>NC_056728.1:866715024-867082524 GCF_019279795.1 Protopterus annectens | reverse complement strand
CATGTCAGGTGCTAACAGAGGTATAGTGTCCATAAGTCACATGATGGCCACAAGTAGACCTAGTGTTGTTTCTGCCCATAAGAGATATGAATGTGATAGTACAATGAAAGCAAGACTGGGCAACCTGATGAGGTACTTGAAGTGTGTAGCCTGAGAAGCATTTGTGGCCAAGTGCATTAGGCCAGGTGTGGTTGCCTCTGTTGTCAGAACTGACAGAAGTCATGTCTATGGGGATTCCAAAATGGTGGGCAACCAGTGAGCACTCAAGCTGTGCAGCTCCCGTAACTTTCAACAATATCTGACCTTTTCCCTGTGCATCCTGAGGAAAACTATCAATTTTTCAACAGAGGAAAAAGCAACAAGTAATCTGATTAAATATTACAGCTTTATTTTTCATCAGATAAACTTTTTGCAAGAAAAATAATACTCACTGCAACCAGATCCCTGAACCACATGGTGTGGACTCTTCCAGATAAGTAGGCCTGAGTGAAAAAGAGAAGGAAAAAAGGACTTGCTTTAACATAAAATTGCCAGAATAAAAACAACCTTCTGCTCCTTTGTTTGGCTGACTATATTTTATCAGAAAAAAAAACCCTAAATCAACATTGGAAATGGAAAATCAACCAGACCACATGGAAGCAGTAACTACCAAATCTAAACTATCAAATATAGTTACACCAGAAAAAGATATTTTGTCAAAAAGGCTAAAACAAATAAAATTCAATTAGAAATGACTAAACCTGTCCTTAGATCAAAGCAAGAACAAGCATTAACATTGGAAGATCTTAAAATTGCATTTACAACTTTTAGCAAACCCTTCCAATTCACAAATCAACCTAATCTCATCTCCTTGCTAACTACCCACATAAACCATTACATACTATACCTTACAAGCGCTCTCATATCTGGAGACATCCATCCTAACCCAGGCCCCACCACTACTACTGCTATAAATAAATCCCTATTATTTACTTCCTTAAACTCTCAAAGTGTAGTAAACAAATTCCCAAACCTACATGCATGGCTCATACACAATAAACCTGACATCCTCACTATTTCAGAAACCTGGCTAAAACCACACATTAAAGACTCTGAAATAGCTCCTCCTAACTACTCCATCATTCGAAAAGACAGACCTCACAAGAAAGGTGGAGGAGTAGCCCTCCTATACACTTCCTCCCTAGTAGTTACCCCATACAATAAACCTACTCCACACTTTAACAATGCCGAACTTCTCCTTACCATGCTACAAATAAATAATCATAAACACATATGTATAGCTTCCCTTTACATTACCCCAGGGGATAATATCTCCACACTTGAACTCATCCTTTCCTGGCTATCCAGTAACATTAGTAATGAAACCATAATCCTAGGAGATGTTAATATTAACTGGGCCCTTATACAGTCTCCTACAAACCTCACTAACATCAACCTTTACAATTTCTCACAACTGATCACTTTGGTAACCCATCCTGCCAAAAACCCCTCCAATGGGAGTATATTGGATTGGATTCTAGTCTCCCACCCTCACTACTTCAACAACAGTGGCACTCTTCCCGACCCACTTGGTGACCACTTACCCACCTTTACCCACCGGCTTCCCACTATCCTTCAGCAGACTCATAACTACATTACTATCCATGACCATAAAAACTTCAACCCATTAATCTTTTCAAACTCACTACAATCAATTAATTGGAACTGTCTAAAAACATTATCTCTAGATGATGCAGTCTCATACTTCAACTCAACTTTCTTAAAACTACTTGACTCCCCAGTTCCTTTACGGACTAAAAGAATAAAAACTAAATCAGCCCCATGGCTCTCCAAAACTACTCTTGCTATCATGAGACAAAGAGACAAAGTCTGGGGACACTACCAAAAACACAAGGCAGCACCACTCCTTAACGAATATAAAATGCTCCAAAACAAAGCAAAGAAACTCACTACTTCTGATCGTCAAAACTACTTCGCTACACTCCAAAACCAAAATAAAAACAACCCTCAGAAATTCTGGAAAGGGATCTCTACTCTCCTCCACCCCAGCAAACCGGATACTCCTACCCCAGACCCAAATGCTCCAGAACATGAATTAGCCACCCAATTTAATTCCTTCTTTATTGGCTCTATCTCTAAATTGACCTCCTCATTCTCTAACTCCTCTCTACTATCTAATACTTCCTCATCCACCCCCACTATCTCTACTTCTTCACCCTACTCCTCACCCACAATCTCCCTACCCCTCTTCTACACAAACTCTATCATCATTTCCTACTCCCCAAAATGTCCCCCCTCCTGACTGCCCCCTCTTCTCACTAAATCCCATACCAACATCAACTATTAAAAAACTCCTTCAGAAATTGAAACCATGTACCAATGCTCCGGATAATATCCCCTCTTACTTTCTCAGTATAGCTGCTGAAACTCTTGCCTACCCCATTAGCATTTTAATTAACCGCTCACTACTAGAATACATAGTTCCCCAAATCTGGAGAGAAGCCTTTATTATACCTCTACATAAAGGTGGTAACAATAATAACATTACTAATTTCCGCCCCATAGCCATCCTGTTCCCCATCTCTAAACTCTTAGAAAAATGTGTCCAACTTCAGCTCCTTCCCCACCTCCTAGACAGCCATCTTATAACTCCCACACAGCACGGTTTCAGACCCAATCATAGCACCATGACAGCCCTCCTCTCTTTCCTTGAGGTTGTAAATAAAGCCCGTGACTCTGGACAAATTGTTTCCACCTTACTTCTTGACCTTTCCAAAGCCTTCAATACCATCTCACATAGCCTGCTCTTAAACAAACTTTCTAATCTTCACCTATCTTCCTCCTCTTTGAACTGGTTCTCTAGCTACCTATCTAATAGAAGTCAAGCTGTAAAATGGAAAAAAGCTACCTCCTCTTTCCTTAGTACCCCTACAGGAGTTCCCCAAGGCTCCATACTGGGTCCTCTTCTCTTCAATATCTTTATAAATGACTTCCACAAATCAATCCCTTTCTCTAGCATCATCCAATATGCAGATGATTCAACTATTATCTGTTCCGCCTCTTCTATCTCTACAGTACAAAAACTTACTCAAGATGCTTTCTCTTCCACTGAGCAATGGATGCTTTGTAATCATCTAGCTCTCAATGCTACCAAGACCAAACTAATGTTATTTACCCCTTCTAAAGTCATCCCTCCTGACATGGGTACTTTCTCAATTACTACTCAACACAACTCACCTCTTGAAATTGTGTCAGAAACCAAACTACTTGGGGTCCAAATCGATAACCTACTTAAATTTAACTCCCACCTGCAAATTAACATAAAAAAACACACCAAAAACTTGGCATGCTTTACAGACAGAATGCCTACCTCACATCTGCCACTAAAATCACTCTCTCTACCTCCTTCCTAATCCCATCCCTGCTATATGGTGCCCCACTACTAACTAATCTTCAGTCCTTGTTAAAAAAACAACTTACTTCCTGCTATAACAAAATTGCAAATTTTGCCACCAGCCAAAAGTCCTCCACCCACCACTGTTTCTCCCTCCATAACCTAAAATGGCTAGAACTTCCCAATCAACTAACTTACACTCAACTAACTCTAGCCCATAAGCTTATTCTTAACCCTTCCCTCTGTCCCTCTCTTTCCTCTGCCTTTAAAATGCACCTACCTAACAGAGTTCTAAGGTCAAATAATCAAAATCTACTCGAAGTACACAAACCAACTCATCCCCCAGGCAAAAACCTTCTTTCCTTCAGCCTCGCTCGCCTGTGGAACTCCCTACCTCCACTCATTCGCACCACCTCTAACCACTCTGCCTTCAAAAAGTCTCTCCACCTTCATCTAGCTTCACGGTGGGAATGCTCTTGTTCCCACCCCACATAACTAGCTCTACTCTACTCCTGTAGCTATGAAATTTGTTCTCTAATCGGTATTAATGTTTTACACTTATTCCCTTACTTGTAGGTTTCTTCTTATTGTATTAACTGTTATGATTGCTTTTCTAAATGTGATTAGTTCTACTTTTTAGTATACATAATTATTAATAACTCTCTGTATAAAAATTGTTACTGTTAAATATTGAAAATACATTCTGTTGGAGCTTTTCTCCCCAGGACTCCATTGAAAATGGGTTCTTTAAGGCCCAATGGACTATCCTGGTAAACCAACGACAATAAATAAATAAATAAATAAAATACAACCACTGCAAACAGAAGTCCAAGGATTTTCGCACAAACTAAATACTTTCAGCTCAAACATGGACCAAATTATGCTTAGATTAGAACAAAATGAAGCAAAAATCATGGACAATGAACTGAAAATACAAGACCTGAATAAAAGTATACAGGCTGGTGCAAAGAATATTTCAGAATTGCAACAAAAAGTCATGGACTTAGAAGTTAGAAGCAGATGGAATAATCTCATTATCAGGGGAATACCAGTGTCTGTCAAACACCCAACTAAACCCAATTATTAAAGAAATACTAAGCACACTACTGCAGGATAAACAACTTCTGTAGGACATAACAATTGAAAGAGCTCACAGATCCATAAAACTTTCAGAAAACACGGACTATCCAAGACAGATATATGTCAGGATCCTTAATTCAGCTCATGTGCAATTAATACTATCTGCATATAAAACCAAAAAAACCCTCCCATGGAGAGGACACAAAATCACAATAAGCCAAGACCTTCCTCTTGAAGTCAAGCAAAATCATCAGGAACTAAATACTGTGCTTACTGATAGAAAAAAAATACACTTTCAGATGAAATATCCTGCTACATTAATATTCCACTATAAAAATGAAAAAAATATCCATAGATACACCTGAAGAAGCAAACATCTCCATCTCTACAATGTAAATCCAGCTTGAAAAAAGTCAGTCCACCTTTGCTGAAACATCTGAATGACATCCTCTTCTGTTTTAGGCTGAATCCTGCCTTTTTCAATTCTTTTTCTTGAGGTAAAAACTTTAATCCATTTTTTTTCCCGTTTTGAGTAGGCCGCGAGGTCCATTAGCATTGCAACGTTTCATTACCCACAATTCCATGCAGCCACAAGTGTTTGCAATAACCTTTCACCTTTCAACTCATTTCATCATCAAAATGACCTAGGTGCCCCAGTGCATTACTGGGAACGGATCTAAATGGCAGAAACGTGTCGCGAGTACAGTAATGTACATAAAACTGCATTTTTTCCTGAAAACAATCCATCAAAATAGTTGGAAATGTACTCAGACTGCTTACTAAGCATACTAACTGAACCTGTGCAGCAAAAAGTAAGCAGATATACTTATGAATACTCAATTTGCATGGTATATAATTTTGAAGTTAATACAGTTAATTTAAATGTGCATTGCAGACTGTTATTTTAATGAAGGTGTTTGACCATTTTAAGCTGATGATTTTGCGGAACATATAAGTTTTCTTCTCACCTGAATTATTAGGTGAAATCTTCCTATACTCATGTGTATTTAATGCTGAGTTTTATATCTAAAGAAGAGTCTGATAATTATATTAGGTAGCAGCTGCATGCTCATATGTGTTGTTACAAAATTACATTTGATGTTGGTCTTGTACGTAAAACAGACCTGCTCTATCTGTTAAACACCTTAAGGTAAACTATGCAACTGGAATGTATATTTTTCTCTAGGAAAAGTGAACAGAGTCTCCTAGTACTGTAGAACTGCTATATCCAGTTAAAACATCTTCTTCTGGCTGTATTACTAAGCAAATGCTTGTATATAGAGGAATCAATGATAACAAAATATAGGTATCTGTAATACACATTTATTGAAGGTGAATAGTAGAAGTATTATTATTATTTTTTTGTTCGAGTGACACTAGTAATATTCAGTAATGTCTCTCTAGTCTTATCTTTGGTGTTCATAGATTTAGCTCATAAGACTATATTGTACTGTGTTACCTCTTTTCTTTACTTTGTCTTTATTAGTCAGGCACATGTATGTAACTACACATGCACCTTCTGACTTGTTATAGCTTAAAAACAAAATGACATAGGGATGTTTCTATGGATTTGAGGGTTTTAATCTAAGAACTAATGATCTTAGTTGGAGTTTTAGTATATTTCTTTAGTTATAAGGCTATCCAAAGTATTTTGAGTATATTAACTAACATACTAAATATGTTTAACAATGGTAAGATATTAAAAAATAGATTCTGTATATAGGTATAGGAAGGCTGCTCTGCAGAGTTGATGCATATGGTTGTGTACATTTGGAAAGCAGTAGGTAATTTTGACATCCCTCTGCTCTATAAGATTTTTACCCAGACCCAGTCACAATTATCCTTTGATTTTACAAGTTTTGCTTATCTATCATTACAGAGGGATGGGTGGTTAGGCACTCATGGGGAGGGGTAGGACAACAGAAGTCACTATACAGAAAGTACTAACACAAATAAACAACAGTATCTCTTTATGTTATCAATCGATTATTATGCTTTATTAACACTAATCAAGAAATATGTTTTAAACTTTCAGAAATTATATCTCTAGATTCATGGAACATTAAGGGGTTTTCAGACAAAAGTAAAAGGACCCTAGTCATGCATATTATATATCAAAGTAAAACAATGATAACCTTTCTTCAAAAAACTCACCTGATCTCACAACTTTGGGACAGGAAGAGAAAAAGTAAATGGGTCAAGTATATAGTAGTTGCTGGACATAATTCTATTTCTAGAGGGGTTGCTATTATTAACAAAACATATCAGGGGGAAATTGTTTCCACGAAAATTGACTTTAATGACAGATGGGCGTTGTTTACCTCTAAATACCATAGCATAGATAAACCATTACTTTTCCTAAATATTTATAGCCCCTGCTCTAACCAACAACATTTATTTATGAAATCTTTAACTTGCTTATTGAATTCCCTTACCATTTATATATAATTGGGGGGACTGGAATGCATTACTTGAACATGACAAAGATAGATCCCATAAAGAAACCAAGCAACCGCATAGCATAAATATAGCCCTAAGTGAACTACAAAATACTTTTGATCTATTTGATCCGTATTTGAATTTCCAACATGACAAAACAATATCTAGATATACCTTTTTTTCTACATCTCATAAATCTTGGTTAAGAATAGATGCCTTCCTACTCTCTCAATTCTTTCGGTGGTATAAGTTAAAATACTGCATTTCACCTAGATCTATCTCAGACCATTCAAAAATCAGTCTATACATACACCTGCTAAATCTCAAACAAAACATACCTTACTTCAATAAGTGGACTTTAAATCCAAATATTATTCAGAAACAAGTGGTAGCAAAAGAGAAACAGCATACTCACTCAATTAGGTGAAGAAATCATAATTACTCCAATACCTTTTGATAAGCAATGGGAAGCTGCTAAAGCAGTTATTAGAGGTGTCATAATTCAACAATCTGCCTGTTTTAAGAAAAACTACAACATTACCAAAACTACACGAGAATCGCAAATTGCATCGAACTAGAACTACAACAAAAATATTCAAAAGAATTAGAGGAAAAATGTATGGAATAGCAAAAACAACTTCATAAATATTACTTAGAAAATTTAACATTTTTAGAAAGCAGGTCCTTATATCAGTACTCAGAATTGGCATAAACACCCTCAAGATTTTTAGCCAGGCTAATAAATATTAAGAGTGGCCCACCAAGAATCAAAGAAATACATTATGAAGGATGCATAATTCAGGAAAACCAAGACATTTTAAACGTACTTGAGAACATATATAAAAGGCTGTACAACATGCATTTACCACCCTCAAATAAAAAATTTAATGAGTTCATTCAAAACCTAAAATTTCCACAAGTTACACAAGAACAACAAAAACTTTTAGGGGCAACACTTCACTTAACAGAGATAAAAGAAGCAATAAAAAATCTCAAGCCAGGTAAATCTCCAGGACCTGATGGATTCACATCTGAATTTTATAAAATATTCTCAGAACCTGTTTCTAAAATCCTACTTAAAGTATATAATTACATAATACAACATGGGAAAACAGACATATATATAAATAACTGTAAGACCATCTTTCTTCTTAAACCGAATTCTGACCCGATGGACCCTTCTAATTATAGACCAATAGCCCTCATAAACACTGACTTTAAAATCTTTGTCCAAATCTTAGCCAACAGGTTGAAGAATATACTCTCCTCTATTATATCTCAGAATCAGCTGGGTTTCATGGTAAATAGGCAAACAAACGATAACACTCTGTTACTAGATGCAGCTATCAGATTACTTAAAACAGATAAACATCCCAAATACGTTATTGAAGAAATAAAGCGTTAGGTCAACAGAAATTAAATAGTCCACAAAAAGCACAAATGCTGACTGTCATATATATCGAAATGATGATGCTTCCAAGCCAAAATGCAGCAAACTATTTTATTACATCCAATATTGAAGTAGTTAAGCGCTTTTACCCACTACATGTGGGCTTCATCAGAACTACTAACACAAATTCAACTATGGTTTAAATAAAAGTTTTGGTGCCAAATGGCCATTTTAAAAAATCTTCCCTTAAAGATATATACTCTACATTAATGAAATTCTCAGCAAACCACTGAGCATTACGATTATTTTAAAATGTTAAAAAATGATTAAAAAATACTTATATTAATACTTGGTTCTAAAAATATTACTTGAATAAACGTAATATTGTATCATGGCATAACTGTAACAGCACTCTAATGTACTAGTGTGCTGATGTAAATATTACTACACATTGATATGAACAAACACTAAAATACTACCACACTGATGAAAAAAATATAAAAAAAATAATATAAAAAATAATAAACACCAGCAGCATAACATTAATCAATAATTTAGGTAATCCAACAAAAAAACTAAATGAATGTGTGTTGAATATTATCATAAAAAAGTGTATATTTATATATGTAGCCCATCAGTTTATAATTTATAATTTCCTAGCCAAAATCGGTTTAATGGATATATGATCATTAAGACCTGGCAAAGTTGAAGCATCTGTGTACAATTGCCACCAAACCTCTCTGTATCCTAAGGTGGCCTTAATGATACCCCCCCAGGATCAAATTTTACATTCTCTAAATAGCAAACTTAAAAGAATGTAAATTTCCATACTTTTCTGCCTATATAAGGCATTGTTAACATCCTTCTTTCAGATACTATACAAATGATCATAAATACGTTTTTTAAAAAAACTTTCCGTTTTCCCTATGTAGTGTCCAGTACACATTGTACACTTATCCATATATAGCACAAATCTGGAATTGCAATTGCCCTGCCTAAATCTAATACGTGTTTTATTATTATCCAATGTTATTGCATCTTCCTCCATAATATGTGTGCATTGATTGCACCGTCCACATTTCATTGTGTGTTTCTCATAATCCTCTGCCCTTTCACTATTTTTGTGTTCCAAATACATCTTCAGATTACTACCCATTTTGTACACAAATGTTGGTCTACTACCTACTATGTCTGTAATATCCTGATCGGCTAGCAGCACATTCCAGTTATTAATCAAAATATTCTTAATTTTGTTTACATGAGGTCCATATTCCAGAATACAAGCCCATTGATAACCCTCCACCTTAGCTGGTTCCAATCTAACTAAACTTAGGGCATTATTCCCCCTAGGAATGGCACCCAATAATGGGGGATATTTCTTGCCCCATTCCTCAGTAATATATAATCTAACATCTGTCATCATTTTGGTACCATATCTCCTTTCTTTAAATAGGCTAGTGATGAAGTTCAGTTCATTAAACCATATCATTATAAGTTGACGTCATACGTGCTGCTCTTATACATTGACCCTTATATATGTTGTATAACAATTTTCTGGGATGGTTGCTGGTATATTCCAAATGCCCATTAGATAAGATATTTTTTTCTAAAAATACAGGATTTGAATCCTTTATCACCTTTAAAAATATATGTGTCCAAGTACGCTATTCCTTCTCTATTACTCGAGTGTGTGAACCTCAAAAACTGACTGTTTTGTTTCAAATAATCTAAAAAGGTATCTAAACACACAGAACTACCATCCCAAAGGATATATATGTCATCTAAAAATCTAGAATAATATTTCACATACTGAAAATATTCACTGTTGAACACAACTGATTCTTCCCAGTCTAGCATAACCAGGTTGACAAAAATGGGGCCACAAGCGGCCCCCATCACTACCCCCCCTGGTTTGATGATAGTATTCACCCTCTTAGTAAATGTAGTTGTGCTCAAGTACTATGGACATACAATCTAAGATCAAACACACCTTATCCCATTCTAAGTTGGCGTATTTTCTAATGCTATTACAAAATGAATCTATTCCCTCTTGTTTGGGGATACATGAAAAGAGGTCTATGACATCAATAGTGACAAACATTAGATCCTCTTTCCATAAATGTATAGGATAGTTGGCTAAGAATTCCCAAAAGACCTTCGCCATGTGCGGAATTTTACCATACAGGTGTTTAAGCCATGTGTCAACAACTACCCCTAATGGAAATGTTTTAGAATAACTACCAGAAATTATAGGATGAAAAGGGAGGTCGCTGATGTTTTTGTGCATCTTAGGAATACCCACCAATGTAGCTAATTGGGGGGTAATCAACTTTAAGATAGTTATATAAATCCACTGTAATTCTGTTATCAATCAAAAATGATTCGATATACAAATCTATAAGCTTGTATGCAATATTGATTTCATTTATAGATACAGTCTCATAATTTCCTGACTGCTGAAGAATCTCACATTTTTGTGGTATATTCAAAGGGCATCATAAATAACCACTCCTCCCCCTTTGTCTGGCTTCATAACACGTATATTGGAATCTTCCTTAAGTTCTTTTAGTGCTTTTAACTCATCATCGTTTAAGTTGCTACTAAATTTGTGAGTCCTAAGTTTGTTTCCTCATAATTTCTAGCAGCTGTATTATTAGACTCATTTTTTCCCGCAATGGGAGAAACTGTATGTTAAACAATTTAATTACTCAGAAAAGAAGACACACAAAATTTATGATAAAAAAGTAAGATTAATAGAGATGTAGAGCAGTATAAGAAAGGTACAGCTTATGTTTGGAATTTGGACAATTATGACAGCAGTATTAGGAAAAAAGGATTTTTTAATAAAAGGGGATACAAGGGCTGGAATAAGTCTAATAATACTGCTTCTAGAAATTATGAGGAAGACAAACAAAATTTTCAGAGAGGTTGGAAACAGGATCAACATCTGAAGTGGAGGAAAGAGGAGGAGTGGAGACAAGAATATTATCACCCCGCACAAGGTCAGAACAGGGACCAGTAATGGAGGAAGGGGGATGTATGACAACAGCAGATTCTGTTTTAAGAAGTAGTACTACCATTAGTAATGGTAGAAAAGACATTAGTTGTGTTAACAACATTGTAGTAGATGGTGTCATACACAGTTATAACAACTTTAAAATTTAAAACTAAACTGGTTTAGTATTAGACACAGTACATTTTGACCTTCTATCTCGAGGGATGAAGTACATTCCTACCACTTTTTTTTCATTTGGTTGATTGTTTAAGTGAAATTAAACTTTTTTTGAGGAAAATCAATTTAGCCATCTTTCACAAGGACAGGGTTCGTAGTGTTAACAAATACACAAATAGTAGTATGAATATGCTTAAGATGAAAAGCACATTTGTTCCCCCTATGCATACTAGTGTAGCTGTATATGACAAATTGGTTACCAGAGAGATTTATAAGCTTCAAAACAAACTTAGGACTCACAAATGTAGTAGCAACTTAAATGATGATGAGTTAAAAGCATTAAACGAACTAAGGGAATATTCCAATATATGTGTTATGAAGCCAGACAAAGGGGGAGGAGTGGTTATTTATGATGCCCTTGAATATACCACAAAAATGTATAAGATTCTTCAGCAGTCAGGAAATTATGAGACTGTATCTATAAATTAAATCAATATCACATACAAGCGTATAGATTCATATATCAAATCATTTTTGATCGATAACAGAATTACAGTGGATTTATATAACTATCTTAAAGTTGATTACTCCCAATTAGCTACATTGGTGGGTATTCCTAAGATACACAAAAACATCAGAGACCCTTCTTTTCATCCGATAATTTCTGGTAGTTATTCTAAAACATTTCCACTGGGGGTAGTTATTGACACATGGCTTAAACACCTGTATGGTAAAATTCCGCACATGGTGAAGGACTCTTGGGAATTCTTAGCCAACTATCCTATACATTTATGGAAAGAGGATCTAATGTTTGTCACTACTTATGTCATAGACCTCTTTTCATGTACCACCAAACAAGAAGGAATAGATTCATTTTGCAATAGCATTAGAAAATACGCCAACTTAGAATGGGATAAGGTGTGTTTGATCTTAGATTGTATGTCCATAGTACTTGAGCACAACTACATTTACTACGAAGGTGAATACTATCGTCAAACAATGGGGGCAGCGATGGGGGCTGCTTGTGCCCCCATTTTTGCCAACCTGGTTATGCTATACTGGAAAGAATCAGTTGTGTTCAACAGTGAATATTTTCAGTATGTGAAATATTATTCTAGATTTTTAGCTGACATATATATCCTTTGGGATGGAAGTTCTGTGTGTTTAGATACATTTTTTTAATTTTTATGAACCAAAGCAGTCAGTTTTTGAGGTTCACACACTCGAGTAATAGAGAAGAAATAGCATACCTGGACATATATATTTTTAAAGGTGATGAAGGATTCAAATCCCGTATTATTAGAAAAAATATCTTCTCTAATGGGTATTTGGAATATACCAGCAACCATCCCAGAAAATTGTTATACAACATATATAAGGGTCAATGTATAAGAGCAGCACGTATGACATCAACTTATAACGATATGGTTAATGAACTGAACTTCATCACTAGCCTATTTAAAGAAAGGAGATATTGTACCAAAATGATGACAGATGTCAGATTATATGTTATTGAGGAATGGGGCAAGAAATATCCCCCATTATTGGGTGCCATTCCTAAGGGGAATAATGCCCTAAGTTTAGTTAGATTGGATCCAGCTAAGGTGGAGGGTTATCAACGGGCTTGTATTCTGGAATGTGGACCTCATGTAAACAAAATTAAGAATATTTTGATTAATAATTGGAATGTGCTGCTAGCTGATCAGGATATTACAGACATAGTAGGTAGTAGACCAATGTTTGTGTACAAAATGGGTAGTAATCTGAAGATGTATTTAGAACACAAAAATAGTGAAAGGGCAAAGGATTATGAGAAACACACAATGAAATGTGGACGGTGCAATTAATGCACACATATTATGGAGGAAGATGCAATAACATTGGATAATATCAATAAAAAACAAATCAAAACATGGAAGCAAGTCAAACGACAACCAAAACCAAAAATAAAGACTTGCAAGGAGTGTCCAAATAGAGGTCGGAAACCAGGATCCCTTCTTAAAAGGATCTTTTATTGAAAATCACAAAACACCAATAACACCAAACCAATCTATACATTTTCGACAAAGGCAAGTCTTTATCAGAAAGTGATCAGTCAGCAACTCGGTTTAAATGTCGCACAGATTAGGTTTACATTAGTGATGCCCAGCAACCATCCCAGAAAATTGTTATACAACACATATAAGGGTCAATGTATAAGAGCAGCACGTATGATATCAACTTATAATGATATGGTTAATGAACTGAACTTCATCACTAGCCTATTTAAAGAAAGGAGATATTGTACCAAAATGATGACAGATGTCAGATTATATGTTATTGAGGAATGGGGCAAGAAATATCCCCCATTACTGGGTGCCATTCCTAGGGGGAATAATGCCCTAAGTTTAGTTAGATTGGATCCAGCTAAGGTGGAGGGTTATCAACGGGATTGTATTCTGGAATGTGGACCTCATGTAAACAAAATTAAGAATATTTTGATTAATAATTGGAATGTGCTGCTAGCTGATCAGGATATTACAGACATAGTAGGTAGTAGACCAACGTTTGTGTACAAAATGGGTAGTAATCTGAAGATGTATTTGGAACACAAAAATAGTGAAAGGGCAAAGGATTATGAAAAACACACAATGAAATGTGGATGGTGCAATCAATGCACACATATTATGGAGGAAGATGCAATAACATTGGATAATATTAATAAAACACGTATTAGATTTAGGCAGGGCAATTGCAATTCCAAATTTGTGGTATATAAGGCTAAGTGTACAACATGTACCAGATACTATATAGGGAAAATGGAAAGGTTTTTTAAAAAAAACGTATTTATGATCATCTGTATAGTATCCAAAAGAAGGATGTTAACAATGCCTTATATAGGCAAATTGAAAAGTATGGAAATTTACATTCTTTTAAGTTTGCTATTTTAGAGAATGTAAAATTTGATCTTGGGGTGTAACATTAAGGCCACTTTAGGATACAAAGAGATTTGGTGGCAATTGTACACAGATGCTTTAACTTTGCCAGGTCTTAATGATCATATATCCATTAAACCGATTTTGGCTAGGAAATTATAAATTATAAACTGATGGGCTACATATATAAATATACACCTTTTTATGATAATATTCAACACACATTATTCATTTAGTTTTTTTGTGGGATTACCTAAATTATTGATTAATGTTATGCTGCTGGTGTTTATTATTTTTTATATTATTTATTATTTTTTATTTATTTTTTCATCAGTGTGATAGTATTTTAGTGTGTGTTCATATCAATGTGTAGTAATATTTACATCAGCACACTAGTACATTAGAATGCTGTTAAAATTATGCCATGATACAATATTATGTTTATTCAAGTAATATTTTTAGAACCAAGTATTAATATAAGTATTTTTAATAATTTTTTAACATTTTAACATAATTGCAATGCTCAGTGGTTTGCTGAGCATTTCATTAATGTAGAGTATATATCTTTGAGGGAAGATTTTTTAAAATGGCCATTTGGCGCCAAAATTTTTATTTAAACCATAGTTGAATTTGTGTTAGTAGTTCTGATGAAGCCCACATGTAGTGGGTAAAAGCACTTAACTACTTCAATATTGGATGTAATAAAATAGTTTGCTGCATTTTGGCTTAGAAGCATCATCATTTCCAAATACGTTATTGACGCAGATGCTAACAAAGCTTTCGACAGAGTAAATCTACACTTTTTATTTAATGTTACGCCTTTATTTGGATTTCCTCTAGAATTTATAAATAAAGTTAAGGTCTTATATCAGATGGCCTCTACTTCCATTCAGATTAACAATAATGGAACAAACTTTTCCCCATTTCAAATGGCACAAGACAAGGGTGTCCACTTTCTCCCTACCTCTTTAATCTATATCTTGAAACCTTACTTCTTTTTATATCACAAAAGTATTTTCTACGCATTCCAAGAGTATTAAGTACTAAAATTATATATTCGGCATTTGATGACAATTTAAATATATACCTACAACTCCCCACAACAGATCTTCCTAAAATACTGAAAGCCATTGACAAATTCTCTGAGATCTCAAATTACAAACTAAATCCCAACAAATCTCATCTCTTCCCACTAAATCCCATTGGACATATGCACTTTTACTTCCCGGAGAGCAAGATTAAGCTAACTTATCAACTAAAATACTTGGGGGTAATATATACTCCTAATTTTAGTGAAATTATTAAAAATAATCTAACTCACACCTGGAATACTAAACAGAAAAATATCAATATGTCTTTGTCATCAAAAAGTAGTGTTGTTAAGATGAACCTGCTGCCAAGAATTCTTTTCCAAATGAACGTTACCTTCACAATTATACCCAAAAAATGTTTTATAGATATGGAAAGAACTATATCCAGATTTATTTGGTATCCTAAAGCTACTAGAATCAAATATGAAAAGCTTATACTTCTTAAATCTAAAGGTGGGTTAGGATTACCTGATTTTAAATTGTACTACAGTATTATTAATGCATATAGGCTATGTCAAATTTTAAATTATGAACCAAATACAAATGTATGGTCCCCCTTATGGTCTAGAATTTAGTATGAACAAATTAGGACACTTGGATGCAATCCTAGGGCTTTCCCATTTCTAACTTAAATCAAAAATATGTCTATGTTAAGAACTTACATCCACTTATTAAACAAATGGTTTTATTTATTTATTTATTTATTTCAGTTTGATTTGCCAAGAAGTGCCCATTTTTAATGGTATAATACAAATCAAGAGCAGCAGAAAGGAAATACACATAAAATGCAAGAAGAGAGCAAAACATAATAATGAAGCACAGTAGAGTAAAGAATACATAAGATGTGCCCAAAACTTTTTTTTTTTAATTGGTGGGTGTGCCCCCAGGGGAGTTGGAAATTGGTTGGTTTGTTTCTGTAGAGCATACCTTTTTTTTGGTGTTTTTTTTATGTTTTTGTGAATGTGGAGATCGAATTGAGGACTTTGATGAAATCTTTGTCAGAGGATGAGGAATATCTGGAAGGGGTAAAATAAGAATTTTGGATTTATTACATCCAGTGGTGGAAAAAAAGCTATTTTGTTTTAGTCTGGAGAGTCAGAAAAGTTGGAGGCAGCACAAACTAAGTGTGGTGTCAGGTATGACAGAGTGTAGATTATTTATAAAGAGAGTTCATCCATCTGACAGCTTGAGATATGAAAGAGTAGGTGTGTATGGGAGATGGTGTCAAAGGCTTTGGATATGTTGGGTGGAAGTAAAAAGGTAATTCTGAGTTAGGAAAGGTAAAAGCTGGTGGTGGACACATTTTTCTAGAACTTATCTGTTTATCAGGATACTAATAGGAGAGCAATACCTTCAGCTGCACATTTGAGGAAGGAGGAGGGTATGTTTGGGGGGCATTGAGCATGGTTTAAAGATTAGATAAGAGCCTTTTATGAAGCTGGTTGAAACTGGTTTGAACTGGAAATTGGTGGATTATTGTTTGGGAATGTTTTGGTTAGATTAGCTAGGTTCTCTGAAGAAAGAAGGTGTTGAAGTGAGACTCAAATTCCTTCAGTTTAAACTTGGGTCTGGGCAAGATTATTTTTGGACCCTGGGTGTAGAAGGGAGTTAACTGATTTCTTTGAAGGTGTTTGAGAAAATTGTAGGGTTAAAAGTGCTGAGATTTCGAGTTTGAATGTACCTGGTGATGAAATTGGGTGGAATTAGCTGACAGATGGTCAATTATTTTGTTGGATGAGAAACTAGAATCCAGTCCAGGATGGATCAGTTGTTGAATGGATTACTTGGTTGAAGTTGTATAGGTTAATGCCAGTGAAGAATATTTTCAAGGGTAGAGATGTTGTCACCTGGGGAGATATTCATTTCTAAGGATGTGGGTAGCCTGAGTAAGATTTCAGGGTCAGTAATATAAGGTTTTAGCCAGGTTTTTGTTTGTCTGGAGGCAGGGGCCTGGGTTGGGGTGATATCTCCAGATAAGGCTATGGCATTTGGATGGGTAAAGAAGGGTAAAAATGGGAAGGAAGAGGGGGTGAGAAGGGTCTAAGAGATTAGTGAGGGAAGGGTAAGAGAAGAAGGATTGAAGGAGGAGTAAGGGTAGTGTGGAGAGAGAGGAGGAGGGGAGGAAAAAAAAAAAGCAGAGAGCTGAGAATGGCTAATTGATAAAGGAGGAGGGGTGAAGGAAGAGACAGTAATTTGTTGATTGAGGTATGAAGGAGGAGTCTGAAAGGTATATATGTAGAGATATCAGGTAGAAGGAAGGGAGGGAGATATCATGGACCAGGATAGAGGGAGTAATTATAAAAGGTAGACAAGGATTAGTTAATCAGTGTGAGAGAGAGGGGTTGTGGCTGCTGGCTAGCCTGGTAGGTAAGTGTCCTTCTTCTTCTGCAACCTATACTCCGTCATCCTAATTTACTATTAAATAATCAACTGATAAACTTACAAGATTATCCCTTAATAAGAGATCTTACAGTATGGGAAATTTACAAATGGAAGGAATGCGATATAACACAATTATGAGTGAAATTAAATCTCCCAAAGAAATACATAATTATTATGAACTCACTCCGATACCTTGTAAACACCAATTTTTCACTTAATAATTTTGATAAACAAGACACTAATTTATCACAGTTAATTCTAAAAAATCTAGCAACCCAAGGGGAAAACAATTTCTGGAGTCTACAAACTTATAATTGATATAAAACATTAGAATCGTACTTTATTTTCCTCATACTGGCAAAAGAAAAAACTCACAAATTACTGAATAAGATAAAAAAGATGCCATTGAAAACACACTCAAATTTACTCCGTTCAAAAAGTTGCTTTACACCCAACTTATGATTAACAACAATGCATATTTTACCCCTCAAAAAATTATTAAATTTAATAACAAATACCCACCTGAATGTCCTCACTGCACTAAGCAACTAGCAGACATTTTCCATGTTATATGAGAATGTAATAAAGTTCATAACCTATGATGTTCATTAAGGGCAAGACTAGAGAAAATGGGCTACCAAAAAAGTACTTTATCCTGCGAAATGGCTATACTGCACATTAATATAAATAATCTTCCAGGAGTCTTAAGCATGTCCTCATCACCATATGTGCTCTTGTCAAATTCTATATTGCAAAGAATTGGACCATTGCAACCCCATTCTCATGGGAAGGTTTTAGCAATTTAGCAATCAGATACATCTCCTCCCATGGCTATACTGCACATTAATATAAATAATCTTCCAAGAGTCTTAAAGCATGTCCTCATCACCACATGTGCTCTTGTCAAATTCTATATTGCAAATAATTGGACCATTGCAACCCCATTCTCATGGGAAGGTTTTAGCAATTTAGCAATCAGATACATCTCCTCCCACAAGCTACTATATGTTACTAAGAAACATAAATACTACCAAGAGTATTGGGAATACCTATTAGTTTTCATTCTCAATAGGTAAAAATATTAATTTTAGAAGTGAAATATTCAATATATGTAAGAAAGTCAATAAGGATATATTTAGAACCTTATTATCGTCACTTTATAAATCTTTATGTTGATAAGCTGATCAAAAATAGATGTACCCTATGCAAAGGTTTTAGTTTATCTTTCCCTCTTATTTGTAATATCCCCCTTAATAGCTAATGGTTACTGTTTTATTCTTCTTATCACTGCAAAATAAGTAGTTAGTACAAAAATTGGATTCTTGAAGTGACTTCTTTGTATATATTGTATATAGGTTGTTATGGTTTGTCGAATGTTGTATGTGTATTTTATTGTCGAATGTCCTATATGTTGTAACCTTAAAAAACTGCAATAAAGACATTTTTGATAAAAAAGAAGTCCTGTCTATGGAATGATCTATGTCATTTGGGTATGCTTGCCTGTGACCGGCCACCTTGCATCCAGACCATTCTATGGCTATGAACAGCATGGCCTACAGAGGACAGTTACCATCTACTTCCTAGATGTACCTATGGATGCAGTATTAACCACTAATGTCCTGAGCAGCACTATCAGCTGCAGTTTGTATTCTCAATGTCACTGTATAAACCTTCAGTTGTTGCATGTCCTCCCACTGTCCACTCAGCAGATGTAACATCTCTTCAAGGGAGTGGGTGGCAACTATATGTGCCTGGATCTCTGACCTACACATCTGCTGATTAATACCAAGTGTTGTATCCTGATTAAGGACCCACATCTGCAGTCAAATGTGTACCACAGACCACCACACCTTTTCACTATGTGGTGTATAGGCACAGAAGCATAGTTGGCTCAAGCAGGACCTGGTTCCAATACCAGAGATACCACAGTTATCAGTGGTCATGTGAAATATTGTATCTTCAATAAATGTACCTTTAACTGAAAAACAGAATAGGGCATGGAGTGTCAAAGTAGCAGAAGGATGTAACTATTCAGGCAACAGACCGAATATAAAAACTGATTCAGAATGTAGCAGAACAGATAAAGAAGCCTTTGGAGTGCAGTGAGGCAAGGTGCATTGTCAGTATCACAGAAACTTGGTGCCAGTGACAAGAAGAGGTGCTACCTGTGTCCCTGCTGGACAGTGGCATAGGGTGTTGACTTGTTGGAACATAGGCTAAATTCTTGGCTAGGCTTGTAAGGGTCTTAGGGCCAATGGCCTAATAACTTCCTATGATCCTATATGGAAAAATCTAGGGAAAAGTTGTCCTGGAATGACAGATAATGAGATATAGAGGTGGAATAGCAATCTGTATAAAGAGAGGTATCAATTGTGAGGTCAGAGAGGGAGGAAGAAGAAGAGGAGCACCATAGGTTCATAGATTCATAGGTAGGTATTAGGCTATTGGCCCTAGGGCCTATATAAGCCTAGCCAAAGGTACCCTGGCTTTCGCCACCCAAGAAAATTATTTTCCTGTTCCACTGTTGAGCAGAGCCACAGAAGTGATCCCCGGGGTGAATTTCCTATCTCCCATCCAATCATCAAGATTTTTCTTGAAGAGTACTAATGAGGAGCTTTGTTTGATATAGATAGGTAGTTTGTTCCAGAGTATGGGAAGTCTCTGGGACAGGAATCTATCCCTCCAGCATGTTCTGTTTATTGTGGTGATGAGGTTTAAGTCCCTAGAGCATGTAGCTCGTAGGGATTGGGATTTCTTTAAGTGGAGCATGTCTAAAAGCTCTGGGTTTGACATAGCTTTGTGTGTTATGCAGACATCCCCTCTGAGTAGGTGATATGCAACGGAGTAAAGCTGCAGTTTTTTGAGACAGTCTGCATAGGGCATCTCTTTGAGGCCGGTAATCCTCTTTGTGAGGTATTTCTGTGGCCTTTCCAGTTGTTGTAGATGTCTTGTGAGGTACATACCACTCCATTAAAGGGGCAAACAAAGAGCAAGATCAGAATGTAGGTTTAGTGCTACAGAAAAATAAGGAAAATTGAATAATGGACTGATTTATTTATTTGTTTAGGTAGGCATGTATACATGTTTGGCTGTTTACTGGGGTACAGCACTTATCAAAGTTGACCAAATGCAGATTCAGCCTGGGCACAGACTGCAAGAAATATTATTAACAAGTTTACAGAAGTATCAAGTATTCAAAGAAATGAAGTATATCCTATCATATTATGTCATATCATATAGACATTAATTCATATGATGAGTTTATAACTTACACTGCAGTACTAGAAAGATGACTAAAATCAAACACAGAAAACAAAGAGAAAGTAAAACGGATTCTAGTTACATACACACATGCACACACACACACACACACACACACACACACACACACACACACATTTTATATATATATATATATATATATATATATATATATATATATATATATATATATATGTGTGTGTGTGTGTGTGTGTGTGTGTGTGTGTGTGTGTGTGTCTGAAGGAGGAGGAGAGTTTAGTATACAAAGAAAACTGAAGAAGTAATAATAAAGTCATGGAGTTTAGGTGAAATAGCCAGAGATGTTGGTTTAGTCAGATAGGCTGGGATAGGTGGAGAGGATCTCGGGCCATGGTGGTTTTGCTTAAAGCTGCACTGATTATTGATAACCTAATTATTAAGAGACAGATCACCCTGAAGTGGGTTCAGAATGAGTGTGTGGCTGGGACTTGATCTGTAGATGACTGTATCATTGGTGTATAACCATAGTTGGAAATGGGGGGACTCTGGTGGTAGTTTATTAATAGTTGGTAGTTTATTAATAAGATGGAAAAAAGTAAACAATGGTATTGAGCCTAGTAAGATACCATATTGGAGTGGATTTTCCTGCTGAAAGTGAGCATTCATAATACAGTCATGGTGCTCCGGGAGGAAGTGCATTGATTACATTAAGTGTTTCTCAAGATGTCTACCAAAGGATGGCAGAATAGATTCTGGGAAGTTGTGCATAGCAGTAGCGGGTTTTGCTAATTTAGAAACATGTCTTGTTAGGGCAGATTCCTTATTTGGGGCATGGTGTTTGAACTGAAACCGAGGTTATAAATGTTAAGCAGTGAGAAGATAATGCGTTCTTTGCAGTGGGAAAGAGGTTATCAGAGCCAATGGGAGAGTCAAGTGGAATTTATTTAAAAGCTACATAATGCCTTTGGTTTTACTTCATCAAAAGTAAAACAGAGAGAGATAGTCATGGAGGAGGGTGAAGTAAGGGGGTGAGATGAAGAGCTGGATGGTGGCAATGGTAAGTTGTGGAATTCTGTGAAGGGATTGTGATGTTAAAAGTGTGACAGACCATGCAGTAATACTTTATTAATAATTAGGCTTGCAATTTATTGGCATAACATTTACTTTTTGTCTTCCGACCATTAAATGGCAGTTGTTTGTATTGATTTTATTAGACTTATATTCCTCTGTCTTACTGTAGCCTTTTGTAAAATGAATGTATATATTTTGTACAGAGCTTTTCTCCCCAGGCCTCTGCTGAAAAGGGGCCTTGTGCTCAGACAGAATATCACAATAAACAAATGCTAATAAATAATTAATAAATAAATAAAACCGATAAAGGTTTAGGCTACAAGGAGGTATTCCTGGGATAGAGTAGGAACAGGACTGCATAACAGGTAAGAGACAGGGAAAGAAGGGACAATGCATGAGACAGGTGGAAAGTGTAAAGGTGAAGTACAAGGCAGCTCAACAAGCTATATGTAAGGCAAGAACAGCATATCATCCCAATATCACGGTAGAAAGATAATAGACTATGGAATAGAAGAAAAGAGCGGGATAGGAGGAAGACAGCAATGCACCTTATGGATCTGAATTTGGCAGGAGCAGATGTTGAGATTCCAAGCTCCAGATTAGAAAGGAATTGGGAGTTAATTGAAGCTTTGAGCTGTTATGAGTTTGATATTGCAGTGTAGTACTGTCAAGAAATGGTAAAATTCTTGATTTGTCCTATCCAAGGCAGATGGCAGCATGGACAGCCAGATGACTGCAGCATTAATCGATACTAATCATGCCACCATATGGTTTAGAGTATATGTGGAGGTTAATAACAGAAAGACAAAAATGATGGCATGGATTTTATGACAGGGGTTATGCCGAGCTGCAAAAGATCAAAGATGGGTTAGGAAACTGAGATTGAACTGAGAGAATAAACAAGCTATGGAAATGAGTTAAGGATGAAGTGTTTAGAACTACTTGAAAGGGTTTGAGGAAGTAGCAGAAAGGCAAAAAGAGGATATATCAATGCTACAAAGAAATGGGAGGCTGGTAATTAGAGCAAAAGACAGGCCTGCAGAAGGTAGAAAGGATGGGTAGAGAAGGATGGAGGCTGGCAGAAAGGCAACAAAAGTGGTGAAGGTAGCAAAGGCCAAAGCTGAAAGGAAACAGGAAGGAGAATGTGGGCTTATTCAGATATATAGTGCAATGGGATTAGGGAGGTAAAGCTGTATCCAAAACTATATCAGATCAAAGATGACGGAAATCACAGGGGACTGGGAAATATGTTGCATCAGTTTTTTTGGAAAGGAAAGCAAGACCACGGCACCATGCTAGCAAAGATGCAGGGCATCACTGGGCAGGTATCAGAATAACGATGGAGGGGTTAAAAAGGAAACTGACTGCCATTATGGAAAATGAAGTATAAGCACTGAAAGGGCTACCTCCTATAGTCCTCAGGGATTTTCACAATATGGTGGCAGGTAGGATGATGGAGATCTTTAACAAAGATTATCGATCAGTACAAAATTATCTGAGGAATGCAGAACATGTATGTTATGTTTGTACAAAGGGAGTGCATGAAAATCCTGGGAACTACAGACCCACTAGTATAACAGGAATAGGACACAAAGTCATGGAGAGGATCCTGGTAGGAAGGATGTCTGCTTGCCTATTGATAATATTCTTGAGGGCAGCAACCAAAAGAGGACTCATAACAATAAGGAAAGTTCAGGAGGTAAAACTTATGGGTGGGGAAGTGTTCATTCAAATCTGATACAACTTTACAAATGTATTAGAGGTAAACTTCCTAGGAATTACCAATATATGTAGTCTGCCTAGATAGTCTAAGGCCTTTAACTCAATCCTGTTTAGGAAACCTGGAGGATTAAGAAGGACCAAGAGTGAAGAACTGGGTGTGTGTCTGAAAGGTAGAACTCAGAGGGTCAGTGTCATGAATAGTGAGGGTGATTAGTGGGGTACAACAGGAGTCTGATCACAGCCCCTATTTCATTTAGTACTTTTGCTTCAGAAATATCTCAGGGAATACAGAACAAAATGATCTTACAAAGCCCAGAAATGCTTAGAGGAAGAAGGCTGTATGCACAGGGGATAGATATTTTGAGTCATAATTTCCTCTGTTTAACTTCTCCAAGTCTTTTGGGTTTCTAATACTATGACGGGACCCCTTTTCTAAGTCAATGTATGATTGAAGTGCATGAAATTAGTATTGTTTCAGTCTTTGATGTTAGACAAACGTGCTGTTTGCAGCACCCACAATGTGCTCAGTAATGACTCCTGCAATTCATATGGAGTTACATGTATCAGTAACCTATCTAAATATGAATACCATTTTTTTTTTAATATGAGGCACATTTTTCCTACTACTATTGCAACTGTCTGGGTATTCTTCTTCCACATTTCCCTCATTTCTGCCTGCAAATCCTGGTATTTTATTACTTTGTGACTGTACATAAGACACTATAATCACTGGGTGTAGCAATTTCAATGATCAATGCTACTTTTATCTTCTTTCATGGACTGCTATATCGGGTTTTCTCTCATCTATTTTTTTGAAGTGTTGGTAATGGGTGATCCCATGTGATATAAATTTCATTGTTTTATATAATGCTTTATGGATCATGTTTCCAATGCTTCTCAGCTACTTCAATATTATAATGTTTGCCCAATCCCCAGTGCACCAGTCTTGCCACATTATTATGCCTTTCAGTATACAGGCCTTCTGCCATTAGTGTATCACACCCGGCAACAAGATATGCGACTCTTTCCAAATTTGTTTTACAAAACCTGGATTTGTCATTTTCTCTGACATGTTCAATGGACTTTGTAAACCAACATGTATGTAGTCCACTATCCTGGGCAGTCAATATTAACCTTTCATCTTTTGGTTTAAATTCACCTCTCCTTAACCATTCCTGTGTTCAATCCCCGATCAAAATGAGGTTGTTCCAGAAGTTTTCTGTACTTGCAACTATATTTATGCATTTTCCACATTTCTTGCCTTCTCATCTGATCCTTCACCTAATATTCTTTCTTTTGTTTTTTGGCACACTCATTGCTGCTTGACTTTTATCTGTTTCTAGTGTGATTTCCATTCCCATTTGACACCAATATGCTTCTGCTAAACTAAGCAGGGAAGTCATCTTAGACTTGTTCTCCACATGTTTTAAAACTTTCACTAAGTTCAGATCTTGCAAGGTCAGCAGATATGTATGCAGTCCTATGATTGCAGATCCATACATGTAATCAATTTTGCGGAGGCCAGTACCTCCTTTAGAATGGAGAATATAAAATCTTGGTATACACTGATTTTTATAAATCATTTGATAAGCATGACGCATTTTTTTATTTTCCTGTTCAACTAATCCAATATCTTTTGGGGCCAGTCAGTCACCCCAAAACTGTAAGTTAGAACAGGAAGGGCAAATTGATGTATAGCTTGAACTTTGTTCCAAGATGTCAGGGCTATTTTCAGTATTAATTTTAGTCTTATAAAATCTTCCTTACTAATTTTTTTTCACACTTGTTCATGTTTTATTGTTGATCTGACATCAGTTTCTAAATACTTATACACTGCCTCCTGCTCAAGTTATTTTATATGACATTCCTGTCCCAGACTGATATTTGCTTGGTGCTGCAGCTTTCCTGCTTTAAAGGTTGCTTTTGCACATTTATCAAGACAAAACATTCCTATATCATCTAAGAAAGTTTTGACCACTTGTAGCTGTTTTTTTCAGTTCCTCATCTGATGAACTACACAGTTTTAAATCATCCACAAAAAGAAGGTAAGACGTCTTTACACTTTGTTGATTTCTGGGAGCCAAATTACAGCCATGACCTAATCAGCTAAATAGATAGCTTAATGTGTTAAGGGCAAAACACAAGAGCAGTAGTGACAAAGAGTCATCGTGGAATATCTCCCACTGAATTGTTATCCTTGGGATAATAATTTGTCCTTTATCATTGCTTAACTACAAAGTGGTTTGCCACTGTTTCATGGTCACTGTAATGCAATTGATCAACACAGGGTATATCTTATACATTTGTAAGCACTCTTTTATCCATGAATTTAGGATGCTGTCAAGTGATTTTTTTGTTGTCTCTCCATGCCATATGTAGATTCTTCCCCTTTTTACAATTCTCCAATATGATTTTACTTAACAACACATGATCCTTTGTTCCATATGACTTTCTTTTGTTACTCTTTTGTTCTATTGTCATGACTGAATTTTCTTCTAAATGACTATAAACTCTATAGGCATCAGTTCCAGTGTATAGTTAATACATCATCGGAAGGCAAGTTATTGGTCTATAATTTTTAGGATATCTTATAAGTTCACTCTTAAAGAGGAGTTAACAAGGTTGGTGTCTGGTAAATAGTTTTAACTCATGGCTAAATCTTCATGTAAAGATGTTAATGCTTTTAGCCAGAAGTTAGGCACTGCACCTGGGCCTGGGATTGTCTATTTAAGAGCTTTTCTTAATTTTGTTTCAATTTCTCTGACATTACTTCATCCCATTTCATATCTTGAATATTTGAACTTCTTATTCTTTCTTTCACTTATTCTAGCCATTCAGCATCTTTCTTATGTTCCACAGGATCTTCATAGATATTTCCCCAAAATGTGTCTAGTTCTTCTTTATTGGCAGTGTTTCTATTCTTTTTGCCTTGTTTCCCAATCTTCTATAAACTTTTTGGCGTCATAAATAAATTGCATATTTTGTACTTTTCCTTTATATTTATCTGCATATCTTCTAAATGTTTCTGCCTGTGCTTATATGTTTAGTTTATTATTTGAAGTATTGTACAATAGATGCTAGTCTGTTCTGATGCTACTTGTATCATGTCTGTCTTTCTAAGTATTTTTGTTGATCTTTTCCCTCTTCTGTGCTCCTCCAACAGTGATACTTCTTGTCTACATTGATATTTCTGATACTTCCATGATGACATTTGATTTCTCTTTCTTTCCCTTGCAACCCAATGTTTTTGTAGTAAGACTTTATCTGTTGATAATTTAGCCACACAGTAATACATCCTGTTTACTTCTGTTATACTGTGTGAATTTCTATGAACAGTCTGGATTACTCTGTCCATTTGTTTTATCAATCTTCTAACATCATGGGTCTTAATGACTTTCTGTAATTTATTTATTTTATTGATCTTAATATGTCTATCCATTTCTATTAAATCAAGCAACTCTTCCCTTAGATCATTTTTTTCGAAACTAAGGACATATTCCTTGTTCTCTGTTTCCTGTGAGCATGCTACAAAACGTTTCAGAAAATCTTCCTGTGCCATATTTTCTTCAGCTTCATACTGTGTCATCCATTGCTCTTTCATACGGGAACTCACTGACCTATCACTCCACAACATTGACTGTGTCAGAGTTGCCACAGTTTCCTGTTCCTATCATTGCTGTGCAACTCCAACCAAACTTTGTACTAGTTTCCTGCTGAAAACTCCAAAGTATCTTTATATAGCAACTGATAGATGCTTCCCGCTCCACTAGTTTCTTCTTAATTTAAGCACTCATTGTTTTGTCATGCTGGGATGTTATCAGTTAGATTTTCTACACTAAATCTTTCACTTCACAGGTAATCCATAACTTTAGTTTCAATGTTTTAACTTCTCCATTGCTAATCCTTTTTTCTACGTCCCCCTCCTTGTTTTCTTATTTTTTTTGTATTGTAATTTTTTTCATATCTGGATGTTTTTGCGTGTATTAATCTTCAAATATCTTTGGTACTGCTTTTTTATTGATTAGTTTTACTTTCTCCTTTTCATAAATATTGCACCGTATTAAATCTCTTTTTTCTTTCCCATGTTCATATTTCTTCTTCAGGTGTCTTCTACTCCACCTGCTTCTCCTTACTTAGGGGACACACTGTTCCATCATGCTGTGACATAACCTGTGTTAGACTTTCTACACTAAATCTTTCACTTTGCAGGTATTCTGTAACTTCATCTTCTATTTTCCTCTTTTTTAATTTCTCCAAGTCTTTTGGGTTTCTAATACCATGACGGGAATGGACTCCATTCCTAAGTCAAAGTATGATTATGATCAACCAGTAGTACTCTTCACAACACCCGCAATGTGCCCAGTAATGACTCCTTCTGCAGTTCATATGGAGTTACACGTATTGGTAACATATCTAAATACGACTTTAAATTCTCTTTTAAAAGACCCGTTGCTCCTACTACTATTGGGACTGTCTGGGCATCTTTCTTCCACACTGCTCTTGTTTCTTCCTGCAGATCCTGATATTTTATGACTTTGTGTCTCTCTGTATGCAGTGTGGTATTTCAATGATCAATGCTACTCTTGTCTTCTTTTCTTGGACCACTATATCCTGTTTTCTAGCATCTATCTTTTGAACTGTTGGTAATGGATGATCTCAAGTGATGTAGACTTCCTCATTTTCTATGATGCTTTGTGGCTCATGTTTCCATTGTTTTTCAGCCACTTCAATACCATAATGTTTGCACAATCCCCAGTGCAACAGTCTTGTCACATTATTATGCCTTTCAGTATACAGTCCTTCTCCCATTAGTATGCCACAACCAGCAACGAGGTGTGCAACTGTTTCCAATTCGGTTTTACAAAACCTACATTTGTCTGTTTCTCCCACATGTTCAGTGGACTTTATAAACCAACATGTACACAGCCCACTCTCTTGGGCCACCAGTATTAACCTTTCATCTCTCGGTTTGAATTTGCCTCTCCTTAACCATTCCTGTGTTCATTCCTGATCAACATGAGGTTCTGCCAGATGTTTTCTACTTGCAACTATAGTTAGACTTTTTCCACATTTCTTGCCTTCTCATCTGATCCTTCACCTTATATTCTTTCTTTAGTTTTTTGGCACATTTAGTTGTTGCCTGCTTTTAATCTACTTCTGGTTTGATTTCCATTCCTGCTTGACTATTAATTAAAGTAAGCTTCTGCTAGATTAAGCAGAGAAGTCATCTTAGATTTATTCTCCTCATGTTTCAAAACTTTCACTACAGTTGGGCCTTGTGAGGTCAGCAGATATGTGTGGAGTCCCACAATTGCTGATCTGTACATATACTCAGTTTCAAGGAAGCCCATCCCTCCTTTGGAACGGGGAATATATAATCTTGGTATGCACTGATTTTTATAAATCATTTGGTGAGCATGAAGCATCCTTCTTGTTTTCCTATCTAATCTATCCAACACGTTTTGGGGCAACAGTCACTCCAAATCTGTAAGTTAGGACAGGAAGAGCAAATAGGTTTATAGCTTGGATTTTGTTCCTAGATGTCAGTGCTGTTTTCAGGATTAATTTAAGTCTTCTGAAGTATTCCTTACTAAGTTTTATTCATATTTGTTTGTGTTTTATTATTGATCCTTCATCCGTTCCCATATATTTATACACTCCTTCTTGCTGAAGTTATTTTATGACAATTCTTGTCCTAAACTGATATTTTCTTGGTGTTGCAGTTTTCCTGCTTAAAGGTTGTTTTTCCACATTTATCAAGACCATATGGCACTCATATCATCTGGCAAAGTTTTGACAACTTGCAGTTGTGCTTTCATTTCCTCATCTGATGAGCTATACAGTTTTAAAGCATCGGCAAAGAGAAGGTAAGAGTCTTTACACTTTGTTGTTTTCTAGGAGCCAGATTATAGCCATGGCCTAAGCTGTAATGGATTAAGGGCAAGGCAGAATAGTAATGGTGGCAGAGAGTCATCCTGAAATATCCCCCTTTGAATTTTTATCCCTGGGATAACAATTTGTCCTTTACCATGGCTTAATTGCAAAGTGGTCTGCCACTGTTTCATGGTCACTGTCAGTGTAGGGTGTATCTTATAAATTTCTAAGCACTCTTTTATCCATGAATGAAGGACACTATCAAATGCTTTTTTGTAGTCAATCCATGCCATACTCTGATTCTTCCCATTTTTAAAGTTCTCCAGTATAATTCCTGCAATGTAGACATCAGCATGTATGTTTAGATGTTACAGAAAGAAAGTATCTGCAGGGGAGATTTGAGTTTGGAACTATCTTGGATTTGTTTTCATATGTGTAGTGCAGGAGTTTGCAGCAGAAATGCCTTGGGACAGAGATTCTCCAGATGCAGTTTAGTTCAACCATAAATCAAATGCACAGCATAGGAGATAAAGCTGCTTTTTTCTTTGTCTGTTTGTTTTTCATAGACGTGTGTGTGTGTGTGTGTGTGTGTGTGTGTGTGTGTGTGTGTGTGTGTGTGTGTGTGTGTGTGTGTGTGTGTGTGTGTGTGTGTGTGTTTGTGTAATGCCTAGTTATGTGACTGGCCTTGGCTATAGTAGGCAAGAACCTTATTCTTCCACACCAACTTGCAGGCCTGCGTTAACCTTTTTTTTTTTTTTTTTTTTTTTTTTTTTTATGAATCACTGAGGATAGAATCTGTCTGTCAGTCATACAGTTAGGACTATAACAGTTTATATAGCACTTAGTGAAGATAAGTAAGGCTGTGAATTGTTAAAGATCTCCTTTCTGTAGTACATGGTTTGATTCCCTCAGCCTTCAGTTTTCTATGTGACTTGTACAAGTTACTTACTAGACAATACTCCTGGGTTGCTCCAACAAAGGGAAACTTGTGCCCAGTCATCTGTCCCAGTCTGTTAGCAAATGTGTTACATAGCTGTCTTTTGAATTCCTGCACCCTTCACATAGGTAGTAATTAATACTTCACTGTATGCTATTTGTGTGTGAATCCCAGCTTGTATCTTGTAGTTCGATGAGTTGCCAGATGCATTTTTACTAAATGAGTTTCAAGGGAAGGGAAGTTAACTATTTGCCATGATGTCTGTTTCCAATATGGGAATGTTTTGTTTTATTTAGAAAATAGCTGTCAGCATATTTCAGTAAAATTTGAAAAAAAAGTTTTAAATGAAACCCAAATCTCTGTGATAACTGCAAAAGCAAGGAAGATAATATAATGTAAACTGATAGGTATGTTAACTGGGGAGAGACAGCCAAGTAATGAGATATTGGCATGGCTGGCAGGGGTCGGATTCAATATCTTACATGGGGCCCCATTTATCCACAATCGTCCTCTCTTTGCTCTGGAGGTGTATGCTGCTACAATACAGCATTATTAGCCATTCAAGTAGGTCAAACCTGTACTGAGTGATGTCAGGTGGGATAGCTATTCTTGACGATAGAGGAAAACACAGGGAGGTCAAAAATGAGATGTAGGTATCCTGCAAGCAGGTACCCCCCCCAAAAAATGTTATAAGCAGTAATATTTCTGATTTCTGTATAACTTGTGGGTTGTTGAACAAAATATGCTGCAGTATTTATATTGTCTTTAATTGATTTGCTTTATTCACCATGATAAAGAATGGTGTGATTCATTAATAGACCTGGATTGTGGAATACAATATCAACATGATGCATTTTAGTAGTCTAAATATGTTATATTGTAGTAATATATTTTTGCAGTGCCTTCTTTACAGCCTCTTGCATCTGCAAAGGGGTTGACATTTGTCATTATTTGGCATGATGATTGAACCTGTTTGATGTTCAGCACAGTGGCGGCTGGTGACTTCAAATCAAAGGGGGGCTGCAGGAGACAGCTGAATGGGTGGGGTCAAGGTGAAGGGGTGTGGTCAACTAGAAAGGGGAGGAGCTAAAACCACAAAAACTAACTTTAATTAAATACGCTGCCCTGGGTGGCAAACCATCATTGTGAGAGTCCAATCAAGACAAAAATAAGTGCAGAAGAATAAAAATATTTCAATGCATTGGCTGCATGACAGCTTACTTAATATCTAGATGGAAACAAAAGGTTGTGAGGCATGAAAAAATAAATTACTTTTTAAATACATTACTGGAATGCCAGTCAAAATCAAGTATAAGAAAAACCAGAAGCACTCAACTCAAACCACTTCTCCTTGCACTGCAGTTCTAATTATAATTTATATTCAGCTTTATTAAAGTACCAAGTAACATGCTGAAAGTAGCAATCTCTGTGATGCCCCCACTTGTAAAAATGTTTCTTATCCAAAACCTGCTGCCTGACAACTATCTACTTGTTTCATGGGGAAAACATGATCAAAGTAAAAAATGAAAAGCAATCAAGAAACAAGCTCAAGATACATTGCTTAAAGGATTACTGTACAGGTTATGGACCACACATGATTGGCATTCTGTTTAGTTTACGGGTAAAGTCTGTAGAGATGACTGGAAGTCTCCAACAAGTGTAATGAGCTTTTTAAAATAATGGAATCCTGTTTTTTAATACCCAAGGCTTATACATTATCTAGTCAAGTATTCTCTGCATGGCAACAACAGAAAGGCTTTCAATTTTGGCAATTCTTTAACAGTATGCTTATTAAAGCTTACTTGCATCTTACGATCTCAGACAAGCTTACCTTATGGTCATTAAAGCATTGCTACTTAAACACAGAGCAACAGGCACTTTCTGAGTAATAAGCATAAATCTGAGTAATAAGCATAAATCAACAGTACAAAAATATGACAGAAACCAGACCATTCTGCAAAATCAAGGACAGATGAAAAGCCACTGTAGTACTTGTGTCTACCTTGGATGGGGGGACACACTGCACATTTACACTGCATAACTACTCCTTGCCTTGCTTGGACACATCCAGAGTCACTACATGGGGGAGTGGGGTGCAACAAGTATGTCACAATTTGAAATGTCTCTGGCTGACTGTAATGGCCCTGACACATTTGTCATACCTCTCAACCTCAAAGCAAGAAATCTGGACAAAGTCATACACAGAAGTGGGACAAAGGCCCAAAAATAAGGACAATTTTTAAATATTGCTCTAATAAACTTAGAAAGATAATAGAATAGGTCTTGCATTAGTATGAATTTTCTGAAGGGTATAAAATCTGAAACTCAAATGTCTGTCATTATTTTCTAACTTCAGTCTTTAGTGATTTGTCACTAATTTGCCAAAAAACACAATTTTATGAAAAATGGACCAAAAATGTGATGCAAAAATATAAAATAGCTACACAATACAGCTGGGAACCTGTCAAAGAAGGGACACTTTAATATTAGCACTGCTAACTTGAGCAGCTGACAAAATAAAATAATCTACATTCATTTCAAGTAATCTATAACTTTGATTATTACAGTTATTTCTTAATTATAAACCCTCCATGTTTTCTTCCAAAATTGCTGTTTTGTGGAGGGATTATTAGGGGGAAGAGCAACATTTTGAGCCAAAATTGGGGACAGCTGAGAGGTTGGCTATGCCTAATTCTATAAAGCAATTTATTTGCATGTACCTCTCAACCTGTTAATGGAGTAAATCTGAACAAGGCCAGATATATTGCGGGAACATATGAACAGTACTAAAAATTGCTCTTGTATAAATTGAGACAGTTGATAGAATAACAGTTCTTACTTTAGCATGCATTTTTCTGAAGGTTATGAAGTCTGAAACTCAGTGTATCATTATTTAGTGACTTAATTCCTAAATGATTTGTCAGAAAACTACAAATTTTATGAAGAATAAACCAAAAATAAGAAGCAAAAATCTATTCATTCTTTGAAAATCTGGACAGTTGGGAGGTATAGTTCAGCTGGGCCTGTCTGAGTTTGCTGCCCTTCCCCCCTGACAAAATCATGGTTGAATGGAGCCTCTGCAGCCATTCCAATGAACCATTACTTGGCTATTTCACTCCATTTACCATAAACACTAATGTGCATACTGCTTTACTTCTATGATGAGTTGGACTTCATTTGAAAGTTTTATTTTGTATTTTACAGCACAAACACTAAGTAATCTGCTAAACAAAGCAATGCAGTCTCACAATGAAAACTTAGCATTAAAACTTATCTGCCCTTGAAACTCACATTCATTGAAACAGCATTGAAACCCACATTCAAAGAAAATACATTTTGCCAGTGGCAGATAAAGATTAATTTTGAGCTATTTTCAAATCATAGGCCCCTTGCATATGAAACATACATGTGCTCTTTGACACATCTTCCTCATTGTACTAAATTATATTCCTTGTACAATACAGTAGAGTTGTTAGAGGGCGTTTTAAATTTGTTTTGAACATTTTTCCAGTAAGCAATGAAACAAAACGCATGCACCCAAAATGGCAAAACTGCCCAGTTCAGAATATTTATCATAAAAGTCTACTCAGACTTCCACAGTCCACCATTATCAGTAAATATGCACAATTCTACAGTCTGCCATTATCAGTAAATATGCACAATTCTACAGTCCATTATCAGTAAATATGCACAATTCTACAGCCCATTATCAGTAAATATGCACAATCTCTGAAGAAGTAAAAGTCATCTAAATAATTCCACATTAAAGAAATCTGTAACAAATGAAGAGGTTGCTACTAGCAAGCACCTTTATATTTCATGGTTTCATCGGAAAATAACGTGTCTGTTGCCCCTCAGGAATAAATTGCCTATATTACATTAAAAAAATTATAAGGTAGTAATATTGTAAGAGGAAATGGATGGCAAACTGATAACAGACTCATAGTTAGTATCTTCACCAAGGAGAACATTCTCAGTATGGCAGCATCCACCCCTTGTGGGAGTAGAACCCACAGCCTTCTGCATCAAAAGCAAGTACACAACCTGTTGTGCTATTAACAAAGCAAATCAACTTCAGTTAAGCAACACTAAACTTCTGTTCCCCTGCAGCTCTCAGCTCCTTGTAAAATCTACTCAATACTCAACTGCATCTCAACTTCGCAGCACAAGAAAACTGGAAAAAGCCAAAATGTATTGGGGGGGGTCAAAAGCCCAAAAACCAGGGACACATTAAACATTGCTTGTATAATCTTGGAAAGTTGCTAGAATAAAATGCTGTGTTACCACCATACATTTTACTGCCAAGGTCCCTGTGCAAAACAGTCAGAGCAACATACCACTATGCCAAATCAGCTGCTTTGTGAAAGAGAAATACTGCGTTACCATCATACATTTTACTGCCAAGGTCCCTGTGCAAAACAGTCAGAGCAACATACCACTACGCCAAATCAGCTGCTTTGTAAAAGAGAGGAAGACTGAAACTTAAATGGCTATCATTTAGTGAATTCAGTTCTCACCATAGCTGTCAACCTCTTAGTACAAAACACCTGGACAAACCCAGTAATGAGGGAATACAGCCCTCAAACATATTCAGTGAATTCAGTTCTTGCCATAGCTGTCAACCTTAGCACAAAAACCTGGTCAAAGCCAATAATGGGGGAATACAGTCCCAAAAATAGGGACAAATTTCAAATATTCATCTTATAAACTTAGAAAATTGCTAGAATAAAAGGTTGTGTTACGGTTGTGTCACTATGTATTTTCATGAAGTCTGAAATTCAAATGCCTGTCAATTTTACTGCTGACAGAACAAAAACAATTTTCAGCAGAGACCTAGGGAGAAATACTGCAGACACGTCTTTGTAAAATGACAGGGCACCAGAGCAAATCCACACAAACACAGGGAAGAGATGCGGACTCCACACAGAAGGCACTCCAGCCAAGAATCAAACCAGAAAGCCTATAGCTGTGAGGCAACAATACTACCACTGCACCATTTAATAAGCAAGGAATTAAACATTCAGAAACCTGAAGTCTGAAATTCAAATGCCTGTCAATTTTATTTAACATTTGTTAATCAGGACCGTCTGACTTGGAACAAAAAAAAAATTTCAGCAGAGGCCCAGGAAGAAATAATGCAGACATGTCTTTGTAACATGGGAGGACACAAAAGCAAACCCACACAAACACAGGGAGAAGATACAGACCCCACAAAGAAGGCACTCCAGCCAAGAATCAAACCTGAAAACCAGCAGCTGTGAGGCAACAATGCTACCACTGCACCATCAAATATCAAGCATTGCAACATTTACAAACCACAGATATTATGAGGAACAGATAAGATCAAATATGAGGCAAAAATCTGCATTTTTTTTTTTTACAAATGGTGGTGGGTAGGGAATTCAGGTCTTTAACACCTGCATACAAGGTACAGGGTTCAAGCCTGAGGTATTCCCTACCACACACACACACCTGTAGTAGCAAACCACAAAAACTAAATATACTGCCTTGGGTGCCAAACCGTCATTATGAGAGTCCAATCAAGACAAATTGAAGTGTAGAAGAATAAAAATATTTCAATGCATTGGCTGCATGACAGCTTAATATCTAGATGGAAACAAAAAAGTAACTTACTTTTTTTTAAATACATTAATGGAATGCCAGTCAAAATCAAGTATAAGAAAAACAAGCAGCACTCAACTCAAACCACTTCTTGCACTGCAGTTCTAATTATAATTTATATTCAGCTTTATTAAAGTAACAAGTAACATGCTCAAAGTAGAAATCTCTGATGTCCCCACTTGTAAAAATGTTCCTTATCCAAAAAAAGACCTGCTGCCTGACATCTACTTGTTTCATGGGGAAAACATGATCAAAGTAAAAATGAAAAGCAAACAAGAAATAAGCTCAAGATACATTGCTTAAAAGGATTACTGTACAGGTTATGGACCACGCGATTGGCATTCGGTTTACGGGTAAAGCCTGCAGAGATGACTGGAAGTCTCCAAGTGTAATGAGACTATTCAAATAATGTAATTCTGTCCTTTATTACAAATACTGGCATATACATTTCAATATCCAAGGCTTATACATTATCTAGTTAAGTATTCTCTACATGGCAACATAAAGGCTTTCAGTGTTGGCAATTATTTAACAGTATGCTTATTAAAGCTTACTTGCATCTTGCAATCTCAGCCAAGTTTACCTGATGGTCATTAAAGTATTGCTACTTAAACACAGAGCAGCAAGCACTTTGAGAAATAAGCATAAATCAACAGTACAAAAAATATGACAGAAACCAGACCATTCTGTAAAAATCAAGGACAGGTGAAAAGCCACTCTAGTACTTGTGTCTACCTTGGATGGGTGGGATTCTCTGCACATTTACACTGCATAACTACTCCTTGCCGTGCTTCGACACATCCACAGTCACTACATGGGGGAGTGGGGCGCAACAAGTATGTCACAGTTTGAAATGTCTCTGGCTGACTTGTGATGGCCCTGACACATTTGTCATACCTCTCAACCTCAGAGCAAGAAATCTGGACAAAGCCATACAAAGAAATGGGACAAAGGCCCAAAAATAAGGACAATTTTTAAAATATTGCTCTTATAAACTTAGAAAGCTAATAGAGGTCTTGCATTAGTATGAATTTTCTGAATGGTATGAAATCCGAAACTCAAATGTCTGTCATTATTTTCTAACTTCAGTCTTTAATTATTTGTCACTAATTTGCCAAAAAAACACAATTTTATGAAAAATGGACCAAAATGTGATGTAAAAATATAAAATAGCAACACAATACAGCTGGAACCTGTCAAAGAAGGGACACTTTAATATTAGTACTGCTAACTTGAGCAGCTGACAAAATAAAATAATATACATGCATTTCTGAAATAAAAGTAATCTGATTATTACAGTTATTTCTTAATTATAAACCCTCCATGTTTTCTTCCAAAATTGCTATTTTGCGGAGGGATCATTAGGGGAAGAACAACATTTTGAGCCAAAATCAGGGACAGTTGAGAGGTTTGGCTGTGCCTAATTCTATAAAGCAATTTATTTGCATGTACCTCTCAACCTGTTAATGTAATAAACCTGGACAAGGCCAAATATATTAGGGGAACATATAAACAGTACTAAAAATTGCTCTTGTATAAACTGGGACAGTTTATAGAACAGGTCTTACTTTAGCATGCATTTTTCTGAAGGTTATGAAGTCTGAAACTAGTGTGTAATTATTTAGTGACTTAATTCATAAATGATTTGTCAGAAAACCACAAATTTTATGAGGAACAAACCAAAAATAAGAAGCAAAAAATCAATTCATTCTTTGAAAATCTGGACAGTCAGGAGGTATAGTTCAGCTGGGGCTGCCTAAGTTTGCATTATCCCCCTCACAAAACCATGGTCGAATGGAGCCTCCCCCTGCAGCCATTCCAATGATCCATTACTTTGCTATTTCACTCCATTTACCATAAACACTAATGTGCATACTGATTTACTTCTATGATGATTTGAACTTCATTTGAAAGTTTTATTTTGCATTTTACAGCACAAACACTAAGACATCTGCTAAACAAACTTGGCATTAAAACTTCTCTGCCCTTGAAACTCACATTCATTGAAACAACATTAAATCCCACATTCAAAGAAAATACATTTACCCGTGGCAGATAAAAATTAATTCTAGACTGTTTTCAAATCATAGGCCCCTTGCATATGAAACATACATGTGCTCCTTGATACACTTTCCTATTGCTTTGAACATTTTTCCAGTAAACAATGAAACAAAACTGCCCAATTCAGAACATTTCCATCATAAAAGTCTACTCAGACTTCTACAGTCCACTATTATCAGTAAATCTGCACAATTCTACAGTCCACCGTTATCAGTAAATATGCACAATCTCTGAAGTAGTAAAAAAGTCATCTAAATAATTCCACGTTAAATAAATCTGTAATGAACAGGTTGCTGCTAGAAATCACCTTTATATTTCATGGTTTCATCGAAAAATAAAGTGTCTGATGCCCCTGAGGAATAAATTGCCTAAATTACATTAAAAATAAGCTAGTAATATTGCAATAGGAAATGGATGGCAAACTGACAACAGGCTCATAGTTAGTATCTTAACTTTCAGTACGGCAGCATTCACCTCTTATGGGAGTAGAATCAACAACCTTCTGCATCAAAAGCAAGTACACAACCTGTTGTGCTGTTAGCAATGTGAGCTGACTTAGCATAATCAGCACTAAACTTCTCTTCCCCTGCAGCTCTCAGCTCCTTGTAAAATCTACTCAATACTCAACTGCATCTCAGCTTCGCAGCACAAGAGGTCTGGAAAAAGCCAAATTTATTGGGGTGGGTCAAAAGGGCAAACACCTGGGACACATTAAACATTGCTTGTATAATCTTGCTAGAATAAAATGCTGTGTTACCACCATACATTTTACTGCCAAGGTCCCTGTGCAAAAGAGTCAAAACAACATACCACTATGCCAAATCACCTGCTTTGTGAAAGAAAAAATTGTTACCCACCGTACATTTTACTGCCAAGGTCCCTGTGCAAAACAGTCAAGAGCAACATACCACTAAATCAGCTGCTTTGTGAAAGAGAGGAAGACTGAAACTTAAATGGCTATCATTTAATGAATTCAGTTCTCACCATAGCTGTCAACCTCTTAGCACAAAACATCTGGACAAACCCATTAATGAGGGAATACAGCCCTCAAACATATTCAGTGAATTCAGTTCTTGCCATAGCTGTCAACCTTAGCACAAAAAACCTGGACAAAGCCAATAACAGGGTATTACAGTCCCAAAAATAAGGACACATTTCAAATAGTCATCTTATAAACTTAAAAAATTGCTATAATAAAAGGTTGTGTTACTATATATTTATTGCTAGAATAAAAAGTTGTTTTACTATGTATTTTCTGAAGAATATGAAGTCTGAAATTCAAATGCCTGTCAATTTTACTTCTGATGGAACAAAAACAATTTTCAGCAGAGGCCCAGGGAGAAATACTGTAGACACATGTCTTTGTAAAATGGCAGGACACCAGAGCAAATCCACACAAACACAGGGATAAGATGCAGACTGCACACAGAAGGCACCCCAGGAAAGAATCAAACCAGAAAATCTATAGCTGTGAGGCAACAATACAGCCACTGCACCATCAAATATGTAAGGAAGTAAACATTCAGAAACCTGAAGTCTGAAATTCAAATGCCTGTCAATTTTGTTTAACATTTGTTAATCAGGACAGTCTGACTTGGAACAAAAAAAAACAATTTTCAGCAGAGGCCCAGGAAGAAATAATGCAGACATGTGTTTGTAACATGGGAGGACACAAAAGCAAACCCATACAAACACAGGGAAAGGATACAGACCCCCCCACAAAGAAGAAACCCTGGCCAAGAATCAAACCCAAGAACCTGCAGCTGTAAGGAAACAATGCTACCACTGCACCATCAAATATCAAGCATTGCAGTATTTACAAACCACAGATATTATGAGGAATAGATCAGATCAAATATGAGGCAAAAATGTGCAATTTATTTACAAATGGTGGTGAGTAGGGAATTCAGGTCTTTAACACCTGCATACAAGGTACAGGGTCCAAGCCTGAGATATTCCCTACCACACCACCATGAGTCTAACCACCATTTTCGCACGCACACACACACACACACACACACACACACACACACACACACACACACACACACACCTCCTTACCTGTAGTCCATAACTCCAAAGTACACCACCGTAAATCCTGTCCATAAACCCAAAGTAAGTAAATGACCACCACAGCACATCTGATCCCTATCCAAAACCCACGCAAATCTGACCCTGCCTGTTGCGAGATCTTCCCCTGACGAGACTGCAGCCAGACCCTGCCTGCTGTGAGATCCTACATTCCTGACTGCTGATGTGCAGTCTGACCCTGACGCGTTTCCCCAGCGAGTTCCCAGGACAGTCTATGCAGTTTAAAACTGCATGGACTTCTGGGAGCTCTGTTGTCCATGTTTCCCAGTCAGGACTGCTGCTGAGACATCTGTGCATGCTCCAGACTGTCTCAGCAGCAGTCTGGACTAGTGCGCATGCACGAAGTCTGCAAATTTAAATTTTTTTTTCTATTTATTTCTTTTTTATTTTTTATTTTAAAGTTGAGGGGGCTGCAGTCTGGCAGTCCAATAGCACGGGCCGCCCCTGGTTCAGCATCTATTTTGTAGGTATTGCTGCAAACTACTGTGTTAGAGTCTTCCCTAAAAGACTGTATTGTAAGTGATTTCAGCATTAAGTTAAAAACTGTTAGTCTGGCAGTTAATGTAGAGGACTAAAACTCTGAGTTGTTCAAGAGCAACTATGGGATAAAATGAATGCTTTCTGCTTTCTAATGTGACCCCCTCCCAAACCGGTCTATCCAAACATTCAAATTAATGATTCAGGCAATATGAAGAATTAGTTTTCACATTACTGATTATTCATGTTGTATTCCCATTGTGCTGCTAGTGGCAAAGCAAGCCATATTTCCTAAAACTTAACTCTCACATTCTTATAGAACTCAGGCAAGTTGCTTATCAGTCTACAAGCACGGAAACTTAAAACCCACCCTTCAAGGTACTTTTCACTTGTTAAACGATCTCCTTACAATTTGGCACACCTTCTTGTAAACTATGCATGCCTTCCTGCCCTTCACCCTACCTTCTTTTGTGCAAGTGTTTGTCTATTGGCAGGGACTTCTTTTTCAGTGATCAGTTGCTGCATGTTATTATTTTCACAGAGGAGCGCACAGCAATTCCTCACATTCACAAGGATCTTCAACTTTAAAGACAGATATTTTTTTGTGTTTCAGTAAGTGCAGACATTATTTCTGTTAAATGTAATTAGTTTGTCTGTTTGTATTCACATTATTTTTTTTATTATCAGGAGCTGCACAAACTTCAAAGTACCTGCATTTGAGTAGTCATGTAGTCCAGTGCACACAACTTTCAGCAAATGATGTGTCAGCAATAATTTATTTTCTCTGGAACTATAGGACAAGGTGGGAGGAGATCACCACTATAAATGAAATCATGAACTATGCCTTTGGCTACTGGCTGAGCCATATTATTAAAAAAAGAGAGACAGAGGTAAGTAGCTTTCCCTTTAGAAGAGGGAACCCCACAATTCTAACTTTAGTGTGTGTGTGTGTGTGTGTGTGTGTGTGTGTGTGTGTGTGTGTGTGTGTGTGTGTGTGTGTGTGTGTGTGTGTGTGTGTGTGTGTGTGTTTGTGTGCAAGTGCACATTAGTGCATGTGGGAGTATGAGTGAATGTGTGCGTGTATGTTATATTTTGTCCCTTTTTCAGAAGTTTCTGTTTTTCTTATTGGTATGAAAAAAGGTTTCTGTTTTGTTATTCGTATAAAAAGGGTAAAGGTAATCCCTCCCTTTTGCAAATTTTAATGTACAAATTTCACAGTGGAGTAAAGTATTTTAGTGTATCAGACTCCTTAACCAAATGTGTTGGTAGGTAAAAAAGAAATACAAGCAAGGCAGGCATTAAAAAGTGGTAGTGCACTTCCAAAACAGGATAGACTGGTGTTAAGTAATCAATATAAGCCGTATTTACTTAAAAACAAATGTACCTATGTTGGCAAATGCGTGCATATTCAGGGTGAAAAGTAGAAGCATCTTTGGGTACCCCTTCCTGCTGTTAAGTTGTGATGGCTTTGATTTTTCTTTCACAGAGAATTAGGAAGAGGACTGATCTCAGTAATTTCCTTGATTCAGCTGAATTAATTTGCAAAGCTCTACCTGCTGTTGACCAACCAAAGAATATCTAGTGCTGATATGGTAAATATCAGTAATTCTGTATATGCTTTGGTTCCATTTATTTCAGTTTCTACCTCCTACTTCTAACTATGGCATGACAGCAAGAAACATAAGAACTATGCCAAGTAAAACAGACCTTCAGATTTAATGAACTGTACCAGCTGGGTGTGGCCTTCCTACCATTTGTTTATTTTGCCTTTGTTTTAATGGTGTTTTATTCTTCTTCTGATGTTTCCGAACAGTGTGCATTAGTACCCAGTTTGTATCGTTTTTTTCTGCAAAGTCTTCATTTCCTTCCCATCACTAAGTGTTGTAAACTGTATAATTTGTAACCTTCTGGCAGTGAAACGTCTGTTTGATGCATTGTTCACCCAAGAGAAATTAATATTCTAAGTCTGGTCATACAACAGATTAACAATTGTCATTGTGTGTTTGTTTAATATGTCCTTGGCTATTAGTGAAATGGGCCGTGGTTACCTCTTGCACCCCACCCTTGATGTGCAGCAAGGAACTGTATCCAAATACTGCCCATGACTGGTTTAGGGAGTGATCAGAGGTTTGGGAAGGGGAGGCAGATATTGAGTTTCAGGAGCAATAGGGAGTTTAGGTTTAGGAAAGGGAGGAAGATTTTAGGTTAGGGTGCAATCAGGACTTTAAGGTTAGTGAGGAGAGGAGAATTATAGGTTAAAGGATTGATCAGGAGTTTACAGTTAGTTAGAGAGGAAGAGAGTCTTGGTTTAGGGAGCAATGAGAAACCTTAGGGTTAGGATCAGGGTTCTGGTAGGGATATATTGTATAGTGTGTTGTTATGTATGATGTTACGTAGTTGTGGGGAGTTGTACAATCAAAACTACAGCCTATGAACATTATCAGCGGTGCAAGTTGTAGTTGGGATTTGGCCAGATTCGATGCTATTCCCAGTAAGCAGAACAAGGTTAATTACTGACTCTTCATCAACAATACTAACAGATGTTCATAGGTTCATAGGTTGGTATTAGGCTATCAGCACTAGGGCCTATGCAAGCCTAACCATAACAATTCCCTGGATATTTCTTCCCACAATATTCACTTCTCCAGGCCCCTGTCTATAAGGGTGACTGACATGATCCCCGGGGTGAATTTCCTATCTCCCATCCAATCATCAAGGTTCCTTTTGAAGAGGGCCAATGGGCAGTCTATTCCAGAGTATGGGGAGTCTCTGGGTCAGGAACCTATCCCTCCAGCATGTTTTGTTCATTGTGATGACAAGGTTTAGATCCCTGGAGCATGTGGCTCTGAAGGATTGGGATTTCTTTAAGTGGAGCATGTCCAGCTCAGGGTTTGACATGGCCTTGTATGTTAAGCAGAGATCGCTTCTGAGTAGACGATATGCCACAGAGTATAGCTGGAGTTTTTTTAGATGGTCAGTATGTGGCATCTGTTTTAGGCCTGTGACTCTTTTAGTGAGGTATTTCTGTGGCCTTTCAAGCTGTTGCAGATGTCTTGTGAGGTACCTACCAAACAGGGCATTATACTCTATAAGGGGTCTAATGAGGGATGTATACAGTGGGACAATGACCTCCTTTTTTCTGAATGAAAAGCCTTTAGTGATGAGGTGTGCCACATAGAAGGATTTCCTGACTGTTGTGGCAATGTGGTTATCGAAAGTGAGACCACTGTCCACCTGTGTCCCTAAGTCTCTCATCACACTTTCAATGTTTAGTGTCCTGCTACCTATGTGGTAATTCATGGGTACATGTTTTTTTCCAAAGGGGATAACTATAGATTTCTTGGCATTAAGCTTGACCCCATGGCTCTGGCACCAGGCATCTGTTTCTGTAAGGCCCTTTTGTAGAATATCCACATCATTTGGGGATTCAATAATGGCTCCCAGTTTGCAGTCATCTGCAAACTTTGTTAGTCAGAGTCCCTTAGTTTTGGCCTGTACTTCAGAGAATTAGATGCCAAACAAGAGTGGTCCCAGGACTGAACCCTGAGGTACTCCAATTGTCACTTGTCTGGAGCTGGATTTGGAGTTGGCTACTTTTACTGTCTGGGTTCTGTCAGTAAGCCAGTTAGCAACCCATTGAGTTACGTAGGGATTTATGCCCAGCTTAGTAAGTTTATCTATGATTCCAGAGTGGGGGATGGTGTCAAAGGCCTTGGCGAGGTCCAGATAGGCTGAGTGGACTGCCTTACCCTCGTCAGATACAGTCAGAAGCCCGTCACCCACAATGCATAATACATTCCCTGCATTCACAAATGCATTGCAACCACACATGTGCATTTACTGAGCACCCTGGCATTGAGAAGAAACCATATGGAACAGTCTGACTAGGTAGGTGTGTGTGCGTGAGGAGTTACATCCCATACAAGAGATAACTATAGCCATGAACTATTGGTAATGATTATGCATAAGTACCAGTGAGAGTCCTGTTACCTACATTTTTTTTTCTGTAATAAGATACAGTTACCTAATGAACACTTGTTTGATAGTATACCATGCTGTTTTAACTAAAGAAGTAATTTACAGCCAGACAGGGTTTACAGTTGATTAATACCATACAAGGGTTAACAAAGTACTTGGCACTGGAAGTGACTTATTATTCATGCAGTCACATAGGCAATATTTCTTGAATTATATGTACAGAGAATTAGCACATTATCACTGTATAATGATAAAAAATACAGTACCAACTTCAATTTTCATAACCTTAGCAATGTACTGGTTACAGCTGATAGGCATAGCATCTCCTTTATTGTGAGAGTTAACCTGAACACTACTATTGAATGCTATCTGAATATTGTTGCTGCTAAGGCCTAAATCCATCTGTTCGTTTGCAGTCATTTCCCTTCTTGCCTGCAGCGAAGACTTGATCAGCTCTTATTTTGGACAGCCTGTATGTTTTCATTGATGGTCTAGGAGTATGGGTTTGATTATACAGAACTATAAGGCATGCAGGTACAGGATTCCAGATATAACAAATTTACATTTGGACATTTTATTGCTGTAACTAGTACACATCGGTTCTAGCCCTTCTCAATGGCTTTGTCTTTTGTTGATTATTTCATAGTACGTACTTCCCTCATGTCTCATGGTGCAGGTCTTAGACTGTGCTCCCAATCCCAGGTGAGGTTGAAGGCAGAATATGTGCTGCTATCCAGTGGTGTTTGTTTTTTGGTGCTTGAAGCTGTCCAGTGGTGTTTGTTCTTTGGTGTTTTAATCAGAGCAATGCTTAGATCTGTATTTACAGCTGCCATTTCAGTGTGAGTAGTAATGTGAAACCTAACCTATGTGTACTGCATACAGAATAACCATCTCAGTATTAGACCACTTAGGATGGTATTGACTTGTGTATCTGTTTCATTTTTTTTATTTGGGGTCTGGACCTGAAAATGCATTGAATTTGGTGGTTGGAAGAATAACTTTGAATGACACATAACACCTCTTACTTGCGTCCGGTTATGTTTTTGGTGTCCAGCAGCACTGTGCATTGTGCTGGAGTAGGTAGGTTTTCCCAAGTGTTCTTTGTTGCACATTGCTGTCTCATTTACAATTTTGTACAAGATTATGTTTTTTTCCATGCAGCAGAGCTGTTTTGCATGTCATTTCTTGCGGTGTGATTTCTGGATTTGTTGGTTGGAGTGTTTTATGGTTCCCCTTTTTCTAAGCATTGTTTGGTATAATTCTAGGTATCATTCTTATATATTTTACTATTTAAGTCTCATTTGAGATTGGTATATGCATCAGTTTTGTAGTCCTTCAATGGGTCAAGTGTGTTGTTTTTCCCAGTTTGTCTGTCTGTGTCAGCCGTTACTACTGTGTGTTTTTAACTTTTACAATTGTTTGGTACAGTTCAAAATTTTCTATGGATTTCTTGTTACATAGTCTCTCTCTTTCTCGTTCTCTCTCTCTCTTGATTTAATGTTGGGAATAGCTTCTTGGCTGTTTCTGGTTTCATATGGCATACCTTCCTTTAGTCCTTACCAGCTACTGCTCCTTACCTGCTCTTTCTGGTACATATTCGTTTAGTTTTCATCCTTACATTTCCTGTCTAGCACAATTCAGTCATTTTCTCATTCCATATGTCATTGTTCTACATTCATGCTATCTCTTCCTGGTACAGTTTGTGATGCCCCTGCACTGGCCCAATAATCAGAGAGCCTCAATCCTCACCACTGGCAACAGTGGGGAATGTACACACTGGGAGGATGACAAGTACACACACCAGTAAAGTGCAATTTCCCTTAAGAGCACACAGAGATCACAGTCAGTCTGGGGCTGGTTTCTCCCTCTTTCTCCAGATCCCTAATAAGACTCCACTGGCACAACTATAGAGTTGAAATCTCAGCTGAGAGGCCAAGTCAAAACCTCCAGCACCCTCTCTGTCCAACCAGTACCTCGTGGCCCTGCCCTAGTAGCTGACACACACACACACATACACACACACACACACACACACACACACACACACACACACACACACACACACACACACACCTTGAGATCTGATTTATATACAAACACGCACACACACCTAGGAAAGGTCACAAAGATAGATTTAAATATATTCAATAATAAATAAATAGTAAAAGAACAAAGCAATACTCAATAAGTAATCAATTAAATCAGAGTTCAAAATCACAGGAAATATTTGAAACATCTAAGCTATACTTCACTATATTCCTATCTGAATCTAAAATATTTACTATGCCCTAAAAACTTATTTACAGAACAACAAGCAGGCAGGAGTGCAGAAGGTGGTGATGAGTGGGTGTTTCTAGTTCAAAGACAAGATACAAAATGCACAGTCTCTCTCTGAGAGGGTTCTTAAATTAGTATCAAATATTACTGCTGGGTTAGATTGGATGACAACACTTGTTGTCTCCTGACTTCAGTTCCCAAACTAAATGTCAGAAACTAACAGAATGTAACATCTCTGTGTGGGAAAAATACATATCTCTCAGAAGTTTGAAGACTCTGGAAGTCATAAAAGAGTAAAACTCTTCTGAATATCAAACATAGTAATTACTTCTCTTCCAAGACAATACAAAAACATCTAGCCCTAGACATTGTGTCTGCTACTGACTTGAAACTGAGAGATAACTTTTATAGCACAAACATAAAACAATTTAATTTCAACTTATTTTCTTGAAGTTTTGCAAGTTAACCCTCTATGTTCTAGTTGCTAGGGTTAAAATATATACATTTACACAATTACAATAGTTTACATACATTTCTATTCTAAGCCAGAAGGGCATGCTGTGGTTACATTTTAGCTCAGTACTTTGCACACACCTCTGTATAAATCACATCAATATTCACAAATGACATAGAATTATTTACAAAATTCCAGCTAGCTGGGCTGGCAGTATTTCCCTTTTGTTACACTTCTTCCTCCCCGAAAACTCAAGCTAATTTTTCAAGTGGTCCTTGAGAAACATTACTTGACATGGTTGGGCCTATCTGGGAATACCTTACCCCATTTCCTGTCTTGAGATTTCAGCTATCTTGGTATTGCTAACCCCAGTACAGTGCTGCACTGTCCCATCATATGCCTGCAACCCTAGGCTCCAACATAATAATTTGGAATTTGGCTGGCTGACTCCTTCAGCCATAGATCCCTCTCAGACTCCTCCTGTCTTGTACTACAAATACTCAGCACAACAACCTCCCTACCATGGTAAGGTTTCATCATGTTAACAATGTACAATTTGTGCTCCTGCCTCCTGCCTAACAGTTCTACCATGTAGTTAACATCACTGACCATCCTTACCACTGAGTTGGGTCCCTTCCAAGTTGCCTGCAGCTTGTTGTGTCTGACAGGAATGAGAACCATTACCTGCTGCCCTACAGCATATTTTCTAGCTTGAGCATTCCTGTCATACCAGACCTTTTTCTGCTGTTGGGCTTCTACCAGGTTCTCCTGGGCCAAGCCCATGAGTTCCCTGAGCCTTGTCCTGAGGTTTAGAACATATGCCACAACAGACTCCTTGTGGGATTCACACTCACCTTTCCACTCATCATGAATCAAATCTAGAGGTCCCCTCACCCTATGCCCATACAGTAATTCAAAGGGTGAAAAACCTGTGGATTCCTGGTGAACAACTCTGTAAGCCAACACAGATGGGACCAATATTTGTCCCACTCCCTATTTAACTGCTCTGCAAATGCCAGTAGCATGGACTTGGGTGTATAGTTTAATCTCTCCACAAGACCATTAGTCTGGGGATGTTAGGGGATGGTCTTTAGGTGTTTCATCCCACAGTACTTCCACAGACAAGCCAGCATGAATGACATGAAATTGGCAGCTCTGTCAGTCAGTATTTCTTTTAGGAAACCTACCCTGCAGAAAACCTCTAACAAAGCATTTGCCACCTTCTCTGCCTCAAGGGAGAACTGAGCCACCACCTCAGGGTATCTTGTAGCATAATCTACTACCACTAGGATATAATTTTTCCCTGTGGAACTTGGGGTACTCATGTACACCAAAATATCCATAGCTATTCTCTGAAATGGCTCCTCTATTACAGGCAAAGGCATCAAAAGAGCTTTCACCTTGTCTCATGCCTTGTCTACCTTTTGACATTGCTCACAGGTCCTCCAGTGCCCTGTTATATCTCTGGAAATCACAGGCCAATAAAAGTTCTGCATAATACGTCTCTTTGTACATTTTATGCCTATATGAGCTGCAAAGGGAATGTAGTGGGCTATGGCTAGATATACCAGATGGTAGGATCTAGGCACTATCAGTTGCTGTATTCTCTCACCATCTAGCTGTCCCTCAGAGGTCCACGGTCTATATAGTAACCCTTTGTCCAGTGTATACAGATTCCCATTTTCCTTGACAATCATGTGCCTCACTAGCTACCTCCCTCAGGCCTTGTAATGTAGGGTCTGAGAGCTGACCCTGTTTCAACTCACTCTTGGTAACCCTTCCTAGCTCTCCTTCCACAGGAAATCTGGTATTCTCTGACAGCGGTGCCTCACTGCCAGCATGGGTACTACTGCTCACATCTGCCCTTGCAGTCTATCTGTCCAAAGGAACATCAGTACCCACAAGCAGCTGTGGCTCACCTTCAGTCTCACTGCTACAGGGTAGCTCCCTCCCTGAAGTAACCACCTCACCAGTCCAGGCTGCAAGTCTGTGGTCTGTCTGGGTCTCCTGAGGCTACCAGACCTACATGCTTGTCTCCAAGCCTGACTGCGTATAACTGCATGCACAGGGTACTGGATTATCAAAATCATTCCCTATCAGGACATCTGCAGGGATATCCTCAAACCCACCTACTTGCTTGCTTCCTTTTCTACCCTCCCAGTCAAAGTGAACCCTAGCCAAAGGCATTTGGAAATGGGTCCTTCCGAAAGCTCTGACTGGAGTAGACTGCCCAAGCAAGTAGTGCTTATCTTTAACCATTGCAGGCCTTAGAATTGTTAGGTCAGAGACTGTCTCTCTTAGCAATGTCCTCTTTACCATTCACTAAGATAGGATATAACCTCTTGTGGTAGTTTGGTACCCTTGTTGTCTCGAGACAACTTACTGCTGGCATTCTGTCATTCCCACTTACCAGCTCTCCCACCTTTTGTTCCCCACCTTGCCTCCATGGACATCTATATGCTACATGGCCCCACTGGTTGCATTTAAAACATTTAACCCTTGGTCCTAGACATGTACATGGACTAATGGCTTCCCCTGCTATTGACAGACTCAGTTGTGGCAGTCTGGGCTGCCCACCATGGGTTCCCTTAGACCCATGAGCAGCACTGGGTGCCCCTTTCCTGTGCAATGATGCCTTGCTTGCTAGGTAGAGGTCTTGCTTCTTCCCAAACTCACCTTTAGTATTGCATTGCCTATCAGCTAACCAAATTCTCATGTCCTCAGGCAAAGTGATAAGGCTTTGTTCTCTCACCAAAAGGTCTGACACACTTCAAAAGTGGTGACCTGACACCCACTCACCCACCTATGAAAATAAGTGCTTAGTTCAGCAACATAATCACACACACTTTCATCTGCCTTGAGTCTATGCTCACAAAACTTTTTCCTATAAGCTTCAGGTGTTAACTTAAAATATTCTAAAGACAATTCTTGACAGTATTATAATTTAAGCAATCACTATCAAACAATTTAGAAATAGCAGTTACAGCTTTACCATGGAGTAAGGGAGTCAGGGACCATACCCAGAGCGCTTTGTCAACATTAAAATGTTTACATACCCTTTATAGCATATGAATGAAACTATCAAAATTATCCCCATTTGTAAATTATGGAAGAAGTTTACTGATATTTGTTCCTTTTGGGGTTTGGTTACTCCCTTCTCCATTACCTCCATGATCCTGGAGAAGAGTCAGCATCTCCTTCTCACATTGCCTCTGCCTCTCCTTCTCCTCAGCCTCCAGATGTCACAGTTTCTCATTTTCCTCAGCCTCCAGATGTCTCAGTCTGCTGCTTCTATTTCCAAACATTTGGCCTCCAGTTCAAATCTCTTTAACTCCACATGGATTTTTAAGTCCTTTGTGGAAATGTTGAACTCTTCATTTTCTGAGTGTTGTACATCTCCAAGGCCAGCCCATTTGTCCTCCTGGTTGCTGGTCTGTGATGCAGCTGTGGCCAAGGCTACAATCATTTCTGCCTTAGTCAGGTTGGCATGCACCAGTCCTTTAGCCTAGCACATCTCAGCCAATTGGCTCCTTGTCATCTTGCCACACTCATCTGCTGACATGCTTGCCTGTTCTTCCTGACTAACTAAGCTAACAAAAAAAAATAATAAAATAATGATATGAAACTCTGAATGTTCACTGTGTGACTGACTGAGAGTACAAACACCTTCTTTAGTGACCCATGTTTATAAGCTACAGGAATTCAATATCCACACCACTACAAGCCAATTAATATGTGATGTGGCTATCCCATCACTGCCACCAATTAATATGTGACACTCCTGCACTGGCCCAGAAATCAAGGAGCCTCAATCCTCACCACTGGCAATGGTGGGGAATGTGCACACTGGGAGAATGACAAGTACACACACAGTAAAGTGCAATTTCCCTTAAGAGCATACAGAGATCACAGTCATTCTAGGGCTGGTTTCTCCCTCTTTCTCCAGATGCTCAGTAAGACTCCCCACTGGCACATAGGGTTGAGATCTCAGTGGAGTGGCCAAGCCAAAACCTCCAGCAACCTCTCTATCCAACCAGTCCTTTGTGTCCCTGCTCAAGTAGCTGGCACACACACACACACACACACACACACACACACACACACACACACACACACACACACACACATACACTCACACACACACACACACACACACACACACACACACACACACACACACACACACACACACACACACACACACACACACACACACTTTGAGATGTGATTTATAGACCAACACACACACACACACACACACACACACACACACACACACACACTTGGGAAAGGCTGGCACAGGTTTACTACATATGCCCCCTTCTGCCTAGACTATAAGGTAGTTCCAGCTGACCCTAGCCAACTCTTTATCAACTACTCTAAGGCCCTTAACAAAGGGTGTCCAATCCTACTGTGTAATGTTACTAATAATCCAAATAGTAGTCTGATCAAGAGCAAGGCTATTTAGGAGTGGCCTGTACAGTGTTACCAAATGGATATGCAAGTACTCTAAGAGCTTAAATATGACTCACAGATATCAGCCCCAAAGATAGGTTTAAATATATTTAATAATAAATAAATAGTAAAAGAACAAGACAATACTCAGAAAGTAATCAGTTACACAAGAGTTCAAAATCATAGCAAATATTTAAAACAACATTGCAGGACAGTCTCAAATAAATAAAGAAGACATCTAAGCTATACTTCACTATATTCCTATCTGAATATAAAAGAGTTACTAAGCCCTAACAACTTACTTGCAGAACAACACACAGGCAGAAGTGCAGAAGGTGGTGATGAGTGGATGTTTTTAGGTTAAAGACAAGATACACAATGTGCAATATCTCTCTCTGAGAGAGTTCTTAAATTAATTATCAAATATTACTGCTGAGTTAGCTTGGATAACATCACTTTTTGTCACAAGACTTCAGTTCCCAAGATAAACTCTGTTTGTCAGAAACTAACAGAATTTAACATATCTGTGTGTGAAACATGTACATCTCTCAGATGTTTGAAGACCCTGGAAGTCATAAAACAATAACACACTTCTGCATCTCAAACATAGTAATTACTTCTCTTCCAAGGCAATACAAAAACTACTAGCTCTAGACATTGTGTCTGCTACTGAACTGAGACTGAGAGATAACTTTTATAGCACAATCATAAAACAATTTAATTTCAACTTATTTTCTTAAAGTTTTGCAAGATAACTCTCTATGTTCTAGTTGCTACAGTTAAAACATATACATTTACACAATTACAATAGTTTATGTACATTTCTATTCTATGTCAGCAGGGCATGCTGTAGTTACATTTTAGCTCAGTACTTTACACACAGTTCTATATAAATCATATCAATATTCACAAATGAGATAGAATTATTTACAAAATTCCAGCTCACTGGGCTGGCAGTATTTCCCTTTTGTCATACAGTTTACAAGTTTTCTAGTTCCTGTTGCATGGTCTCACTTTTTTGATCACTTCATAATACTATTTTTTATGGCTCGTAAGGGAATGATTACTTATTTCCCTGGTGACAGTCTTGTACTGTTAAGAGGATTTCTTTTTTTTTCTCTTGGCATCATCATGCCTTATGCCTTATGTTCCTGTTTTCTACTTAAAACACTTCTGCATGGTTAGAAACGTCATATGGATATAATCTCCCACTTTGAAAATAGTCTGGTATTTCTGGTTCCATATAGTGTGGTTTTCTTTATTTTACTACTTGGTAATGTATTTTTGATGTTAATGCATTTTGCAGAACATTTGACCACTGAGTAAAGTTGTTGCCTCACATTAAGGGGTTCTCCAGTTCAGGTCTTTTCTAGGGTGCCTTATGTGCAGAGGCTGCATTTCCTCCCTCTGCTCTGGTTTCTTACCACATTCCAAATACATGCTGTAAGTGGAATGGACACTCTACATTGGCCATAGGTTGAGTGTGCACGTTTGCGGTATAAAAAGACAACCATGGTGGGGCTGCACACTGACAGTATGAACATTGGTTGCAGACTATTGATGTGACAAACCAACCCTATGTGCAAAAATAGGGAAAAGGGGTTTGTGGATGGATGGAGTAATGCTAGACATTAGAGTTCCATAAAATGCATGTTGAATTAAAACCTATTCTATTAACTTTGTAACTGCATTAGAGTGATGTAACAATTTACCCTGCTTTAGGGCAAACAATAGTGTGTTTTTATTTTCTTTTTAGTAGGTTGTTCAGATATGATATTATGTAATTGGTTTTCTGAATGTAAATATAAAAGAGGGCAAGGGGATTGGGAAGGGCAGAAAGAGAGTAAAAGTAAGGTAGCAACAAAAGAATGTATATCAAGATAATTTCATATATAGTTTGCATGCATCTCATCTACTAGCATAAAGTTTTGAATTATACTGATATAGGTCATAAAGGAGACATTTGTTTGCAAATATGATATATGATGTATACATACACATGTACACACTGTGTAGTCACTAATCAAATGAGCTGAGTAGACATTTCATTGCTCGTGGTGACATGCACATTGTAACACTTATTAAACAGCAGAAAATAATCCTAGGTAGAAATGCCTCTTCTGTGTAGTACTACAAACCATGATGAAGTAGACATAGTAATTCTGGTAAAAGAATTCTTGCTTATGAATAAAGTCATGATCTGTCAAATCTCTGAAGCCATGGCACCTCATAAACTGAGATTATCAAGAATCTTGTTAGGTGTGAATCTCAAATAAATGAGCTCTACCAGGGGATGATCTTATCTGTTTAATCTGGTAAATTTATTTGAAAGGATTACTGAGTCTGTAGATGGTGAGCATACAGTACAATCTTGTGTATCTGCACTTGGCCAAAGCCTTATAGGTTCATAGGTTCATACTAGGCTATCTGCCCTAGGGCATTTATAAACCTAGCCAGAGTGTGTTTGGCTTTCGCCACCCATTTTAAATGAATTTTGCTATGCCCTTTTTCGAGTTTAGTATACTGTGCCTCTGTCTAACAGTGACACAGAAGTGATACCCGGGGTAAACCTACGATCTCCCATCCACTCATCAAGATTCCTCTTGAAGAGAGTCAATGAGGGACTCTGCCTATCCTGGACTGGGATTTTACTCCAGAGTGAAGGGAGCCTCTGGGTTATGAATCTGTCCCTCCAGCATGTCCTATTTATTTCAGTGCTGAGGTTCAAGTCTCTCGAACGCGTAGCTCGATGGGATTTGGATTTTCTGAGGTGCAGCATGCCCATTAATTCCGGGTTGGACATGGCTTTATATGTCAGGCACAGTTCGCCTCTGAGCAGGTGGTATGCCAATGAGTAGAGCTGGAGTTTCTTTAACTGGGCAGCATATGGCATCTGTTTGAGCCCTTTGATCCTCTTGGTGAGGTACTTTTGGGGTCTTTCCAGTTGCTGCAGGTGTCTGGTAAGGTACATCCCAAAAGGGGCATTGTACTCAATTATGGGCCTGATGAGGGATGAGTAAAGAGGCACGATGACCTCCCCTCATCTAGATGTGAATCCCTTCATGATTAGGTGGGCTATATAAAATGTTTTTCTAACCACTTTGGCCACGTGGTTGTCAAATGAGAGATTGCTATCAACTTGGGTCCCCAGGACCCTAATTACTTCTTCCGTACTTAATGGATTACCACCTATGTGGTAATTTGTGGGCACTTTGTTTTTGCCAAAGGGGATGACTATGCACTTTTGGCATTTAGCTTGAGGCCATGGCTCTGGCACCAGTTGTCTGTTTCTATGAGGCCCTTTTGGAGGATGCTTGTGTCGGCTGGAGAGTTGATTATGGTGCCCAGTTTGCAGTCATCTGCGAACTTGATCAGCCACAGTCCTTCTGTGTTGGCCTGTACCTCTGAGAAATATATACCGAAGAAGAGAGGTCCCAGGACTGAGCCTTGTGGGACGCCACTTGTAACTGGTTTGGAGTCTGACATGGCTCCAGCAATTCTAACCATGTGGGTTCTGTCCTTGAGCCAGTTTGCAACCCATCTAGTGACATAGGGGTTTATATTTAAGCTGGTGAGCTTATCTATAATGCCCGAGTGGGGTATTGTATTGAAGGCTTTTGCAAGGTCCGGGTAGGCTGTGTGGACCACCTTCCCCTCATCAATGGCCTTGGTGACTGTTTCAAAGAAATCGACCAGGTTTAAGAGGCAGGATCTGCCCTTAACAAAGCCGAACTGGGTAGGATCCAGTGTCTGTAGGTCCCCAATATCTTTATTTATAAGGTCCATGATGATCCTTTCCATAGCTTTGCAGACCAAGCTAGTCAGGCTTATGGGGCGATAGTTTCCAGGATCCGTTGAGGCACCACCTTTGTGGAGAGGGACCACTGTTGCTGTACGCCACTCTTTGGGTACATATCCTGTAGTAAGGCTGAGATTGAACAGTAGTTTTATGTTTGGGTTTAGCTCTTCTTGGAGTTCATGTAGGGTGCAGCCAAGGACACCGTCTGGTCCCATTGATGCTGTGTTTTTTGCTTTGGAGAGGGTGGCTCTTACCTGAGCATCTGAGATGTCAGGGGGGCAGCACTCTGCTGGGATAGATATTTGCCCTTTTGGTGGGGAGTTTGCGCTGAACCTGTCAGCTAGGATGTTGGCAATGTCTGTGGGTTCGGTGTATTTTTTGTCATTCTGGACTAATTCTGAGCATATCTGGGAATTCTCACCCAGGTTCCTAACATAACTAAAGAAAGCCTTGTGATTATCCTTAGTGTCCTGTGCAATTTTTCTCTTGAAGCTGGCCTTAGACAATTTTATGAGTGCCCGTAGTTTTTTGCTAATACTGATCAGAGATGCCTTCCCTTTTTGGGATTTTGCTCTATCATGTAGTAGCTTCTTCCTTCTATTGTATAGTTTGTTTATGGCTGGGGTCCACCAGACAGGACGTCTGCCTTTGGAGGATTGGATCTTGGATTTATTTGGGATTGCATGATCCATGCATTCCTGAAGGTGTTCATAGAATCCGTTTATAAAGGATTCTGTGGTCTGGGCCGTATTTTCCACAAGCCCAGGGGCTTTGAAGGATTCAACCTCGGTTTTGAGGAGTGTGAAATTTGCTTTAGAGAAGTTTTTCACTGTGGTTTTCTGGGCAGGGGTTGGGGTCGGGATGTGAATATCCAGTGAAATTAGTTTATGGTCTGATCTTACCAGTGAGAGATACACTTCTGATCTGGGGCATAGAGTCCCCATGTTGGTGATGATCAGGTCCAGTATGTTTTCCCCTCTTGTGGGAGTGGTAACAAGTTGTTCCATAGCATTTGAGTTTATAAATTCTAGGAACCTTTGGGCTAGGGTGTTGGAGCTAGAGTAATGCTCCCAGTCTATGTTTGGGTAGTTGAAGTCGCCCAATATAATGGTGTTTGGATAGACCTTCATATTTTTTAGTGTTCTCAGGAAGGCCGAGTGGAGTTCCTGGGTTTGGGAGGGTGGTCTGTAGCAGGCTATAAACTGGAAGGCAGTTTTACCCACTGTTAGTTGCACATGGATAGTCTCTGATGCTTTGTGCTGTGCCACCAACCTGGAGGTGTGGGTATCTTTGACGAATATTGATACTCCCCCTCCTTTTGTGGTTCAGTCCAAGTTTTGGGGCCAAAAAGCATGGTATGAGGTATAACCTGGTAGTGCTGGGGTGCTCTTGGGAGCCTTGAACCAGGTTTCTGTTACTGCACAGATATCGATGTTCTCCATGCTAAGGAGAGTTTTGAGTGCATGCATCTTGAGGTTTAGACTTCTGGCGTTGAGTAGCACTACTCTTAGTTTCTTATCCCTTGTGATACCTATGGAGGTGGGTTTGTCTTTTGAGCCTTGCCTAAAAAAGGCACTATGGGGGTAGCAAGAGCCTTTGCCAATATCCAAAAGCCCAGGGGTGACAGGTGCAAGCCGTCCCTAGCGAAGCATCATGGCTTATTGAGCATGTCATCCCAGGCTGACAGGCATTGGATCCCCTTTGAATGACACCAATACTTAAGCCAATTGTTGAAATTGATCATCTTGTCTTCATATTATGGCATCATTCTTGATGAGGGTAAGATGCTACTCAAGGTCAGGGTCATACCAGCCTGGGCTACATGCTCAGAGAGCTCCTCTATGTCTCTTTTCATGTAGTCCAGGGAGGTACATCTCAGGTCATTCACACCAGCATGGACAATGACTGAGTCATATTTGTACTTGCCTTGGAGTGACCTGAGTGCTTGTGTTATGTTGCGGATCCTAGCGCCCGACAGGCAGCTCACCGTGACCTTCTCCTTGTTCAGCCTGGTGAGCGGGACGTCAGTGTGCCTGATGATAGAGTCACCTATTGCAAGTGTATCAGGTGTGTTGTTTAGATTTAAGGGCTGTGACTGTTTGGCACACTGACTTTGTGAGCTATGTGTTGCACGTGCTTTGTTTTGGGGTAGCGGTTGCTTGGGTGTCTACTTTGGAGGTCTCTGCTGCTTAGGCAGATTTTTATTTAGAGCCTCCAAATATGTTTTTGCGTGTTTATGTGTTTGGTTTGCTGTCATGGTAGGTCTATGTGAGACTGGAATTGTAGTGAGTGTGGTTTTCTTTTCCTCCTGACTGGTTACGCCAGCACTGAGTTGAGAGAGCTTAGCCTCCAGTTTGGCTATATGGTTGCATCTCTCACATGTGTTGGAATTTGTTGGGAGGAGGAGAGGGTTGTCTGTGTACATGAGGCAGTTGTAACATTGCCTCAAGATTCCCAGATTCACCAGCTGGACTGGAGAGGAGATTGACAACTGACCTTTGGACATGCTAGAATTGTATTGGGAATTCCTTTATAATTGGAAAAAAGGGCCAATGGGGAACAAGATACTCAAGGGGAGTTTGTGAGGGTGTAGTGCTTTTAATTTTCATTAAATTCAATACCATTCCCCATGCTGACATCATACAGAAGCTAAATACTTTAAAAACTGACCTACATGTGATAAGTTGCATAGCAAACTGGCTGAAGGACAGAAATGTCACAAAGCAAGTTGCATGCTTCTCGTCAGAAAGTATTTAAGTGACCAAAAGTGTCCCTCAAGGATTGGTGCTGGGACCAATTCATTTTGGTATTTATTTCACAAATCTCAAAGCAGACAGCCAAAACCTCTGTTAAACAAATTTTCAAATGACTCCAAACTAAGTTCTTTTGAATCATTTTAATTTTTTTCAGGTTTTTGCTTCTGGGATTTAAGCCTTGCATTTCAGCAGGTTTCCGCTCATTTGTGTGTCATGCAGCACCACCCAGTGCTGCTCAATTGTGCACCATAGCCTGACATGTAAATTCAACAAATTTTACCTTAGAAACAGCTGTAGCATATTAGTGTAGTACTAATCCTTAGTACTTTTCCAATAAAAGAAATACTGCTAGTGAGCTGTAACCTAATAAAACTACCAGCAAAAAAATTGCAAAAACCCAGCAGAAATATCCATCCATTGAGCACCTCTTGGATCAGTCCTGAAAAGCCCCCCCCCTTGTGATAACAGTTCTTCAACCTAGTATTATGGACAGATGACCTACCCTTGTTTCTCCTACCAACCTTGTTGACTTGGGTCTTCTGACTCAGTGTAGTAATTGCTTTATGTACATTGACAGCCCTCTACTAATAACTCATAGTACAGAGTGCGATACATGTATCCATACCAAGAATCTTGAATCCATGTTCTCATGCATTTAGAATAGTAACACTGAAGAGGTTGTCAAGCCACCCACCACTACTATTGATCATAGTACCACTACTCATACACATAGTATGCATCTAACACATAAATCAAAATACGCAGAGGTTCTCTCAAAAAACTTTCCAAAACACCCGAGACCTTCAAAATACAAGACTGCTACAACTAACACAGTTCCCATAGCACCTATGACACATAGTAACACCAGTGTCTCACCTCCTGACCCATAAGGTGTAACACTCAAAATCCAAATTTTCTTGTCATGAGATACACAGATGTCCCACTCACAAGACTGATAAGGAGAAAGTCATGGTCAGCTGCCTGTACAGTGCCAGGATTCATCAGAACACACACATCTCTCAGCAACAAGTACCATTATGACTGTCATAGTTCATGTTGGAGTGAACGACCTGAGACATACCTCACTGGACTATATGAAGAGAGACATGACTAAGCTCTCTGAGTATGTGTCCCTGGCAGGTATGTCTCTAGCCTTGAGCAGCATACTACTCTCACCTAGAATGATGCCGCAGTATAAACAAAAATGATTGATTTCAGTAATTGGCTTAATTGTTTCTGTCATTCAAAGGTGATCCAGTTTCTGTAGGCTTGGGAAGACATGGTTGACAAATCTCACTGCTTTGACAGAGATGGTTTGCACCTGGAACCACTAGGCTTTCAGCTGCTGGCAAAGGCTTTTGCCTCTCCCATAGTTTTTTTTTTAGAAAAGGCCTCGAAAACAAACTTACTGACATGAAATTTGCTAATCATAACAAAATAAGGGTCATGCTGCTAAACACTAAGAACTTAAAACAAAAACTGCACATCCTGGAAGCACTTCTATCACTGGAAAATGTACATCTATGCAGTCGCAGAAACCTGGTTCAAGGCCTCAAACAGTACCCCAGTCTTGCAAGGCTATAATGCCTTCCACACCTTGTGACTGTAAAATAAACATGTGAGAACCAAAGGTGGTGGTGTTTTTAATCTATATTAGAGATCAATTCACCTCCCTTCTAGTTAGACTGGCAAGCTCCATGGAGTTACTCCAAGTTCAGGTTACTGTGGGTAAGACACCCATTCAAGTTATAGATCTTCCTCAATAGGTCATGACGGGTATGAAGCCTATTTGGCCAAACTGGAGTTAATCCAAATATTCCCGAGCACTCTGGTTATGGGAGATTTGAATTATCCCACCATCAACTGGGATACCTACACTAGTCCTAATTCACTAGTGGAAAGGTTCCTTGACTTTGTTAACTCAAATGTCCTGGAACAAATTGCTCATACCATAGCCCAACAAGAGAAACAAACATATTTGTTCGGGTACTCACTAACACGTCAAACAGATGCATGGCCACAACATTCGGACCCTGATAGGATCATAGGAGGTTTCTAGCCTAATGGCCCTGAGGCCCTTACATGCCTAGCCAAGATTTTATCTCCAAACAGAACTGTCAGTCAACACCTGTTACTCCTATCAATGAGGGACACAGGTTGAACCCCTGGGACAAATTTGTGGTTTCCCATCCACTCATCAAATTTGCGCTTGCAAGGTACTCTGTTTGACATGTATTGGAAGTATTTTGCAGAGACGGGGCAGCCTCTGGGAGGCAAACCTATCTCCCCAGCAGGTATTTTTGATGTCGCATATTAGATTCAGGCCTTATGAGTGGGTAATACATGAGTAGTTAGACTTATGAATATGGAGCAGCTCTAGTAGGGCAGGGCCCGATATTGCCTTGTAGGTGAGATACAGATCACCTCTGAGCAATCTGTATACGGAGTAGAGTGATAGTGATTTGAGCCTGTCCACATAGGACAGGTGTTGAGGCCATGGATTCTCTTTGTGAGGTATTTCTGTGGCCTTTCCAGTTGGTGCAGATGTTTGGAAAGATACATACGAAACAGGGCTTTATACTCAATTATTGGTCTAATGAGGGAGGAGTATAGAGAGGTAATAACCTCCTTTTTTCTGGATGCAATCCCTTTACTTATGAGATGAACCAAGTAAAAGGCTTTTCTGACCACCGCCGCCACATGATGTTAGAATGCAAGATTGTTGTCAACCTGAGTACCCAGGTCTCTCACCACAGGTTGTGTGCTTAGGAGATTGCTATTGATGTGGTAATCAGTAGGAGCCATGTTTTTGCCAAATGGTATGATAATACATTTTTTTGCATTTAACATAAGGCCATGACTTTGGCACCAGTTATTTGTAGCTGTGAAGACCCTCTTGCAGTATGTTAACATCAATTGGGGAGTCAACGACAGCATCCAACTTGCAGTCATGGAAAACCTGGTCAACCACAGGCCCTTTGTCTTTGCCTGGACCTCTGAGAAGTATAAGCAAAACTGTAGGGGTCCCAGGACAGATCCCTGGGAAACACCACTACTGACATGTCTGCTGTCAGAGGTAGCAGCACTTATTTTGACCCTATGGGTCCTATCTGTGAGCCAGTTGGCCACCCATTTGACTAGATAGGGATTAACACCAAGTCGTGTTAGCTTTTCGATGATGCCCAAGTGGGGGATTGTCTCAAAAGCCTTGACCAGGTCAAGGTAAGCTGTATGTACTGACTTTCCCTCATCCAGGGCCTTGGTGACAGTCTCATAGAAGTCAACTAGGTTCAATAGGCAAGATCTGCTCCTGACGAATCCGAATTGGGTGGGGTCAAGCTTGGAGATTGCCTATGTCCTTGTTTATGAGATCCATAATAATATGCTCCATGACTTTACAGATCAGACTTGTCAAGCTGATGGGGCAATAGGTCAGTAGTGGCACCACCTTTGTGTAAGGGGATGAAAATGGCAATTCTCCACTCTGCTAGAATGAAGCTTGTAATTAGGCTGTGGTTGAATAGGGTGCTCAATGGTGAAGCTAGTTCTTGCTGAAGATGGTGCAGAATACATACTCAATTATGGGCCAGATTAGTGCAGCGTATGGAGGGGTAATAACCTCTTTTGCTCTTGAGGCGATGCATTTACTAATCAAGTGTGCTATGTAGAATGCCTTCCTTACTACAATAGACACATGGTGTTCAAAGTTAAAGTCACAGTCAACTTGTGATCCCAGATCCCTTACCACTTTGTGGATGCTTAGGGTATTGTTGATTTGATAGTTCCCAGGGATATTGTTTTTGATGATGGGAATGATGATGCATTTCTTTGCATTCTGTTTGAGATTATGACTAAGACATCAGTCGCTGGTCTGAGTAAGACTGTCCTGGAGTATACTGACATCATTTGGGGATTCCATAATTGCACCCAGTTTGCAGTCATCCACAGACTTGGTCAGCCACAACCCCTTAGTTTTGGTCTGAACATTTGAGAAGTATATTACAAACAGTAGGGGATCCAGCACTGACCCCTGTGGCACCCTGCTGGTGACAGGTTTGCTGGTTGATGTGGAGTCACCCACTTTGATAGCGTGTGTCTGGTTTGTGAGCTAGTTGGCAACCCATCTTTACATTTAGTTTGCTACGTTTATCTGTAATGCTTAAGTGTGGGATTATGTTGAAAGCCTTTGCCAATTTCAGGTATGCTGTGTTCAGATTTGCCCTTGTCAATGGCCCTGGTCACATTTTTGAAGAAATTCAGCAGATGTAACACGCAGGATCTGCCCTTAACAAAGCCAAATTAGGCTGGATCCAGGGTTTGGAGGTTGCCTATGTCTTTATTTATGAGGTCCATCATGATAAATTCCATGGCCTTACAGATGAGGCTGGTCAGGCTTATGGGTCTGTAATTCCCTGGGTCTGTTGCTAGGCCACCTTTGTGGAGTGGAATAACTGTTGCTGTTCTCCATTCAGCAGGAACAAAGCCTGTGGTTAGGGAATGATTGAAAAGGATACTTAATGGTGATGCTAGTTCATGTTTTAGCTTGTTTAGAAGACAGCTTGAGATGTTCTCTGGACCCACAGAGGCTGTGTTTTTTGCCATGGACAATACTTTAATAACCTGCTCTTTAGATATGTGTGGTGGTGGGGAAATTTGGGGCAAGGTTTGTGATAAGTTTGGATGTATAAGGGAGTGAAATTTTCATCAAACCTATTGGCTAGCAGGTTTACTTATCTCTGTGGGGTAAGTGTGTGTGATACCATTAGTCACTAGTTCTGCACATGCTTGGATTCTACCTTTTAGGCTACATACATAGCTGTAAAAGGCCTTGTGGTTATCCTTGGCTGTGCTTGCTAAGTTTTTTTACTCAAAGAAGCCCTTACAGGATTTGACATGTTGTCTTATTTGCCTGTTGAGGCTGAGGAGGGTGCTTTTCAATTGTTGGGGCCTTGCCTTTGTTTTCTTGGACAGCAACTTTTTGTGTTTATTGTAAAGTTTATCGATGTTGGATAACCACCATGGCAGCTTGGTTTTACTTGGGGCTCTGGCTTTGATTCTTTCTGGTGCAGCTGAATCTATACACTTATGCAAGTGATTGTACAGGGCGTTAGTGTAAGCTTCAATGTAGTTATCACTTCCAGCTGGTGGTGGGGCTTGGAATGCATTTATACCTTCACCTAGGACAGTATAGTTTGCCTTGGTGTATTTTTTTAGTCTGATTTCACCCTTTGTGGGTTCTGGTGTTAGTGCCAACTCAAAGGTGACTGATTTGTAGTCATATTTAACTAATGAACATAGTATGCACTTCCCTGGTGAGATTAGATCATCGGACTGTCTTGTTAGAAATTTCTATCCCACCCAACTCCACCAGCCCTAATCAAGCTAAAAAACTTCTCAAAAGCTGATTACAACCTCCTAAGTGAGGATATCTGTAGCTTCACACCACTGCCCCCCTCAGAGGATGCAGACTGTGATGCTGTGCACTGGCCCAGTAATCAAGGAGCCTCAATCCTTACCACTAGCACCAGTGAGGGGCGTGCACATTGGGGGGATAACAAGTACACATTCAGTAAAGTACAATTTCCCTTAAGAGCACACAGAGATCACAGTCAGTCTTTGGATGGTTTCTCTGTCTCTCTCCAGATCCCCAGTAAGGCTCCCCACTGACACAGCTATAGGGTCCAGATGTCAACCCAGTGGTCAAGCTAAAACCTCCAGTACCCTCTCTATTCAACCAGTGCTTTGTGTCCCTGCCCAAGTAGCTGACACACACACACACACACACACACACACACACACACACACACACACACACACACACACACATACACACACACACACACACACACACACACACACACACACACACACACACACACACACACACACACACACACACACACACACACACACACACACAAACACACTTTAAGATTTGATTTATATACAAACACACAAGGGTGGCCACAGTGGTGCAGCAGTTAGCATTGCCACCTCACAGCAAAAGGTTCTCCGGTTCGATCCTTGGCTGGGGTGCCTTCTGTGTGGAGTCTGCATGTCCTCCCTGTGGTCATATGGATTTCCTCCAGGTGCTCCGGGTTCCTCCCACATCCCAAAGAAATGCTGTAGGTGGATTGGATACTCTAAATTGGCTCTAGGCATGTGTGTGTGTGTGTGTGTGTGTGTGTGTGTGTGTGTGTGTGTGTGTGTGTGTGAGAAAATGCCCCAGGTGCAATATACTGGTGGTTAGACTCATGGTGGTGTGGTAGGGAATACCTCAGGCTTGAACCCTGTACCTTGTATGCAGGTGTTAAAGACCTGAATTCCCTACCCACCACCATTTGAAAAAGAATTGCAGATTTTTGCCTCATATTTGATCTGATCTATTCCTCATAATATCTGTGGTTTGTAATTATTGCGATGCTTGATATTTGATGGTGCAATGGTAGCATTGTTGCCTTACAACTATAGGTTTTCGGGTTTGATTCTTGTCTGTATCTTCTCCCTGTTTTTGTGTGAGTTTGCTTTTGTGTCCTCCCATGTTACAAAGACATGTCTGCATTATTTCTTCCTGAGCCTCTGCTGAAAATTGTTTTTTTTGTTCCGAGTCAGACTGTCCTGATTAACAAATGTTAAATAAAATTGACAGGCATTTGAATTTCAGACATCAGGTTTCTGAATGTTTAATTCCTTGCATATTTGATGGTGCAGTGGCAGTATTGTTGCCTCACAGCTGTAGGTTTTCTGGTTTGATTCTTGGCTGGGGTGCCTTCTGTGTGGAGTCTGCATCTTCTCCCAGTGTTTGTGTGGATTTGCTCTGGTGCCCTGTCATTTTACAAGGACGTGTCTGCAGTATTTCTCCCTGGGTCTCTGCTGAAAATTGTTTTTGTTCTGTCAGCAGTAAAATTGACAGGCATTTGAATTTCAGACTTCATGTTCTTCAGAAAATACATAGTAACACAACCATAACACAACCTTTTCTTCTAGCAATTTTCTAAGTTTATAAGATGAATATTTGAAATTTGTTCCTATTTTTGGGACTGTATTCCCCCATTACTGGCTTCGTCCAGGGTTTTGTGCTAAGGTTGACAGCTATGGCAAGAACTGAATTCACCGAATATGTTTGATGGCTGTATTCCCTCATTACTGGGTATGTCCAGGTGTTTTGTACAAAGAGGTTGACAGGTATGGTGAGAACTGAATTCATTAAATGATGGCCATTTAAGTTTCAGTCTTCCTCTCTTTTACAAAACAGCTGATTTGGCGTAGTGGTATGTTGCTCTGACTGTTTTGCACAGGGACCTTGGCAGTAAAATGTACGGTGGTAACACAGCATTTTATTCTAGCAACTTTCCAAGATTATACAAGCAATGTTTAATGTGTCCCTGGTTTTTGGCCTTTTGACCCCCCCCCCACCAATACATTTTGGCTTTGTCCAGTTTTCTTGTGCTGCGAAGTTGAGATGCAGTTGAGTATTGAGTAGATTTTACAAGGAGCTGAGAGCTGCAGGGGAACAGAAGTTTATTGTTGCTTAAGTGACGTTTGCTTGCCTTGTTAATAGCACAACAGGTTGTGTCCTTGCTTTTGATGCAGAAGGCTGTGGGTTCTACTCCCACAAGGGGTGGATGCTGCCGTACTGAGAATGTTCTCCTTGGTGAAGATACTAACTATGAGTCTGTTATCAGTTTGCCATCCATTTCCTCTTGCAATATTACTAGCTTATCATTTTTGTAATGTAATATAGGCAATTTGTTCCTAAGGGGCAACAGACACTTTATTTTTCGATGAAACCATGAAATATAAAGGTGTTTGCTAGCAGCAACCTCTTCATTTGTTACAGATTTCTTTAATGTGGAATTATTTAGATTACTTTTACTTCTTCAGAGATAGTGCATATTTACTTATAATGGACTGTAGAATTGTGCATATTTACTGATAATGGACTGTAGAATTGTGCATATTTACTGACAATGGTGGACTGTAGAATTGTGCATATTTACTGATAATGGTGGACTGTAAAATTGTGCATATATTTACTAGTAATGGTGGACTGTGGAAGTCTGAGTAGACTTTTATGATAAATGTTCTGAACTGGGCAGTTTTGCCATTATGGGTGCATGCGTTTTGTTTCATTGCTTACTGCAAGTTCGGTTCTCGGTCGGGGTGCCCGGCCGTTGTGTGGGGAGTTTTCTTGTGTGTTTGTGTTGTGTGTGTTTCTCGGGTTTCCGGTTTTTCCTCCCACATTCCAAAGACATGCATCTGAGCATTTCTCATTTCTCTCTCCGCTGAAAACAGGCTCTATGGAACCTAGTCGGACATTCCCGGTCAACAAATGTTAAATAAAAAAAATAAAAATAAAAATACTGGAAAAAAGTTAAAAACAAATTTAAAATGCCCTCTAACAATTGTACTGTATTGTACAAGGACTATAATTTAGTACAATGAGGAAGGTGTATCAAAGAGCACATGTATGTTTCATATGCAAGGGGCCTATGATTTGAAAACAGCCCAAAATTAATCTTTATCTTCTACTGGCAACATGTATTTTCTTTGAATGTGGGTTTCGATGCTGTTTCAATGAATGTGAGTTTCAAGGGCAGAGAAGTTTTAATGCTAAGTTTTCATTGTGAGACTGCATTACTTTGTTTAGCAGATGACTTAGTGTTTGTGGCTGTAAAATACAAAATAAAACTTTCAAATGAAGTCCAACTCATCATAGAAGTAAGGCAGTATGCACATTAGTGTTTACAGTAAATGGAGTGAAATAGCCAAGTAATGGTTCATTGGAATGGCTGCAGAGGCTCCATTCAACCATGATTTTGTCAGGGGGGAAGGGCAGCAAACTCAGACAGGCCCAGCTGAACTATACCTCCCAACTGTCCAGATTTTCAAAGAATGAATAGATTTTTGCTTCTTATTTTTGGTTTGTTCTTCATAAAATTTGTAGTTTTCTGGCAAATCATTTAGGAATTAAGTCACTAAATAATGATACACTGAGTTTCAGACTTCATAACCTTCAGAAAAATGCATGCTAAAGTAAGAACTGTTATTCTATCAAATGTCTCAATTTATACAAGAGCAATTTTTAGTACTGTTTATATGTTCCCCCAATATATTTGGCCTTGTTTAGATTTACTGCATTAACAGGTTGAGAGGTACATGCAAATAAATTGCTTTATAGTATTAGGCATAGCCAACCTCTCAACTGTCCCCGATTTTGGCTCAAAATGTTGGTCTTCCCCCTAATAATCCCTCTGCAAAATAGCAATTTTGGAAGAAAACATGGAGGGTTTACAATTAAGAAATAACTGTAACAATCAACGTTATAGATTACTTGAAATGCATGTAGATTCTTTTATTTTGTCGGCTGCTCAAGTTAGCAGTACTAATATTAAAGTGTCCCTTCTTTGACAGGTTCCCAGCTGTATTGTGTGGCTATTTTATATTTTTGCATCACATTTTTGGTCCATTTTTCATAAAATTGCGTTTTTTGGCAAATTAGTGGCAAATCATTAAATACTGAAGTTAGAAAATAATGACAGACATTTGTGTTTCAGATTTTATACCCTTCAGAAAATTCATACTAATGCAAGACCTATTCTATTATCTTTCTAAGTTTATTAGAGCAATATTTAAAATTGTCCTTATTTTTGGGCCTTTGTCCCACTTCTGTGTATGGCTTTGTCCAGATTTCTTGCTCTGAGGTTGAGAGGTATGACAAATGTGTCAGGGCCATCACAGTCAGCCAGAGACATTTCAAATTGTGACATACTTGTTGCACCCCACTCCCCCATGTAGTGACTCTGGATGTGTTCAAGCAAGGCAAGGAGTAGTTATGAAGTGTAAATGTGCAGTGTGTCCCCCCATCCAAGGTAGACACAAGTACTACAGTGGCTTTTCATCTGTCCTTGATTTTGCAGAATGGTCTGGTTTCTGTCATATTTTTGTACTGTTGATTTATGCTTATTACTCCTTTATGCTTATTACTCAGAAAGTGCCTGTTGCTCTGTGTTTAAGTAGCAATGCTTTAATGACCATAAGGTAAGCTTGTCTGAGATTGTAAGATGCAAGTAAGCTTTAATAAGCATACTGTTAAAGAATTGCCAACATTGAAAGCCTTTCTGTTGTTGCCATGCAGAGAATACTTGACTAGATAATGTATAAGCCTTGGGTATTAAAGGACAGGATTCCATTATTTTATAAAGCTCAATACACTTGTTGGAGACTTCCAGTCATCTCTACAGACTTTACCCGTAAACTAAACAGAATGACAATCATGAGTGGTCCATAACCTGTACAGTAATCCTTTAAGCAATGTATCTTGAGCTTGTTTCTTGTTTGCTTTTCATTTTTTACTTTGATCATGTTTTCCTCATGAAACAAGTAGATAGTTGTCAGGCAGCAGGTCTTTTTGGATAAGAAACATTTTTACAAGTGGGGGCATCACAGAGATTTCTACTTTCAGCATGTTACTTGGTACTTTAATAAAGCTGAATATAAATTATAATTAGAACTGCAGTGCAAGGAGAAGTGGTTTGAGTTGAGTGCTTCTTGTTTTTCTTATACTTGATTTTGACTGGCATTCCAGTAATGTATTTAAAAAGTAATTTATTTTTTCATGCCTCACAACCTTTTGTTTCCATCAAGATATTAAGTAAGCTGTCATGCAGCCAATGCATTGAAATATTTTTATTCTTCTACACTTATTTTTGTCTTGATTGGACTCTCATAATGATGGTTTGGCACCCAGGGCAGCGTATTTAATTAAAGTTAGTTTTGTGGTTTTGAGCATAGCCCCTCCCCTTTCTAGTTGGCCACACCCCCTTGACCCCATCCATTCAGTTGTCTCCTGCAGCCCCCCTTTGATTTGAAGTCACTAGCTGCCACTGAACTATGGTGTGAATGCTATACATGGAGAAATGAAGAGATTAAGACTAAAGTTGTGCTCATTGTGGTCCCTAGCAACATCATCATTGCTTGGTCAAGACCTATACATTGCCCTGTATTTGCCAGTGCATTATCAGTGAGTGCCATGTTTGGAGATGGTGTCACTGCTGTTTGCTGCTACAGATGCTAAAACTGTACCAATACATGTGTGTCATAAAGTATGTACATGTGTTTGACAATCAGCACACCTCCCAAGTGTTCCTTATTTTGGCTCATACGTTTGCTACAGTCCATAATATTTTTTGAAAAATATATTGAATTATCCTCAACAGGTAATTGCATTTATTACATTTAAATACTTTTTTATTTCGGAAAATAAATGCTAATTCATGTAGTCTCATTTTTAAGCTTATTGTTGCTATTTGAAAGTTGCCTTATTTGGGACTTTTCTCCATGATTCTTTTGCTGAGATGATGAAAGATATGCTTATATGAAGTATACAATTAAGATGAGCAACATAAAGCAATTCTAACAGAACGTAGTGGGTCACATCAGAGACTTCAAAAGTCATTGCTAAGAAGAAATACAGAGAACCATTGCATTTAATAAAGGTCTGTATGAAATTGTTCAGGTCATGCTGTAACAGGATTGCTATGCAAAGATAATCATGCAATCAGCCAGAATGCATTTCACATTGTATATTTTACTGTGTACATATAAAATATTGATTACATTGCCTAAACTCTAGATTGTCATGTGTGGGTATGTTTTTGCTACTCAAAAGCCAAGATCAAAGAGCATATGAGGGAGCACTTTCAGTGGCACACCAGGCTAAGTGATTTGTTTGTTGTCTATTGTTATGTATAGTTGATTTATTTATTTATTTATTTATTGTCATTTGTTACCCGGGTTAGTCCAACTGAGCCAGGGGCACATTTTCAGTGGAGACCCGAGGAAAAAAGCTCCAAATACAAGTAACAATATCACAGAAGTATCACAAAAATATCACAAAAGTAGCTATGTTTACAATGATATAGTTTCAAGTAGTTATACACTGAAGAATTGGAACCAATTGTTAAATAGTTTTGTTCAAGATGCAGATAAAATCAGGTACATAACATCAAATAGGTTCAATTAATTGAACCTAACCAAACTGGAAATGTGAAACTCTGGCTCATTTAAGGAAGTAAGATAGGTGGAGTAACTTGACCAAGAACTGAAAGTTACAAAACTCCTCTTTGTAAAAAGTCTTTTTCATTTTAGTAATTTCTTGGCACTTTTGCAAGCTTCTTTCAGATAATGTGTAATACATCAATAGGAAAAACATTTGTAAGACTCAGTGCAGAGAATTTAATAACACTTGAACTGCAGACTCTTAAACTTAACAGTTTTTTTTTCGGGTCTTCCATTCTAAATGAATGGTAATGTAGTCTGACAGCATATGGTAGGGTGACTTAATCTCACAGTCTGTGCTCTGATAGTGCATTATGGGAAAAATGTTGCTTTCCAAAGGAAAAAAAAATCTTATTATGAAGCCTGATCCATGGAGACATTCAGAAATAAAAATAAATAAATAAATGAAATTAGAACTGAGTACTTTTTGCTGCTGGCAGCTTTCTGAAGTACAGTAATTCATGAAAAGATAAAAAAATGTTTTTTTTTTCATCTTTTGCACATAGTGGTTCTTTAATGAGCTGTTTCTTGTGCCAAGGGTACAGGGTTTGAAAATTTTCACCTTCATTTACCTACTGTGTGTTAATGACCAAGTCACTTAACCAAACAGTACTTTGGAGCAACTGGAATTTGAACTAGACTCCTTAATTGCCCTCACTACTGCATACCTAGTAACTATGAACCTGTTGTCGCTGTTTGTCTGCCATTTGCTATTGCATCGTTGATCTAGTTCAGCAAATGTTATGGCAATAAAACCAGCAAACCATTTTTTTGTAGCTTAGTCAATTTATTTTTCAAGGGCAGCAGGTATTGCATTTGAAGATGAAGCACTAAAATGAAAAGTTGTTTGCCAGCAGCAACCTCTGCATAAGTAATAGTTCTTTTTAATGTGGAATTATTTAAATAAAGTATTCTTCTGCAGAAATTGTGCATATTGACTTAGCATATGATATCTGGTGGTTGATATTGTTTTTGCTATCATAACTACTCTTCTAATTAAACTGTGTTGCACATGGCTGGAACATATAGTATGATACTAGTGATCTTTATACAGCTTCATGCAGTTCATCCAAAGATATCATAAAAGTACGTATAATTTATTTCTTCATAATAATAATGGATGTACACAGTCAACAAAGTGACTATAACTGCTGGTGGGAATGGAAGGCTCTCTGTGGATGAAAGTACCTAATGCTCATATCATATGATCATTTTAAAGAGTCTTTAATCTATCTTTGCAAGATGATTACATGTGTGTGTGTGTGTGTGTGTGTGTGTGTGTGTGTGTGTGTGTGTGTGTGTGTGTGTGTGTGTGTGTGTGTGTGCGTGAATTAAGTTGAAATATTTTGGCTGCTGTGTGTTTGTGTAAAATAATTTTGAAATATGTGATGTTGAGGTCATTATTATTGCTGTTATTAACTTTTGACACAGACATCTAAGAAGGCTGCAGTCAACAATGTAGCTGTAATTTTTGGGGTTGGAGGATGTCAATGGATAAAAAAATGACTGACCCTGCTGAGCTAATAATGTTCAAAAGTCGTAAGTGTGTCTTTGCCTGATTAGTATGCACTTGTTTGAAGCAAATTGGAATACCTTCCTGTGACCATTTTTATCTCAATCAGATGTAATGTGTACACAGTCAATAAATTAGCTGTAATTGTTGAGTACAGATATTGGTAGACAACACTGGCAGCAGATTAAGTAGTCATTTATGGTTGAAAGGTTCTGAAATGATTAACATTATCAGTTCATACATTTTGTTTCACTGTTTACAGGAAAATGTTTAAAACTACAAATTGAAGCTACACTTTAACAAATATTGCTGTATTAAACAAGAAATATATTTTAAAGCAATTGAGAAGGTGAATCAAAGAACACATGCATTCATGTGTAGTCCTAAAAATGTTTGCAGGGGCCCATGGATTGAAAATAGCTTAGAGCCCAAGGTACACTTAATCCACCAATGGCCAGAAGCATTTCCAATGAATGTGAGTTGCAATGCATTTTCAATAAATGTGAATTTTAAGGGGCAAAAGTGTACTGTCACTCCTGTTGTCTGTTTCTTTGGCAATTGGCCATCATTTTTGTGTTATATTTGAAACAACAATTTTAAATTAAATTCAAGTATCTGTAATCATTGTAACCCAGCCACTGGGGATGCACAAGCCAGTGCATTTTTTGTGCCGGTCCCAAGCCCGGATAAATGGGGAGGGTTGCGTCAGGAAGGGCATCTGGCGTAAAAATTCTGCCACAACACTTATGGCGCAAAAATTTCATATTTCCATACCGGATCGGTCGAGGCCTGGGTTAACAACAACCACCACTAGTACTGTTAGTCAACAGGGTGCTGGAGGGAATTGGGCTACTGTTGGCCGAAGGAGAAGAGGAGGGAGAAGGCATGCCCGAAGGCAGGAAGAGAGGAGGAAGGTTAGGAGTGTAGCAGTGAGGGTAGGAACTTTGAATGTTGGCAGTATGACTGGTATAGGAAGAGAGCTAGCTGATATGATGGAGAGAAGGAAGGTTGATATATTGTGCGTGCAAGAGACCAGATGGAAGGGAAGTAAGGCCAGGTGTTTAGGAAATGGGTTCAAATTGTTCTATCATGGTGTGGATGGCAGGAGAAATGGGGTAGGGGTTATACTAACGGAACAATATGCCAAGAGTGTTTTAGATGTGAAGAGAGTGTCTGACAGAGTGATGTTTATGAAGCTCAAATTGATGGTGTAATGATGAATGTTGTTAGTGCTTATGCTCCACAAGTTGGGTGTGCGATGGATGAGAAAGAGAAATTTTGGAGTGAGTTGGATGAAGTTGTGGTGAGTGTACCCAAGGGTGAGAGACTAGTGATTGGAGCAGACTTTAATGGGCATGTTGGTGAAGTGAACAGAGGGGATGAGGAAGTGATGGGTAGGTATGGTGTTAAGGAGAGGAATGCAGAAGATCAGATGATTGTGGATTTTGCGAAAAGGATGGACATGGCTGTGGTGAATACGTATTTTAAGAAGAGGAAGGAGCATAGGGTGATGTACAAGAGTGGAGGAAGATGCACACAGGTGGATTATATCCTATGTAGGAGGGCCAGTCTGAAGGAGATTGGAGACTGTAAAGTGGTGGCAGGGGAAAGTGTAGCTAAGCAGCATAGAATGGTGGCCTGTAGGATGACGTTGGTGATCAAGAAGAGGAGGAGGAGTGTGAAAGCAGTGCCAAGGATTAAATGGTGGAAGTTAAAAAAGGGTGATTGTGAAGTGGAGTTTAGGGAAGAGTTAAGACAGGCACTGGGAGGCAGTGGAGAGTTACCAAATAGCTGGGTAACTACAGCAGAACTAGTAAGGGAGACTGCTAGAAAGGTGCTTGGTGTAACATCTGGACAGAGGAAGGAGGACAAGGAGACCTGGTGGTGGAATGAGGAAGTACAGGAGAGTATACAGAGGAAGAGGCTGGCGAAGAAGAAGTGGGATTGTCAAAGAGATGAAGAAAGTAGACATGAGTAAAAGGAGATGAGGCGCATGGCAAAGAGAGAGGTGGCGAAAGCTAAGGATAAGGCGTATGGAGAGTTGTATGAGAGATTGGACACTAAAGAGGGAGAAAAGGACCTGTACCAATTGGCTAGACAGAGGGACAGAGCTGGGAAAGATGTGTAGCAAGTAAGGGTGATAAAGGATAGTGAGGGAAAGGTACTCACAAGAGAGGAGAGTGTGTTGAGTAGACAGAAAGAGTATTTTGAGAGGCTGATGAGTGAATAGAATGAGAGAGAGAGAAGGTTGGATGATGTGGGGATAGTGAATTAGGAAGTGAAACAGATTAGCAAGGAGGAAGTAAGGACAGCTATGAAGAGGATGAAGAATGGAAAGGCTGTTGGCCCAGATGACATACCAATGGAAGCATGGAAGTGCTTAGGAAAAATGGCAGTGGAATTTTTAACTAGATTGTTTAATGAAATTTTGGAAAGTCAGAGGATGCCTGAGGAGTGGAGAAAAAGTGTTTTGGCACCTATCTTTAAGAATAAGGGTGATGTGCAGAGCTGCAGTAACTACAGAGGGATCAAATTGATCAGTCACAGCTTGAAGTTATGGGAAAGAGTAATAGAAGCTAGGTTAAGAAGGGAGGTGATGATTAGTGATCAGCAGTATGGTTTCATGCCAGGAAAGAGCACTACAGATGCAATGTTTGCTCTGAGAGTGTTATTGGAGAAATACAAAGAAGGTCAGAAGGAGTTGCATTGTGTCTTTGTAGACTTGGAGAAAGCATATGACAGGGTGCCTAGAGAAGAGTTGTGGTACTGTATGAGGAAGTCGGAAGTGGCAGAGAAGTATGTAAGAGTGGTACAGAATATGTATGAGGGTAGTGTGACAGTGGTGAGGACTGCAGTGGGAGTGATAGATCCATTTAAGGTGGAAGTGGGATTACATCAAGGATCAGCTCTGAGTCCTTTCTTATTTGCAGTGGTGATGGACAGGTTGACAGATGAGATCAGACAGTAGGCCCCATGGACTATGATGTTTGCAGATGACATTGTGATCTGTAGTGAGAGTAGGAATCAGGTTGAGGAGACTCTGGAGAGGTGAAGATATGCTCTAGAGAGCAGAGGAATGAAGGTCAGCAGGGCTAAGACAGAATATATGTGTATAAATGAGAGGAAGGGTAGAGGAATGGTGAGGATGCAGGGAGTAGAGTTGGTAAAGTTTAAGCACTTGGGATCAACAGTTCAGAGTAATGGTGAATGTGGAAGAGAGGTGAAGAAGAGAGTACAGGCAGGGTGGAATGGGTGGAGAAGAGTGTCAGGAGTGATTTGTGACAGATAGGTACAAGTAAGAGTGAAAGGGAAGGTCTACAAGAGGGTAGTGAGACCAGCTATGTTATATGGGTTGGAGACAGTGGCATTGACAAAAAGGCAGGAGTCAAAGCTGGATGTGGCAGAGTTAAAGATGTTAAGATTTGCACTCGGTGTGACTAGGATGGATAGGATTAGGAGTCAGTATATTAGAGGGTCAGCCCAGGTTGGACAGTTTGGAGACAAAGCAAGAGAGACGAGATTACATTGGTTTGGACGTGTGCTGAGGAGGGATGATGGGTATATTGGGAAAAAGATGCTAAGGATGGAGCTGCCAGGTAATTTGAAAAGAAGAAGGCCTAAGATAAGGTTTATGGATGTGGTGAGAGAAGACATGCAGGTGGGTGGTGTGACAGAGCAAGATGCAGGGGATAGGAAGAAATGGAAAGAGATGATCCGCTGTGGTGACCCCTAATGGGAAAAGCCGAAAGATGATGATGATCTGTAATCATTGTAAACGTAAAGAAGAAGAAAATAGTATGCAGCATTTATGGAAACTGGGAGAGAGAGTGAGAGAGAGAGAGGCAGAGAGAGAGAGAGAGAGAGAGAGAGAGAGAGAGAGAGAGAGACAAGTAATGGCTGTGGGGAGGGGGCTGGTCCATTACTCTGCCTAGTGCCCCATTTGACTATGATCCACCTCTGCTTAGCACATTACCTAGGATGAGTGTGGACAGGTGGAGAATGTATAACAAGAGGTATCAGATTTCTACCTCTCTGTGCCCATCAGATAATCTACCATCAATTTGCTGCTAATTAGCTAAAAATCTAAGATTTACATATATATTTGTGAACAACTTAAAATCACTTAAACACATTTGTTTTTATTTACGCTTTGCTCGGTGGGTTAGCATCACTAGGATAGTAGCTTCTTTTCAGTGGAGAACCAAGGTGGTATTTATACTACCAGGAGAAATTTGACCAGGATGTCTGAGAACTTCTCCTACGCTTTGTGATAAGTGCTGTGGGATCTTTTGCATCTACCTGAGCTACCATCAACTGAAACAGATGGGGCATCACTGTAATGTCTCATCCAAAGGATGATACACTCAAGAGTTTAGCACCTCCCTTATTCTGTACTGCAGTGTCAGCAATCAATCTACCTAGTGTGGGAATATAACCCACCTTCTTCTGCACCAAAATAGAATGTGCTGTCTGTTGCTTCACTGACACTACTTACTTGTTGTGCCATTAATACTACTCAATCCAAGTAACTGAGATAATATGTTTAATATGCCAGACAAATACTTTTATTTACAATTAAAGCAAAATTTAAAAACTTAACTCTAACTTTCCCTGTTTAGTGCCCAGACATACAGGGTGAATAAGAACATAGAATTCATGTAAGCTAAAATTTTCAGAGCAGAAACCAGTTTATACCTTGAATATGCTGTTGGAGTCCATATCCAGTGGAGGATATTTTTTTTTCTGGTTTGTAGAAAAAAAAAGGAACAGTAGAACAGGAAGCTCAAAAATATTATACAGTGCACAGAAATACACATATATCTATCTATATGTCTATATCTAAAGGTATATATATATATATATATATATATATATATATAGGTATGCTACCATTTATCGAAATTACACTTACCCAAAGTCCCGAGATGACTTCACCGAAAACTAATTCAACCGAAGCAATGAACCGTTGACACTTTTAGCAAGGAAACTAACCACTTGGTCACCAGGACACAAAACAAAACAAGAAAAGATAATTTAACCCATGCACATATAGGGCTTGTCCGAGATTGCACTATAGTGAGGAAAAGTGCAAAGTTCACTCTGTTAGCCAAGGGTTAGTTTCCCTGTTAAAAGTGTTGGCTATTTGTTGCTTTGGTTGAATACATTTTTGGTGGAGTAATCTCAGGTTTTTGGATTTCAGGTAAGTATAATTTTGATAAATGGTAGTAGACCCATACACACACACACACACACACACATATATATATATATATATATATATATATATATATATATATATATATATATGGGTCCACTACAGAATCCCGAAAGCTCATAATCCCGAAGCCCAAAATCCTGTGACCAAAATCCCGAAAATTCACAATCCCGAAAGCCCAAAATCCTGAAACTCAAAATCCTGAAAACACAAATAATGCTAATATGTCACTATAAAGACACTAATATCTACCAACTGACCCTGACCCTAACCCTAACCCTAAGGTCCATCACTATCGCACACTCACCTGACCCGCGCCCTAACCCTAACTCACTTAAACCGCCCCCAACCCCAATATTTGTCACTATTGCATACATGCCTAACCTGCGCCCTAACCCTAACTCACTTAAACTGCCCCTAACCCTAACATAAAACCAACCTCACACTTACCTGAACCCAACGCATGACCTAACACCACAGGGCTAACAATAGCAAAGCCACAATGGCGTCAGTATGTCCATTTTGTGTTTTCAAGATTTTGAGTTTCAGGATTTTGGGCTTTCGGGATTGTGAATTTTCGGGATTTTGGTCTCAGGATTTTGGGCTTCGGGATTATGTGCTTTTGGGATTCTGTAGTGGACCCATATATATATATATATATATATATATATATATATATATATATATATATATATATTACAGGTGACTCTGAGCAAGCAACTTAGTCAAATGATCCTCCTGGGTTGCCCCTGAAAATGGGCAATTTGTTAAGCAGGCTTACCTGGTAAACAAATAGGTAAACAAGAAATAAATGCCACTGTGCTGTGACTTATATCTAACATTACGTGCAGTAGGGGAGGTAGTTTCTATTAGCATTTAGTGCATTTGTAGGTATAAGTTATACAATAGATATATGTTTTTCTAAACATGAAATCAAAAAAATGACCTAGCTATATCATATGTATATTGGAGAGCTACATGGACAGGTATTGATTATTGGTTGGATCTAAAGCAGTAAGGTGACTTATATTGTAATAGAACAGTTAGGAAGAGAATCTTGAGATTCATGATCGGTACAGAAAGCAGTGAGATTGTGACTGTGTATTAGGTTGAAAGACAGGGAAAGGGTATGGGTTGAAGTAAGTGAAAATAATAGAAGTATTGATGAAGGAGGCTAAAAGACTGGCTTCTATGTTCAGCCATCAAAATAAAATTTCAATGAACAGCTAATCAGTGAATATTAAAGACCGAACATAGAAATGATCAAACATGCTTATCTTCAAAAATAATACCTTTAAATGGCCATAACTGGCCAACATCATGAAAAGCCTTCATAAAAACACCTTGTCAACTATGGGGGTGGTCTGCCCCCACACTCCCCTAACTATATATACCATCTCTGTGATCGCACTACTGTGGGGAACAGGGCAAATTTATAAAAGGGTTTGTTTAGCAGTACTTCCTGGTTGCTGGCCAGCTATGGCCATTCAGTGGTATTATTTCTGAAGATAAGCTTATTTGATAATTTCCGTGTTCGGTATTTAACGTTTGATGATTAGCCATTTGCTGAAATTTTAATTTGATAGACCCAAAAGACTGAGAGTGTCAGGAGGATGGGAAGGAAGCAAGAAGCTTTGATAGACTAGTTAGGAACATCTTAGAAGAGTTTTATGTTTTGCTAGCTTAAGGGTGATGGCAAGAAAAGAGAGCAGGCTTTATTTAATAGTACTTAGGAAGAACTGGAGGAGTTTTGTGTTTTGTTTGGGAGTTTAAGCAATTTATCATTCTATTTCCAGTTAAGCAATTTATCATTCTACTTCCAGTGAGTAGCTTACATACCCCTGCTGATACTTTGAAAAAGGAACATTTTTTAAATATCTCTGTACACAGACTTGTTTATTTTGCCAGGGTTTTTCCAAGCTTGGTCATCTTTGTATAAGGAACTTCTGGCTTACTTCTTTAAGTAAACGTTGAATTCTACAGAATGCTATTTTCAGTTACATTGGTAATATTCATATTTTCATTTATAAAATATTTATTTGAACAGAAATGTCTGCAGATTCACTTAAGGACAACATGAACATTAAAACAACTAGATATGGTTGTACATAAAACATGAACCTTTGTCTGAAAAGACTCTAGACTGAACTGTGACTCATGAAATTCATGATAACCTTTACCTACTTCTGTGTATTTAAACCATCTCTCCCTTGTTTTATCTGTCATAAATATCAGTGAGAGATGTGTTGTAACATGATCATTCAGACTAAAGAAATGAAAATCTTTCTAGGGGAAACTTTAATATTGTCTATATATTCCATCATTCCCAAAATGCTATATTCTTTAGAGTTAAAAGTTGAAAAAGCAACCCAAACCTGGTGTGTGCGCGCGTGCACGTGCACGTGCGTGAGAGTTTGCGTGCAGGACAGTACAGTGTTTAACCCAGTTGTACAGATTACATTTCTAGCTTCTAAATTCAATACATAGTATCACAAAGTAATAAACAAAGAGCAAGACTACCAATGGTATTAAAAATTATACCAAACAACACAAAAAAGGGCATAAAGATACGAACCACTATAGATTTTAGCATTGTATCTTCTTTTGTTATACACGTATGCATGTGGTTTTTGCTTTTTGGCATAATATCACAAGTTTGAAGGATTCAAAACTATTTCCTTGGTCAGATGGCACATATTTGCAGTACCATGATAGCTGTGGGTATGTATGTCACAGAATAGTATGCTTACCATCTTAACCTTTACATCACACTCTGTTTGATTTATACTTAATATGCATGTCTGTTGATAGATCAGTGCATGCAAGTGCTTTGCCCAGATGACATTTAAGGCTGTCCTTTCTTTTAATTTCTACAATAATTATAGCTATGTGTACAAACACATTTAAACAACTTGCCCACTATTGCTCCATGGCACAAGCTGTGAGCTTTTACTTTTTTTTCAGATTGCTTTGCTGAGTAGTGTTTCAGTTCATTACCTGGGTCAAGGCTGTCTTAGAGATAATGCTCCTTTGTAACTGACCCCTGCCCAAATGCTACTTTTGGTGAAAATAAAATAGTCCAAAGTAGCATTCATGCAGCATGATATTTTAATGCCAAATAAAGGTCACAACTCTGCCATGCATGCTGCTTCACCCATTACACCCCTCAATGTAATCATCTCTGAGGTCACTATATTTTTGGGGAAAGAGAACATTTCCCCATGTAGAGATTCTTGATCAGTATAATAAAAGTATAAAATTTAAAGCATGTGCATTATTACATAACTGTTGCTCAGACTGATGGGTGGCTCCCATTCCCCTTACATAGTTATCATGTTCACTGACATTTGTTCTTCCTCCACAGTTACGACACCCTATGATGTTGCTCATATGAGACGTGGTCACCTGTGTACATCACCTGCCCCAGCAATGCAGTTATTGATGAAAATTTTCGCAGTACATATACTTTTGCCAATGCCTGCCAGCCCTTGTTTACTAAAATGTGTGACAAAATATGTATAAAGTGGGCAAACTGTATGGTATACAATGAGATGTAAAAATAGCAATATAAAACACATTGAACAAATGCCCTGATGCTTATAATTTTGTGGACTACAGAGTATGATTAATTACTATCAGTTTATGTTACCAATTTTAATAGAAAGAGTGAAAATTGTTATTTATCTATATTACAGATGCTTTATGAAGGTCAGAATGATTGACATAATGCATGATGCGTGTAGGTTTAATAATATGCACCACACCTATCATGAAGAATTATTAGTATAACTGATTTGACTCTGTGTTAGGCAGAAAGTGAATCTTTAATAAGTATTCATTTTATGATAAAGTGATGCTGAAGTATACAAACTACCAAGTAACACCACTTTCACATACTGCAGCACAAACAGCTCAGTGATACGATAGACTGGAGAGCAGCAAGACAGCTTGTTGGTGGCGATTGATGCACTGCATGCAATGATGCACATGGTAGTCATATTACCAATCAAAAGCATGTTCAACCAAGCACAGTTTGTCAAACTAGACATGCAACTTGCTAAAGGAACTGAATCACTGCACACAGGGAATGGTTCTTTTCTCTCAGATGAAGTGATTTTGCAGTGTTTAAAATAGTGTTGATTTGCGTAAGAGGTCTGCCCATTGCACTGGGGATTGTGAAGTGGCAACAGTTCATACTGTTTTCCTTAAGTTTTAACCAAGTGCAGTTTTTTTTTTACTACATTAGATAAGACAGCACTTGGTGTAGCTTGAATGAATACTGCTTCAACCGCAGGACATTTGAGCCACATATGTCAGCTCCTAAGCTTGGCTCTGCAGCTGCCTTTAAAAAGCTAAATTTCCTTCCTTCCCTCCTTCCTTTTTTCTCTTTCCTTACTCTTGCATTTAAGTGACTAGGGTATATCCCCATTAGTTAAGATGCAGGAAAAACAAGAAAATTTTTCTTTAGTATTTTAGAAGAACCAACAAGACTAATAGCACAGTCTCCTGGAGAGAGGTGGAAGTTAGACAGATTCATACAATTTCTAATTACAAGATGCCCTCTTCTGACTGCAAAACTCCATTTTGTTACACATAAAAAAGATTTTTTTCTTCATGCAACTAGAATAGAAAATTTATAATTAGATGGTTCAAAGATATAGCCAATCCTTTAACAAGCCCTCACTATGTTGTTCACATTTTACATTTCCCTGCATAAACACAGTTCTTTTTTTTCCTCATTTATTTTACACTCTGGTCTCTACTTTAACAATACCCTGCATTTCCAATTACATAGAATGTGGCAAAGGGGGATACTGGCAGCACAGCTATCTGGAATTTTTTAAATAATTATATGTCATTTCTGAATATCAACATGATTTATATAAGATGCTTGTGTTACAGCTGCATTAAAACTGTATGTCATGTATATATTAAACTACTGGTACAGATGTGTATGTTGAAAACGTTTTTGCAAAGTGCTGTCTGAAATGTAACCACAGTGTGCCCTACTGGAATAGAACAGCAATGTACATGCACTACTGCAACTGTTTAAATGTATATATTTTAACAGTGGAAACTGGAATACAGGAAGTTAACTGCAGAAGATAGCTGAAATTAAATTACTTTATGGCTATTCAATAAAATATGGTATCTTTCAGTTTTCAAGGCAGCTACATACACAGAGTCAGTGCTGACAAGCTTTCTGTATTGTCTTCAGAGTGAACTAATTACTAGTTTTGAAAGCATGAAGGAATGTAATTGTTTTATGACTTCCAGCATCTGCCAAAGATCTGAGGTCTATGTATTTTTACAGGTAGATGCTAAATGCTGCTAGTTTCCAGCAGTGAGGATTTCACCTGTGATAGATTCTGATGACAAGAGATGATGTCATTCTGCAAGTTATTCCAGTAGTAATATTTGAGATATTAATTTGAAAAGTCTCTTAGGGAGACAGTGCATTCTGTATTCTGTCTTGGACCTATCAAGACCCATTCACCACACTTCTGCCTTGCTCTAATGAAGTACATTTCTAGGGAACAGTATAATTCTTTACAGTCAGGAATATAGCAAAGCTTAGTTTAAATATCTGTCTTTATTTATTTGAGACTGTCCCGCAATGTTGTTTTAAATATTTCCAGTGGTTTTGAACTCTGATGTCACTGTGAATATATATTTAGTATTGTCTTGTTCTTCTATTATTTATTATTAAATATATTTAAACCTTTCACTGTGGCTGATCTGTGTAGAGATATTTAAGTTCTGAGAGAACTTGCACGTTTATTTGGTGATACTGTGTGGGCCACTCCTAATAGCCTTGCTCTTGGTGAAACTAACATTTGTATTAATAGTAATATAAAGACAATAAAACTGGACACCCTTTGTTAAGGGCCTTAAAGTAGCTGATAAGGGATTCTGGTGGCAGTGATAACTACCTTATAGTCTGGGCAGAAGTGTGTGTGTGTGTGTGTGTGTGTGTGTGTGTGTGTGTGTGTGTGTGTGTGTGTGTGTGTATGTAAAACAAATCTCCAAGTGTGTGTATGTCAGCTACTTGGGCAAGGACACGAAGCACTGGTGGGACAGAGAGAGTGTTGGAGGACTTGGCTTGGAACCCTGGCTAAGGACTCAACTCTACAGCAGTGCCAGTGGGGAGCCTTATTGGGGATCTGAAGAAAGAAGGAGAAACCAGCCCCGACTGCTTGTGGTCTCTGTGTGCTCTTAAGGGAACTTGCACTTGATGCAGAGAGCTGTATCTGGAAATACTGTGTGTGTACCTGTCATTCTCCCAACGTACGTCCCCCACTGTTGCCAGGGGTGAGGATTGAGGCTCCTTGATTACTGGTCCAGTGGTGGGTCGTCACATAGAATATCACATGTTTCAGCCAGTGGTGGATTGATTTTAAGTACACCTTGGGCTTCAGGCTGTTTTTAAACCATGCCCCCTCCCCCAGCACACATTTTAGGCAATGCATAAATGCATGTACTCTTTTGGATATACCTTGCTGATTATTTTAAATTGCATCTCTAGTTTAATATAGATGAGAAGGCAAGAAATGTGGAAAAGGCATAAATATAGCTGTAAGTACAGAAAATACAGAAAACACCTGGAACAACCTTATGTCACTCAGGATCTGATGCAGGAATGGTTAAGAAGAGGTGAATTTAAACCAAAAGATGAAAGGTTAATATTGGTGGCCCAGGATAGTGGACTACATGCATGTTGGTTTACAAAGCCCATTGTACATGTGGGAGAAACAGTCAAACGCAGGTTCTGTAAAACAGAGCTGGAAACAGTCACACACCTTGTTTCTGGGTGGGATTTGCTAATGGCAGAGGGCCTGTATACTGAAAGGAATAATAATGATGCAAGACTGTCACACTGGGGATTGTGCAGCCATTACAATGTTGAAGTAGACGGGAAGCATTGGAAACATGAACCACAAAACATTATAGAGAATGATAAAGTTTATATCACATGGGATCCTTCATTACCAACAGTTCAAAAATATATATGTCCATGAAAAGAAGCTAAAAGTAGCATTGATCATGGAAATTGCTACACCCAGTGATTAGAGTGTCTTATATACAGAGAGACACAAAGTCATAAAATACCAGGATTTTTAGACAGAAATGAGGACAATGGGGAAGAAAGACACACAGACAGTTCATACACAGACAGTTCCAATAGTAGAAGGAGCAATGGGTCTCATAAAAAATAATTTACAGTCTTATTAAGATATGCAATGATACATGTAACTCCATATGAATTTCCAAAGAAGTCAGTTCTGGGCACACTGCATGTGTTGCGAAAAGCATTTTTGGCTAATAAAGATTGAAACAATACTAATTTCACTAACTTTAATCTTATTTTGACTTAAGAATGGGACCCATTCCTGTCATTGTATTAGAAACCTGGAAGACTTGGAGAAATTAAACAGCAGCAATACGTGTGTTTTAAATTTGTAGTTTTGAACATGTTTTCCAGTAAGCATTGAAATAAAATGTGTTAACCAATAATGACAAAAGTATCCATTTCAGAACATTTCAGCCATAAAATGTCACTCAAACTGTTGTCATTATAATCCACCAATATTCATACTCGTTAGTTACAGTCATTTTATCAAATATTTCAATTTGCTTTATGTAAATGCACACTAATCCTGCAAAGATGCACTTCTAACTTTATTAGCTCAGCAAGGTCAGTCATTTTTATTCACACACATCTCCCAAATCCAGCAATTATAGTTACATTGTTGTTTCATCCTTCTCAGCTGCCTTTGTCAGAAAATTAATAACAATAATAATGACCAAAGTAACATATTTCAAATTTCTTTTACTCAAACTCTTAGTAGGCAAAGTATTGCAACTTAATTCATAGACATACATGCACACTAGTCCTGCAACACCAGATGAATTATGTTTAAAATAAGCAGATTATAAGACCATAAGTTACTTTCATATACAGATAGCTTCCCAGCCTCACTTACACTTATAGCCACTTTGTTGACTGTGTACACCCCTCACCATTATGAATGAATAAATTACATGTCCTTTATTGGCAGCTTTCGATAAACTACATGAAACTGTATAAAGATCACTGGCATCACACTATATGGCTCAGCCATGTGTAGCGCAGTTTAAATAGAAGGGTAGTTATAACAAGAACATTAGCAGTATTAATCAACTGTTAGCATATACACAATCACTGCAGAAGTAAAAGTCCTCTGAATTATTCTATATTAAAAATAACTAATGCAGAGAACTATGCTGGAAAATAACTCTGCATTTCAGTGCTTCATCTACACATGCATTGACTGCTGCCTTTGAAGATTTAATGGCCTATGTTGCATTAAAAAATTGTGTACTGCTGATATTGCCTTAATATTTCCTAAACTAGATCAGCTGTGTAATACGGAATGGCTGACAAACCACAAAAGGTTCATAGTTAATAGCATACAGATGAGGAGAACATTAAGGAGTCCAGCCCAGATATACAGTTGCTCAAAAGCACTGTCTGCTTAAGTGACTTGCTCCATGTTACAGAGTAGGTAAAGGAAAGTGAAAAGATTCAAATGATGCACCATTGGCACTGGAAGTAGCTCATTAACCAGTCAGAGCTTTAGTCCTCTGTGTAACCTACCAGATAGAGTAGCACCTTTATTCACAATCTGAGTTTGTAGACAATGGTTTATGACAGTAATATGTAACAATACTACTTAGCAAATTTTGAAGATGAGACAGTTTTTGTCATCACTCCAAATAATGTAGACTATGTGGCCTGATAAATGGCAACCCCTCTGCAGTTTCTGAAGACTGTAAAGAAGGTGCTGCAAAAACATATTACTAAAATGTTACCTGTTTAAACTATATTACATTACACAATCCACATCTATTACTGATTTAATTCACTCTGTAGTACAAGGATTAAATTAAAATAATTAAAGACAATATAAATGCTGCATCAGCTTTTGTTTCACGACCCACAATCATACAAAAATCAGAAATATTACTTCATGCAATGAATTGTTTTTGTGGGGGAGACTTACATGCTTGCAAAACACCTGTATCTCATTTTTGACCTCACTGTCATCAAGAAAAGCTATCCCATCTGACTTCTTGGTACTGGTCTGACATATTTAAATGGTTGATAATGCAGTATTCTTGCAGCATACACCTATAGAGTCAACAGAGATGGATTGTAGACAATTGGGGCCCTACCAGCCATACCAGTATCCCATTACTTGACTGTCTCTTCCCAATAACCATAAAGCAATGTTTAAACTTGTCAGTGTACATACTGTTTTCTTCTTTATTTTTGCAATCATCACATATTTCATTCAAACCTTTTATTTTGCATTTTACAGAAAAACCCTGACAGACATTTTCTTAACAAAACAAAACACTCTCAAACTGAAAACAGACTTGGCATGAGAAACCATGAATGTCTCATCAATGGAACCATTCTACCCCAAACACAGTGCATGTAACACCTGTGTGCTTGCAAAAACAAGCTAAGTTAAAATGTATTAATTTAACATTAAACTCATAGAATTTGTGCTAACTATATAATTGGGAGTGAAATACTAAGCACACTGTTAACATTCAGCAAAATAGGGAAATTAAGGATCACACTCAAAGAAAATGTCTCATATGATGACACTCCTATTTACTGCTGTCAGTTTCCTTACTTTACACCACAACTAGTCAGGTTCATAGGTAGTTACTAGGCTCGCAGTCCAGGTGACCATTGTAGAGCCTAGCCCAAATTTCCAGCTGTCCCAGAGCACTGGTTGGTTAACTGACTTGCCCAAAATCATACACTAGGTAAATGAGAGCTGAGAAAATAAAACCCATACTACAGGCCACAGACTGCCAAACTACAGTTAAAAAGGACAAAATGTTGTATACTAGAGCTGTTTGGTTAGCTTTTGCATACATACATCAACTTTATTACAAGCTGAGATAAGTAGAAACTTGCAGTGTTATAAGATAGTACTGCATTTTATTTTTTCTGTCTTATTGTTTCATTGAGGTGTTAAAAATAGTACTGCATTTGCCTGCTTATTTATTTTTTCACTGAAAATTGTGAGCTCTCTCTCTCTGTCTGCAGTTAGTTTGTTTATTTTTCTCACTTCATTGATATTCTTCATTGATATTCTGTGTAGAAGACTTAGCCTAGAGGGTTTCTCTGTGCCTTAAAGTCTTAGTCCCTTATCTCTGAAATTATTTCTGCTGAATAGTTGCATACTTGAGCTGTTTGGTTAGCTTTTACATACATCAACTTTATTACAAGCTGAGATAAGTACAAACTTACAGTGTTATAAGACAGTACTGCATTTTATTTTTTCTGTCTTATTGTTTCATTGAATATTGTGTTAAAATAGTACTGCATTTATCTGCTTATTTATTTGTTAATTGAAAACTGTGAGCTCTCTCTCTCTCTGTCTGCAGTTAGTTTTCCCCACTGACCCTCCCTGTTCTTGTTGTGGCATTAATCTTGGTGGCTTTGGAATTGAACACTCCTTCTGGCCCATCTCATTTACTCATTCAACCGAGTACAGTGAGATCATATTTTGATTTCTGACACTCCTACCATTCCCATCTGATCAGCCCTATCCCAGTTCTATCCTAGTCTAGTCTCATTAGCTCATCCTGCCTAATACAGAGTGAACATTTGAGTAGGCATACCCACTTAGGCCCTGAACTTGTTTGAGTGAAGATTGCTGGAACAGGGCTCAGTTCTGAGTTTTTTTCACTTTATCTGCTTTTACTGTATTTGTATTTCTTCCTACTTTATTACCTTATTTACTTTTGCCTCTTCTTAAAAGTTCTCAATTGTGTTTATTCTGCTGCATTTATTGCTGCTTGGTAGTAGCCTGATTAAATTGCAACTGTTATTCTACGTCTTTTGGTTAAAGCACTTGGGCTTCAGACCAGTTGTTTTATATTAAGAAGGTTTGTGGTCTGCACGGTTGTGGCAGTACAGGTAGCTTACATCCTTCTAAATTGAGAATTGCTGATTGAAGGCTCAGTGTCTGTTATTCTAAAAATGTATTAGTTTTGGTTTAAGCACTTGAGCTCCAGGCCAGTTATTTTACATTAAGAAGGTTTGTGGCCTGCACTCTTGTGACTTCTGTGGTGGTGCAGCAGTAGCGTTGTTGCTTCACAGCAAGAGATTCTCCCATTCGATTCTCAGCTGGAGTGCAGGGAGTGCCTTCTGTGTGGATTCTGCATGTCCTCCTCATGGTTGGGTGGGTGTTCAAAAGACATGTGTAAATGGGCGTGCCTTCATTGAAGGTCGAACATCGAGCTGGCACCTCGGCATTCGTGAAAATCTACTGCCAATCATTAGCGGACCGGTATTCCACTGTGGCAACCCCTAACTGGGAAAAGCCGAAAGACAACAACAACTCTTGTGGGAGGAGAGGCTAGATTCTGCCCTTCTCAGCTGGGAATTTCTGGTTAAAGGCTTACTGTCCCTGCTTATTTGAACTGTTTTCCTAATAATGGTGCACCTTTTCTGCTGTAGCATATACTAGTTTCAAGCCTGCTGAACCTAGCTTTGTTTGTATAACTTGAGCACTAATCCAGGCCGTCTTTTTTTGGAAAAAGTTCCCCTGAACCCTAGTGGCAGAAGTGTGCAGTTAGAACTTGTCAGATTGAAGACTGCTGGAACAGGGCTCAATTTTGAGTTTTTTTATTGGTTAACTGGGTAATTTGTTTAAATCAGTTTGCTTGTTTTCTATTGTTATAGAAAATTGTGCACTTTATTCATCTTTTTTTTTACTGTAGTTGTGTTTATTCCCAATTTATTACTTTATTTTGCTTGTGCTTCTTCTTAAAAGTACTCAGTTGTATTATTCTGCTGCAGTTATTACTGCTTGGTAGTAGCCTGATTAAATTGCAACTGTTATTCTAAGCCTCTTGGTTAAAACACTTGGGCTTCAGACTAGTTGTTTTACATTAAGGTTTGTGGACTGCATTGTTGTGGCAGGACAGGTAGCTTACATTGTTTTAAGTTGGGAATTGCTGATTGAAGGCTCAGTGTTTGTTATTCTAAAAGTGCATCAGTTTTGTGCTTCTTCTTAAAAGTACTCAGTTGTATTTATTCTGCTACATTTATTACTGCTTGGTAGTGGCCTGATTAAATTGTAACTGTTATTCTAAGCCTTTTGGTTTAAGCACTTGGGCTTCAGGCCAGTTATTTTACATTAAGAAGGTTTATGGTCTGCACTCTTGTGGGAGGAGAGGCTAGATTCTGCCTTTCTGAGCTGGGAATTTCTGGTTAAAGGCTTATTGTGCCTGCTTATTTGATCTGTTTCTTTCTGAAATGTGTGCACCTTGTTTGCTGTAGCCCAGAAGTTAATAGCTTATTGGCCATTTTGGGCTAATTTCTATCTCTTTCACTTTCCTGCTATAAAAACCGCATTTGCACATTTTTTTTCTTGCCGGGCAGTGCCAGTTAGCTAGGGTTAAACTATTCCCGGCTCCATGAAGTCTACTCTTCAATTTTTCCCTTGGAACTAGAGAAACTTTCAACTTAAGCACTCAAACCATTCATTTCACAGCCCAGCATTTGCTCAAAACTCATAGCAAGCACTAATTAACCCTAGCACTAGACCCTCTATACTGTCCAGAAGGACAAGGCTTTCTATTCGCCCCTACCAGCTAATCAGTAAAACAGCTCACTTTACCTATTCAGGCATGTCCAAAGGGCAGTTTCAAGTGTAATCTGTAGTCCAACTGGTGAATCTGGGCATTTAGAGGCAATGTTACAACTGCCTCATGTACACAGACAACCCTGTCCTCCTACCACCAAACACTAATATATGTGAAAGATACAATTATACAGCCAAACTGGAGGTAAAGCTCTTTCAACCCAAGACTGGAACTGACAGTCAAGAGGAGAAGGAAAATACTTGCAACACACCACCAGTCTCACATAGACCTACTAAACCAACACCGGAACATAAATACACGAAAACATACTTGGAGGCTCTAAATAAAAATCTGCAAAAGCAACAGAGACCTCCAAAGCAGACACCCAAGCAACTTCCACACCCCATCACAAACCTTGACCGGATGTCAACCCCTCACTGGTTAGATCAGACCATAGACTAATCACTCTGGATATCCACATTCCACCCCCACTCCCAATCAAGGAAACCACTGTGAAAAACATTTCAAAAGCAAACTTCACATTACTTAAAACCGAGGTGGAAATGTTCACATCCCCCATGCTAAAGGACAACATCGTCCAAGCTGCTGAATCTATGCTAGCCCAAACAAAACCAAGACTCACTCCTCCAACAAAAGGAAACCAGTCTGGTGGACCCCTGCCATAAACAAACTATACAATAGAAGGAGGAAACTAGTACAGAAAAGAGTAAAATCCCAAGAAGGAAAGATATCCCTGATCAGTATCAGCAAGAAACTATGATCCTTCATAAAATCATCCAAGGCTAGCTTTGTAATAAAAATTGCCAAGGACTCCAAAGATAACCACAAAGCGTTCTTTAGCTATGTCAAGAACCTAAGTGGAAACTCTCATATCTGCTCTGTGTTAGTGCAGAATGGCAAAAAATACACTGAACCGACATATGATATTGCCAACATTATGGCAGACAGGTTTAGTGCAAACTTCACCCCCCTCTCACCCCCTAAAGGGCCCATAACCATACCAGAATAATGTAGAGCCCTGGCAATCACTGACACAGAGGTTAAAACAGCCCTATCCAAAGCCAAAAACACAGCTTCAATGGGACTGGATGGTGTCCCAGGCTGTGTCTTACACGAGCTCCAAAATGAACTAACCCCTCACCTAAACATATCGCTCAAACTCAGCCTCTCTACAGGCTACATACCCATAGAGTGGCACACAGCAACAGTTATCCTGCTCCACAAAGGCGGAGCCACAACAGACCCTGGGAACTATTGCCATATAAGCCTGACTAGCCTCGTCTGCAAAGTTATGGAGCACATCATCATTATGGAACTCATTAACACAGACATTGGGAACCTCCAAACATTGGATCCTACCCAATTTGGTTTGTTAAGGGCAGATTGTGTCTCCTAAACCTGGTGGACTTTTTTAGACAGTTACTAAGGCTTTAGACGAGGGAAAGGAGGTCCACACAGCCTACCTAGATCTTGAAAAAGCTTTCAACACCATTCCCCATTCTGGTATTATAGACAAGCTCACCAGCCTGAACATAAACCCCTGTGTCATGAGATGGGTTGCCATTTGGCTCATGGATAGAACCCACACTGTGAGATTTGCAGGTTCTAGGTCCGACTCTAAACTGGTTAAAAGTGGTGTCCCCCAGGGCTCAGTCCTGGGACCCCTCCTTTTCGGTATATACTTCTCAGAGGTATAGGCAAGCACAGGAGGACTATGGCTGACCAAGTTCTCAGACGACTGCAAACTGGGGGCCACAATTGACTTTCCAGCTGATACAGACATCCTCCAGAAGGGTCTCACTGAGACAGATACCTGGTGTCAAAATCATGGCCTCAAGCTAAATGCCAAAAAGTGCATGGTCATCCCCTTTGGAAAAAACAAAGTACCCGGGAACTACCACATACGTGGTAGTCCGCTAAATACAGAAAATATAATAAGGGATCTGGGGACCCAAGTAGATAGTAATCTCTCCATTGATAGGTGGTTAGAAAATCCTGACCAAACTGCAGAAGTGTGCAAACCAAATAATCCACAATAAAACCACTGGTATGTTAATGCTGTAGAAAATGCTGGTAGTCCACAAAGTAAAGCAAAAAAGTTTATTGCAAGACAATAGAAAGCTGGTAAGTGCTTTCGTCCTCAACAAAAGAACTTCATCAGACAAATTAAAATCAAACACAGAACACGTTTTAAAGACTCCCTTTGTGCTTCACATGATACTAGCCACTCCCCCTAAGTAACAAAAATTTAAAAGGGCAATACAAACTGTGATGTCAATGACAAAATGTTAAATAAATAGATGTTAATAGATATAAAAAAATATAGAAAATATATAGAAAAGACCATCCACTTCACAATTTTTTAAAAAGAGCAATGAATAAATATATAAATAAATATATAAATAACTAATCATCTGTTTAAAGCTCTCAATTTTAAAAGGGAATTAATGGAGAGGGATTCATTTAAACCTGGCCAGTTCGCATTTAATAACAACTGCCAATATAATTCTCTCTTTTCTAGTAAGGCAAACCATGTACATCCCCTGATATCCATCGTGACACCATCAATAACAAAAAAAATTTAAAGTGTGGTCACTGTTCTCTGAGGTATGTTTATACAAAGCATTTGTCTCTTTGCCTGTTCTTATTTCATACAAATGTTCATATATTCTATTTTTCAATTTTCTATCAGTTTTTCCAGTGTAAAAACAATCACATAGGTTACAGAGGGCACAATAAATAATACGTTCAGAGTTACAGTTATACGTATTTTTGATATGGATCTTAGTGTTGTTGATCATAAATACTGTTCCTTCTATTATAAAGGGACAGTATTGACACATACCACACTTCAACATACATCCATTCGAAAAATGATTCGCAGCATGTCCTTTCTCGAAAATGTTTTTTTAATTTCTACCTTTTCTAAAAATAACAGTAGGTTGTTCATCAATAAGTGTTCTGATACTTCGGTCATGTGGTAAAATTGACCAATTTTTACTCAAAATATGTTTAATATCAGGGCTATCAATCGTGTATGTAGAAATGAATGAAGTATTATAATCTTTTCCTATAAAAACAGAGTTTAGGGGCGCAACATTCACTGTATGTGTTGCATCCAATGAAACATCAGATAAAAGAGGTATATAAAAATTTCTTTCTCTCTTATTTACTACCTCTAAAAGGACATCGTTAACAAGTCTCAGCAGGTAGCCCCTCTTTAAAAACATATCTTTTAAGGTATCACATTCATCTAAAAAAATCTTCTGAAAGTGATACCATATGGGCAGCCCATACAAACTGTCCCTTAATAATAGCTTTTTTCTGTTTCTGAGGGTGGATGCTACTATAATGAAGTAGTGAATTTGAATATGTGTCCTTTCGATATATTTTAGATATAAACCTACTATTCTGGTAATCCTTAATTAATTTAATATCAAGGAAGGCTATCTGTGTAAGTTAAATGAATATGTAAATCTTAAAAATGAAGTGGTGGAATCTAAATATTTAATAAAATCACTAATAAGGGTATAGGGACCATCCCATAAAATAAAATGGTCGTCCAGGAATTGTGTATAATATTTAACATGCTTGTAAAAGTCAGAAGGAAACAAATATTTCTTCTCCCACTGTAAAACCACTATGTTAGTATAAAGACCACCAAATGCAGAACCCATAGCTACCCCTTCCTGTTGTAAAAAAATCTCTTTATTAAATAAAATAAAATTGTTCTTAAGGACCATCTCCATCAACTGGGTATCCATTAATACATCAAAATGGTTAATTTTCTTTTCATATAAAAATTCATTAAACCATTCTAACCCCTCCTGGTGGGGAATTACTGAATAAAGATCCTTTATATCAACCGTTACTAACATATAGGAGCCTTCAAAGGGTATGTGATTAATATCTTTTAAGAATCTCCATGAGCCTTTACATATATGTGACTCTTGCTGCACACATTTCTTTAACTTAAAATCTAAGTATTTTACCAGGGGTTGCGTAATCGACCCCTTAGAGTCAGCTACGGGTCGCATGGGTGGTTGTGATATGTTCTTATGTAGTTTCGGGAGACCAAATATTACTGCTAGTTTAGGATACATAACAGTCAAATAATTCAAAATGTCCATATCGATAAAACCATCAATAAATAGGTCTTGTAATTCATTTTTAATTTTTGAATAGGCACCATTTGCCTCACTGATAGATGATCTTCTGTATGCTTTTCCTTCCAATATGAACAACATTTTTCTATTATAGTCATCCAGGTTCATAATAGCAACCCCTCACCCTTATCGGGTTTCATAATTCTGATTGTGTCAAGTAATCCATTAATTTCTTTTATAAGAATACCTTCTTGGATATTGTAACCCTCTCCTTTACAATAGGTGGGAAGTGCACTCCTAATATCTAATTCACATATTTTCACAAATAGAGTGATCATAGGGTGCAAGGGGAGGGGCTATATGTGCTAGATATAGATAATAAGCTGGTGGGCTGAATAGGGAAGGAATTCTGAAATAAAACCTTAAAATTTATTTTACGGGTATACAATTTCAGGTCCATCAAGGCTTGTGATATGTTACTACGTTGCCATAGGACATAAGTAAACCCTATAGGAAAAACATCACATTGTTCTTTATTAAATTCAAGGTCTGAAAAACTATAAACCTTAAAATCACCCATGCTGTTAGTTAAAATACAGTAAGTGGGTAAACAATGGTCTCCACTATCAACTACTTGTACATCATCTATGACTGGTGTCAAAATCATGGCCACAAGCTAAATGCCAAAAGGTGCATAGTCATCCCCTTTGGAAAAAACAAAGTACCCACGAACTACCACATACGTGGTAGTTCCCTAAATACAGAAAATGTAATAAGGGATCTGGGGACCCAAGTAGATAGTAATTTCTCCTTTGATAATCATATTGCCAAGGTAGTTAGAAAATCCTTCTATGTGGCCCACCTAATCACAAAAGGGTTTATTGTGCCCCTGTACTTATCACTCATCAGACCCATCATAGAGTACAATACCCCATTTGGAATGTACCTTACAAGACACCTGCAACAACTGGAAAGACCACAGAAATACCTCACCAAGAGAATTACTGGCCTCAAACAGCCTGACTGAAGAAACTCCAGCTGTACTCGGTTGTATACTGCTTACTCAGAGGTGATCTCTGCCTGACATACAAGGTCATGTCCAACCCAGAATTGATGGACATGCTCCACCTAAAAAAAAACAAATCCCCGAGAGCCACACACTCTAGGGATCTAAACCTCACCACAATGATAAATAGGACATGCTGGAGGGATAGATTCATGTCCCATAGACTCCCCATGCTTTGGAACAGGATTCCAGTCTACATTAGGTAGAGCCACTCACTAACACTCTTCAAGGGAAACCTCAACAAGTGGATGGGAAACAGAAAATTTACCCCAGAGATCACTGCAGTGGCTCTGCTGGACATAGGCACAGGGAACAAATGATTCTGCTGGACAGAGGCACAGGGAACTAATCTAAGGGGGCGGCGAAAGCTAACACATTCTGGCTAGGCTTATAGATGCCCTCGGGCAGATAGCCGAGTACTTACCTATGAACCTATACAATATTCAAACCCTGCACCCTTTACAGTGAAAACAGCAGCATTAACCTGCTGTGCTAATTCATAGGTTATAAGTGGAATAGTTGGGTGCAGGAATCGGGTATTTATGCAACCACATGCACATTACAACTTGCCCAAAGTCACACAGTAGATAAATGGGGGTGAAAGTGTTCAAACCCTGTACTTTTGATTACAAGAAGCAGTGCAATAATATTGCCCAGCCTTATGTGGCTGACAACTACAAATCTCTTAAAGTATTAATAGAACAATAAGTGTTTCATGGACATGCATTTTACAAGCAACCAAAACTATCAAACAGTAATGACTGCATTACTGACTGACTGTAATCCTCAGTAATTTGCCAGAAAAAGATGTTAAGAGAGAAAGGGCATAACTATGAGGCAAAATCAGAGATGTTCTACAAAACTGGATACATATTAAGAGCGGGATACTCTAATTCTCTTAAAGAGTTAACAGAACAACAGGTTTTGCATCAACATGCATTTTGTGAAGCACAGAAATTCTGAAACTATGATAACTAGTATTATTGTCTGACTGTAGAGCTCAGTGGCTTTTAACCTTTGTTTTTTTTTTTAGATAATTAAGAAATGCATGAAAGCCTGGCAGTTGTTTCAGATGATTAAGGCTCTAAACTCTTAATGAGCTTCTTTCTGCATCCAAGGAGGGGGTTGTTTGATTATTTTTCCTCTATTTGGCTGCTGTGTGACTTTGAGCAAGTCATTTAACTAGGCAATGCTCCTGGTATTATAAATAAATCTGTTTTAAGGGGTAACACACACACACACACACACACACACACACACACACACACACACACACACACACACACACACACACACACACACACACACACACACACACACACCTCTTACATACAGTGAAAACAAAAAGCACCTTTGAATTGCACACATGAATGCCAGAACCAAGCTGATCACACTTGAATTAAATGAATTACAAATGAATTTTATTAATGCCATATCAGCCTTTCAAACAACCAATCTCCAGAATCAGCTCGAACATATAATTGAATTACATGCATTATGTTCCCTAACACCAGATCATAGTATATCACTAATTCTTGTTCATGCTCATTCCTGTGCTGGGGTTTCTGCTACTGGTAGAACCTTCTACGACTATTGGGTGGAGGAGGTGGAACCTGCTGTAACTACTGCTATTGTATAGAGGCTGGATGGAAACTGCTGCTACTACCACTACTAGTTCTACAACTATAACCACTACTGCTCCTGGGTGGAGACTGAGTGGAATTGGTTGCTACCTCCTGTACTCTGTACCAACATTGACATTGGGCAGTGGAAAAGGGAGCACTTTTTAAAAATGTTTTATTTTACAGGACACCCTACAGGTAGGAATGAGTTAAATTGTTTTGCTGGATGGCCATGGCACCCCTAAAGATGTGGGACCTGAGCAGTTTCCAGTTTTGTCCCTATTACCATCTGCCCTGGTTTCTGCTTTCATCTACTGGTGTCAGGTCTTACTTTTGAGTACTAGCCAGTTGAAGTTATTCTCTCTCTGGCATTGTAGACCTCTGAACAAGGATGCTGTCTGATGTTGCACTGTTTACAAGTCCAAAGGGATGATCAGTTTTCTCACGGAAACTCCTGTTGGTGAGGTGGCCATACTTTCAAAACTCTCATATAAAATAAGCTTCATGGCTGGGATTGTCTTGTTCTATTTCTTATCCAAAACTGAAGAAAAACAAACTGTCAAAAAACAAACCAAAAGGTTCCGAACCAGCAGGTGTAAAACTCCAAAGGTTTATTAGAAAATGTAAAAGTAAAGCACTTTTCATCTCCCTTAGTAGGAAGACTTCTTCAGACAAAGGAAAAAAATCATCAAACACAATTTAAAACCCAAAAAAAGGGGGGGGTGTTACAAAATTACAAACAGCTGCCTTAATTGAACCCACTGACATACCTTCACATTTAAAGTTGTATTACATTAAAAGCATAAATAAATGTCCACTTAGTGTAGACGGTGTCAAACATAAAAAAGTTTTCAAAAAAGAAGAAACATGAACTTGATAAAAGTAACCAAGAATGTCTTAGTGAAGATTCATGAACCTAATCAAGTGTAAATACGGTTTGTTTCCCTTAAAATACATTTTAGCAAACAGAAAAGGTAGTGTGTTGCATTCTGTTGGCGTTGAAATGACAAGCAATTTCTGTGTTAGATTTTTTACACAGAAATAAACATATTTGGTTATTTAATATTAGAAATAACATTTCTTTTATTAGAAACGCCTTTGAAATTCCGCTTATTGCAGACTCCTAGTTGAGTTTCACTGTTTTACTCATTTATTATTGATTCTTCATTATGCATTAGAGATGTGTACTCCTTACTACCTTTTCTGTTAAGGAATGGATATTATATTTGGTTGCAAGCATTACTTCATTTTATTTTCTTTAATCACAAGATTCTGTATGAGTTTTGTTTTATCCTATGAAAAGTTGTTTGCTAAAATGTATTTTAAGGGAAACAAACCGTATTTACACTTAATTAGGTTCATGAATCTTCACTAAGACATTCTTGGTTACTTTTATCAAGTTCATGTTTCTTCTTTTTTGAAAACATTTTTATGTTTGACACCCTGTCTACACTAAGTGGACATTTACTTATGCTTTTAATGTAATACAACTTTAAATGTGAAGGTATGTCAGTGGGTTCAATTAAGGCAGCTGTTTGTAATTTTGTAACACACACCCCTTTTTTTGGGTTTTAAATTGTGTTTGATGATTTTTTCCTTTGTCTGAAGAAGTCTTTCTACTAAGGGAGACGAAAAGTGCTTTACTTTTACATTTTCTAATAAACCTTTGGAGTTTTACACCTGCTGGTTCGGAACCTTTTGGTTTGTTTTTTGTTCTATTTCTTAGACAGTGATTATCGGTACCAGGTTCTTTCTTACTCACCTAACTAATTGAGGAGGTAGTCTTCCACGAGAATATGTGCATCCTCATGGACACTGTTCTGACAGTCTTCTGCTACTCCTCACCCTCATTTCAGCATGACATACTCCTATTTTGTGCTCTACCCATCTCTGTGTGTAATGTAATGTCTGATGTATGTTATGGTGAATGCAATTATAATTCAGGTTTGTGTGGCTGTTACATTTGTGCATTCTGTGAAAGTACTCTTTATAGATTTGTTTGCTGTGAACTTTGACTGCACTGGAATTACATGAGTGTAAATTACATGTATACCTGCATTCATATTTAGTTGCTGTTGTTATTACATCCAATTCATATCCACATCTGTTTTCACTTGACTTAGAGGTTTATAATCAGTTCGCCAGATAGTTTGTGCCTGCTTCACTCCAACCTAGGATTCTGACTTCTGAGTAGTCTGATGGTCTCCATTCTGCTTTCACATAATGATACATTTTCACAGGACTCATATGAGTTTAAAGGCAATTGAGTCTCATGACGATTTACACCTTGTCAATACCCACCCTCAGGACATTTTGAACCCATTGTTTCTACTCATTCAAATATATGGTAGCTTCGTTCAGCTTCATTTAATATACTTTTCTTACATCTTTAGGAAATATTAAAAAAGTCCTGTTTTAAAAAGCACTGTGAAATTTTTCAAGTTTCACACTCTTTGTAGCATCCCCATTTTTTCTTGTAACTACATTTGCATTTATTACCTACTTCACTTTCGTCATTGGTGTATTGTGTTACTACTTTTCTTTCTACTTCTTTGCCTGTGAGCTGTAGACATTGCTTTGTCAGCTCATATGCAAGGCTGACTTGCTTCATTGGCCTATTAATGCATTTACAAAGCCTATTTCACAAGTGTATCCTAGACAAACCTGTGCAGTAAACTACATCAACTTTAGTTTTATGAGTGTTATGCTCCTTAGCTTAATATGAATTAATAAAAGTAAAACAGCACGTCTGGTTCTGCCTTCACACATAGGATGTGTTTGTTTGATATCATCTTGAATATTTAACTTGCCTCTGAAATGGACTTTCCCTACTATATCAACACCAGCCTAATAAAAATCCTGCAAAATGTCTTCTGCATTTTATTAACAATGTTATTGTTTTGGGGAAACAGTTACCCAAACTTATTTCTATTAAAAAATAAAAAAACTCCACAGTTACTACTGCCTGTTTCTCAGCTTGTGAGAAATCTTACAAGAGTGGTTTTACTACCACAGAGATATCCCCATTTGAAGCAGCTGGCTCACCACTTCTACTTTGACCACATGTAGCTGTTTAAGTTGACATGGCAACTAATCATTAGGTCCTTTTGTTTGAATAATATTACTGTGTTTCTCAGCTAGAATACTTGGATGAAGTGCTGCAGGTTGGCAACCAGTAAATACTGATACATTTCTGTATTAAAATAAAGCACCTGATTCCATTATGCTGTCAAAGCTAAAGTAGTGTTTTGTATCAGACTACACATGTTCAGTTAGTTATTGTTTTCAATATTGTATTTTGGTAAGTGCATGTTTAATTTACAGGTTTATGCATTTTTTAACTTATGGGTTCATAGTTAATGTATATTCTAGGCATGCAGACCAGAAGACCTCTGAGAAGCCAAAACAAATATATTTAGAATAAGTTAGGCTCCTAATCAAAAAGTGTCATGCTACATACCCCAGGGGTAAATTTATGATAACCCAATCAATTGCCAAGATTAGTTTTAAAGGTAGCCAGTGTGTCGATTTGCTTGGGTGGCCACAGTGGTGCAGCAGTTAGGGTTGCCACCTCACAGCAAGAGGTTCTCTGGTTCGAACCTCAGCTGGGGTGCCTTCTGTGCAGAGTCTGCATGTCCTCTCTGTGGTCGCGTGAGTTTCCTCCATGTGCTCTGGTTTCCTCCCACATCCCAAAGATATGCTGTAGGTGGATTGGGCACTCTAAATTGGCCCTAGGCATGCGTGTGTGTGCCTTCTGTGGAAGGTTGGGTGCCGGGCTGGCAACTTGACACTGTAAAACTTCACTGCCAATCATGAGTGGACAGGTAATCTGCTGTGGCGACCCCTAACTGGGAAAAGCCGAAAGAAGAAGTGTGTCGATTTGTTTGATGTGTAGGAGAGTTTATTCCATAAATAGAGAATATGTTAGGTTAGAAATCTATCATACCAGCAGGTTCTATTTAAGTGTCAAGGAAGTTCAAGTTCCTTGGAGTGCATGTCTGTGATAATGCTAGTCTTATATGGATGCAGGAGATCAAGCAAGTTACGATCTTTTGTAGCCTGGATGGCTAGGCACCGATCACTGTGAAGGAGTCTATATGAAGCAGAATATAGTGAGAGGACTTTTAATCTATCCACATAGTTTAGAGAGTTTAGTAAAGCAACTATTTTGGTTAAGGATCTTTGTGACCTTTCTATCTGCTCAAGATGCTTAGAGAGCCGCATGCTAAAGAGGATTGCATTTTAGGATGGGTCTGTTGACATTAGTATAAAGAGAAATTATAACTTTCTTATTTCTACATGGTATAACTTTAGAAATTAACTCTGCCAGGCATAAGGATTTCCTGAGAAAAACTAACTCATGATGGTTAACAAACGTACTCAGACCTCTGATGACATATTCACTTTTAAGATGGAAGTCTTTAATATGGTATGAGCTAAAAATACTTGCTTACTATTGTCACAAAAGGAGATACTGCCAGCCCAGCTATCTGAAATTTTGTAAATAATTAAATGTCAGTTGTGAATATTAACATGATTCATATGCTTGTGTTATAAATGTATTAGAACTGTATGTCCTACAAGATGGTTTGTACAGACATGTGCTGGAGGTATTTTACAAAGTGCTATTTAAAGATGTAACCAAATCATGCCCTATCAGATTAGAACAGAAATGTACCTACACTATTGTAACTGTTTAGATGTATATATTTTAAAAATGGAAACTGGCTATGTAATCATGTAATAAAAGGATATTATCTTTCAGTCTCAGTGCAGTAGCAAACACAATGTCTAGAACTAGAAGTTTACTATTGTCTAGGAAGTATTTCATTGTTTTATGACTTCCAGGATCTGTCTTAGACAAGGGCTTTTCTTAGATGTATGTGTTTTCACAGGTGGATACTAAATGCTACCAGCTGCATCAGTGGGGGGTTTCACCTGTGATAGAATCAGATACCAATAAATGATGTCATTCTGCAAGCTATCCCAATAGTAATATTTGATTTGGGAAGTCTCTCAGTGAGACACTGTATTCTGTATTTTACCTTTGACCTGACAACATCAAGATCCATTGACCACATGTCTTGAATGGTCTGAAGTAAATTATTAAGGTACCATTGTGAAGCCTGCAATGGTCAGAGGAGCACTGCTTGCTTGGGCAGTCTACTCCAGTCAGAGCTTTAGGAGGGACCCCATTCCAAATACCTTTGTCTAGGGTTCACCCTGACTGGGAGGGTGGAAAAGGAAGCAAGCAAGTAGATGTGTTTGAAGATACTCCTGCAAATGTCCTGATCAGGAATGATTTTCAGTACCTTGTGTGCATGCAATTACACACAGTCAGGCTTAGAGACAAGCATGTGAGTCTGATAGCCTGGGGGGACCCAGACAGACTGTACACTTAAAGCCAGGACTGATATTGTGGTTACTTTGGGGAGAGAGCTACCCTGTAGCAGTGAGACTAAAGGTGAGCCACAGGTGCTTGTGGGTACTGATGTTCCCTTGGAAAGAGTGACTGCAAGGGCAGAGGTGAGTAGTAGTACCTAGGCTGACAGTGAGGCACTGCTGTCAGAGAATACCAGACTTACTGTGGAAGGGGAGTTGGGAAGGGTTACAAAGAGAGAGTTGAGACAAGCTCAGCTCTCAGACCCTACATTACAAGGCCTGAGGGAGGTAGCCAGTGAAGCACCTGATTGTCAACGAAAAGGGGAATCTGTATACTGGGACAAAGGATTACTGTATAGACAGTGGACCCCTGAGAAAGGGCTAGAGGGTGAGAGAATACATCAATTGGTAGTCTCCAGAGCCTATTGTTTGGCACTTCTAGCCATAGCCCATGATATTCCCTTTGCAGGTCATATGGGCATAAAGCATACAAAGAGATGTATTATGCAGAACTTTTATTGGCCTGGGATTTCCAGAGCTGTAACATGGTACTGCAGGACCTGTAATCAGTGCCAAAAGGTAGGCTTGGCAAGAGACAAGGTCAAAGCTCCTCTGATGCCTTTGCCTGTGATTAAGGAGCCATTTTACAGGGTAGCTATGGATATTGTGGGGCCTCTGAATACCTCAAGTTCCACAGGGAAGACGTATATCCTAGTTGTAGTCGATTATGCTACCAGATACGGTGAGGTAGTGGCTCTGTCCTCCACTGAGGCAGAAAAGATTGCAAATGCTTTGTTACAGATTTTCAGCAGGGTGGTTTCCCAAAAGAGATACTGACTGTCACTCATGCGATCAGGATAAAATAGACAAACAGTTATGGGTTCGATTTAAGCAGCTTTTTTACATACAAACACATCAGAATTGAGGCTTAGTAACTTAAACTTAAATAAACTTATAAACGGACTGGCTACTGCACTCATACATGTTAACACTCTGGCTGTTCACTCAAAATTGCACTGCTGCCTGCACATGTTCTCTATTTATGTGCATATGCCTTCACTTTAAAATGCTTCTTAAAGTTAGAACAAACACTCTGTTCTACACTGACTGACAGAGGTGCCAGTTTCATGTTGGACCTGGTGGCTTGTCTGTGGAAGCACTGTGGGGTGAAGCACCTAAAGACTACCCCCTACCATCCCCAGACTAATGGTCTTGTTGAGAGGTTAAACTCTACACTAAAGACCATGTTACAGGCATTTGCAGACCAATTTAAGAGGGAGTGGGACAAATATTTGCCCCATCTGTTGTTTGCTTATAGGAAGGTGCCCCAGGAATCCACAGGTTTTTTCACCCTTTGAGTTGCTGTATGGGCATAGAGTAAGGGGACCTCTAGACTTGATCCTCAATGAGTGGGAGGGTGAGTGTGAATCCCACAAGGAGTCTGTTGTCACATAAGTCCTAAACCTCAGGACAAGGCTCAGGGAACTCACGGGCTTGGCCAAGGAGAACCTGGCAGAAGATCAACATCAGGAAAAGGTCTGGTATGACAGGAATGCTTGAGCTAGAGAGTATGCTGTGAGGCAGCAAGTTATGGTTCTCATTCCTGTCAGACACAACAAGCTGCAGGCAGCTAGGGAGAGACCCTTCAGAATGATAAGGAAGGTCAGTGATGCTCACTACCTGGTAGAACTGCTAGGCAGGAGGCAGGGCCACAAATTGTACCATGTTAACATGATAAAACCTTACCATGATAGGGAGGCCCTGGTGTTAAGTATTTGTAGTAAGAGGCAGGAGGAGTCTGAAGGGAATTTATGGCTACAAGGGGCTAGCCAGCAAAATCCCAAATTACTATGGAGGAGTCTAGGGTTGCAGGTATATGATAGGACAGTGCAGCACTGTACTGGGATCAGCAATGCCAAGGCAACTATAATATCAAGACAGGGAATGGGGCAAGGTATTCCCAGATAGGTTCATCCCTCTCAATCAACGTTTCTCAAGGGTCACTTGAAAAACTAGCTTGAGTCTTTGGGGGGGGGGGGGGGATGTCATGAAAGGAGATACTGCCAGCCCAGCTATATGGAATTTTGTAAATAATTATATGTCAGTTGTAAATATCAACATGATTCATATGCTTGTGTTACAAATGTATTAGAACTGTATGTCATATAAGATGATTTGTACAGACGTGCTGAAGAGGTATTTTGCAAAGTGCTGTGTAAAGATGTAACCACAGCATGCCTTACTGGATTAGAACAGAAATGTACCTGCACTATTGTAACTGTTTACATGTATATATGTTAACAATGGAAACTAAAACACAAGAGGTTAACTTCAGAAAAAAATAGCTGAAATTAAATTACCTTAAGGCCACGTAATAAAAGAATTTTATCTTTCAGTTTCAGTCCAATAACAGACACAATGTCTAGGACTAGAAGTTTTCTGTATTGTCTAGGAGGTGTTTTATTGTTTTATGATTTCCAGGATCTACCTTAGAGCTAAGAAAAGCCCTTGTCTGTGTATTTTCACAGGTAGATGCTAAATGCTACCAGCTACATCAGTGGGGTTTTTTACCTGGGAAAGAATCACAAGACAAGAAATGAAGTAATTCCACAAGCTATCCCAGCAGTAATATTTGAGATATTAATTTGGTAAGTCTCTTAGTGAGACATTGTATTCTTTATTTTGTCTTTGACCTGACAACATCAAGATCCACTCACCACATCTGCCTTGCTTGCTCTGAAGTAAGTTATTAGGGTACAGTAATTCTCTTAGATACAGTCAGGAATACAGCAAAGCTTAGCTTAGATATTTTTCTTTATTTATTTGAGACTATCCTGCAATGTTGTTTTAAATATTTCCTGTGATTTTGAACTCTGATGTAACTGTAAGTATATACTGAATATTTTCTTGCACTTTTATTATTTATTATTAAATATATTTAAACCTTTCATTGTGGCTGATCTGTCTAGAAATATTTAAATTCTGGGAGTACTTGCATATTTGTTTGACACTGTGTGGCCTACTCCTAATTGCCTTGCTCTTGGTCAAACTACCATTTCTATTAACAGAAGCATTACACAGTAAGATTGGACACCCTTTGTTAAGGGCCTTAAAGTAGCTAATAAGGAGTGACTGGTGTCAGGGGGAAACTACCTTATAATTTGGGCAGAAGGGGGAATAGTTAGTAATCCTGTGCCAATCTTTCCCAGGTGTGTGTTGTGTGTGTGTGTGTGTGTGTGTGTGTGTGTGTGTGTGTGTGTGTGTGTGTGTGTGTGTGTGTGTGTGTGTGTGTGTGTGTGTGTGTGTGTGTGTGTGTGTGTGTGTGTGTGTGTGTGTGTGTGTGTGTGTGTGTGTGTGTATAACGCAAACCTCAAAGAGTGTGTGTATCAGCTACTTGGACAGGGACATGGAGCACTGGTTAGACAGAGAGGGTGCTGGAGGTCTTGGCTTGGTCATTCAGCTGAGATCTTAACTTTATAGCTGTGCCAGTGCAGAGTCTTACTGGAGACCTGGAGAAAGAGGTAGAAACTAGCCCCAGACTAACTGTGGTCTCTGTGTGCTCTTAAGAGAAATTGCACTTGATGCAGAGAGCTGCATCTGGAAATACTGCATGTGCCTGTCATCTTCCCAGTATACATTCCCCATTTGTGCTAGTGGTAGGGATTGAGGTTCCTTGATTATTGGGCCAGTGGTGGGGCATCACTTACATATAAAAATCACACTACATTTTTTGGTGTTAATCTTTAGCTCATGGTTGATATACCAGGAGCTAGTCTGATCAAGCTTACATTGAAGTATGTAGCACCCAGTTTGTAGTTATTGACAAACTTAATGAGTCATAAGCCATAAACCTCTGACTTCACATCAGAAAAGCAGATGCCAAAGAGTAAGGCAGGGCTCTGGGGATCACTACTGGTGGCATTCTTTTGTGTATCAGAGGGGGTCCTGTCAGTGAGTCAAATGGCTATCCAGTAGGTGGTATAGGGATTGATGTTAAGTTGTGTAAGCTCGTTGATGATATCCACATGGGGAATTATACTGAAGACCTTTCAATGGTTCAGATAAACTGTGTAGATGGAGTGTTTAATATCTATTGCATTCATGGCATACTGAAGAAATCAATTTGACTTACTAGACTGGATCTGGCATTAGCAAATACTAACTGATTTGAATCAAGTTACAGGTTTCCATATCATTGCTTATGAGCTCCACTATGATAAGTTCCATAACCTGACAAATGATAATTGTGAGACATATGGGTCTGTAGTTACCTAGGATAATAGTGGGCCAACCTACAGCAGTTTTACAGGAAACTGGTAAGCAGCCAGTGGAGAGGATAATGCCAAATAGGTTAAGAAGGAGCTAAGGAAAACTGTATTTGGCACTTACCAGGAGGTAGCCGGATATGTTTTCTAGACCCATTAAAGAATGCTCTTGCTCTTTGATGGAGTGTTAGGACTAGATCTAGTGATGCATGGTCAATATCAGTGTCAATGTCAAGAAGAATTGTATTCATCATGGGGAAGTTCATGATTTGGCCTAGGAAACCATCATTCATAAAATCTAAGAAACACTGTGTGAACTTATTATTGGCATTGTCATTGCAAGTGCCATTGAAGTCACCTAGAAACATCACATGGAGTTTATTTAGTATCTTTTTCAAATAATTTGAGTATCAGTCATGCTTCACAGGAGGTATAACAGGGGACCTGTAATTCACAAGGATCTGATAGTGAAGACATCAGTAACTGAAACTTACCCTTTTCAGCTGAAAATTTCACTCCATATCACCAGTAAGGTCTCCTCATTCCATGCAGCGGGGGATAGTAGGAATACTGAACAAAGTATTGACAGGAAACCTTCTGTACCTCTACAGGCAGCATACTGATAATTGTAAGATTCACACACATAGTCCTAGTCTTCATGACTTTTCACGGTGCTGTGCATACTCTGCATTTTGCTGAATGAATACAGTATTTTACTGCTTTGTTTCCCACTACTTTTAAAGATACACAGGCCCTCAGTTTTTACTGCAGTCACCTATTGGATCTCAATCCACCTCCTACATGGCAAGTACACAAAGTCTGGCATAGAACATGGATTTAATATGACTCCATGGGTTCTGTGAGACTTTCTATATCTGGGGATCACTACTGGTTCAGAGGTTCATAGGTTCATAGGTAGGTACTAGGCTATCTGCCCCAAAGCATTTATAAGCCTAGCCGAAAAGTGTTGGCTTTCACTGCCCCCTTAGATTAGTTCCCTGTGCCTCTGTCCAGAAGAGCTATTGAAGTGATCCCGGGGTATACTTTCTGTTTCCCATCCACTCGTGACATTCTTTTATATAGCAGAAGTACTTATGACCCTTACTACATCTCATGGTACTACTGAAACAAACACGTCATGGTACTGCTTGAATGCACCCCATGGTATTGCTGGAACACACCCCGGGTCACTGCTGGAACACACAATGTGGTATTGCTTAACATACCCCATGGTGCTACTGAAACAATCATCATGGTTTACAAATCCTAAAGGCTGAGCAGTTTATCTGATTCCTTCTCCGGTGAGTGAGGCTAAACTGTCAGCACTCACATGTTTAATGAACTCCATGTCTGTGACTGCCTTGTTATGCTTCTCAGACAGTAATTATAGACACCAGGCCTTTCCTACAAATACAGCTAGCAGTGGAGACAGTCTTCTACTGAGGAAGGCTGAACTCTTGTGGGGAACAACCCTGCCCATCCCATTTCTTCTTAGCCATAAGGCTGAATTTATTTTATTAAAAAAGAACTCATAATTTCACTTCCTCTGCAAAATACACCCTGAAATAGAACTATTACAGCCCATCCTAGACTAGATTATTGTGTTAAATAAAATACATAATGAATTAAGCACTGTAATTTCCCATTTCAGCCTATGTCATATAATTAGCAGTCATGCTGTTACCAGTACAGGCAGGGGTGCTACTATTCCCATATTTAACCTGTGATTGCAAAACTATCCCTGGCTATCACACATTACCTCCCGTCTGTCTGTGATCTCACTACATGTCGAACATGGAAAATGAACTTCACCTCCCTGTCATTTAAAATGCTTAATATTATTTAAATCCCATTCAACACTTCCAGAACATTCTGCAGGCTACACTGCAGCCACACTGTACAACCTTCCACAATGGACTTAAACAATTAATGAAGACTGAAGTTAAGATAAGCCAGTGAAACATGTCTGGTATATTTTTTCAAAGAGATCAAATATGTCTATCACCCTATCATTTGAAAAGGGAGCATATACCCTAAACCTGTACCACCACCACCACAGACAATCATAATCAATTCAATAATTGCAAGAACACATGGTAGCGCTGGAATACACTACATGATACTGCTAGAATACTTCCCATGGTACTGCTGGAATACACTCCATGATACTGCTAGAATACACCCCATGGTACTGCTGGAATACATTCCATGATACTGCTAGAATACATCCTATGGTACTGCTGGAATACACCCACCCCATGGTACTGCTAGAATATACCCACCCCATGGTCCTGCTGGAATACACCCAATGGTACTGCTAAAACAGACCCCATGGTCCTGTTAGAATATGTCCTATGGTACTGCTGAAACACACCCCAGAATATGTCCTATGGTACTGCTGCAACACACCCCATGGTACTGCTAGAACACACATCATGGTACTGCTAGAATATACCACGTGGTCCTGTTGGAATATGCCCTGTGTTACTGCTGGAACACACTTCATATGGTACTACCAAAACTCACTTCCTAGCACTGTTGGAACACACCCCATGGTACAACTGGAACACATCCCATTATATAGCTGGAACATACCCAGTGGTACTGCTATAACACTCCCCATGGTACTGCTGGGGCACAAACAATGGTACTGCTGGAGCACACTTAATGATAATTCTAGAACAAACCCTGTGATACTGCTGGAACAAACCCCATGGTATGGCTGGAATACACCTCATGATACTGCTGGAACAAACATTGTGGTGCTGCTGGAGTGTACCTCATGGTAGTGCTGAACTACGCCCCATTTTACTGCTGCTACATTGTGTTACTGAGATGCATCTAATCTTATTGCATATCTCATGATACAGATGTAACAATAATGCCTGCAGGTTTGCAGCAGACTGCCTTAATTATGAGGCTGGATCTTCCACTAGAATTCTTACACCTTAGTTGTCATGGAAACATGGTTGAGATGTGACACTAAAATACAACCCCCAAGAATTAAACTCATTTGTAAGAAAATTTGCCACATTATTAAAGTACTGTTCCAAGAGTGAGAGTTGAGGTGATTGTAGGTTAATCAAGATGGGAGCAGAGCAAAGTAGGGTCGGGAAGAGTAGGCACTGAGCAATATTTTTTTCTGGAATTTGTGTAACCCATTGTTTGACTCCATAGAATGCACTGAGCTTTTGGTGTTTTTTAACTGCTTGTTTTATGTTATGATCAAATTTTAAGCTTTCAACAATACGATTTTTACAAGCTTAGTTTGATTTACTACTTCTATGTTGATGCTGTCAAAGGAAGTGCATTTAAAATTATCTTTGTAGTCAGTTGAATACACTGTGGTAAATACTACTAGTGATCATGGCAGAGTTCAGCACTGATTAGAAGCTCTTCTTGGATCCATTTTGACATCCCAACATAACAGCTATTTGAATTAGCATGTCTGAGCATGCTACCTGCCAGTAAAGGCAAAACTCTGGCAAATAAAAGCATACCTGATTAGATCTTTGGGTCTGTACATGGCAATATTATATGAGCTGGCATTCTCGAGAACACTCTCACTGTTCACTTACCTGCATTTGTTGTTTGGTACTTGGACAATAGTCAGAAAACACTTCACTGATCCCTCTCCAAAAGGATCTGAATGAAGAGATTAAATCAGCAAGAAGAGGACAGTAGTATTGCTGGAACTGAATTCATCCACAAGTCTTGGTGAGTGCTTTCACATCATGGACCCTGTTTTCACAAAATCTCACTAAGACAACAGTGAAATAGACAGTATTTGTATTTTATATAGCCTATATCATGGAGAATTGTAGGTTAAAAATAAAAATGACAGCTGGGTATACAGGTCCCAGGATAAAAAGGTGCCCAATCCTAGTATATGCACTGCTGCCAGGACTGGACAAAGAATAGCAGGGAAGAATCTTCAAGATGCAGAAACATTCCTACAACAGAGTGAGGTCAGGCTCAGAAGAAAGATATGCCTCAAAGAGGAACAAGGAGGGAGTATTCCACAAAAACTGGCAGAAAATATCCATAAAGATGACAAAGTGGTCTACTGAGTATAAGGAAGAAATTATGTATTGTTACTATTATGCAAGAAGACCAGCATTTCCAGACAGAAGATATTTAGAAAAAATTACAGGAAAGTAAACTTGTCAAATGCTTGAAATAAAAATGTGAATTCATTAATGCAGTAGATTTATGAACAAAATTACACAGATGAAGGAACTTTGGGCTGCCTGAAAAAAGAAGTTACAGAGGAAGTACAAATAAATGTAAAGGAAAACCCCATAGATTTTTGAAATGTATGAAAAAGAAACATGGACATGGAAAAGAAATCTGGTATGGTGCAACATTTATGCAAAGGAGAAAGCCAAACTAATCAGCTCCAAAGATATTTGAAGAAAACTACAGCAAAAGACACCTAGACATGGAACATTTTACAATGCAAAAAATAAATAAATAAATAAAAATAAGAAAACAAAGGAGGAATGTAGAAAAGAGGATTTGTAAGGCAGAAGTTAAACAAATGGACATAGAAATTATGGTTTATCTGTGAGGTGAAGGTGTGACAAAAGGGATACTCAGCTATCTGGAATTTTGTAACAAATAATAAAAGCACAAGCCAATACTAAATATATATTTTCAGTGATATCAGTGTTCAAAACCATAGGAAATGTTTAAAACAAGCAGGGCAGTCTCAAATAAATAAATAAAAATATCTAAAGTAAGCTTTGCTATATTCCTGACTACATCTAAGAGAATTACTATACCCTAGTTAACTTACTTACATAGCAAGGCAGATGTGTGGTGAATTGGTCTTTTTGTCTGGTCCAAGAGAGAATGCAGAATGTTGTGTCTCTCTAAGAGACCTCTCAGATTAATATATCAAATATTACTGCTGGGCTAGCTTGCAGAATGACATAATTTCTTGTCATCTGACTTCTAGTCCCAGGCCCAAAATAACCTTTGATGGCAGCTGGTAGCATTTAGCATCTACCTGTAAAAATTCATAGACAAGGGCTTTTCCTCAGATATTTGGCAAATGCTGGAAGTCATAAAACAATAAAACACTTCCAAGACAATAGAGAAAACTTCTCAGCACAGACATTGTGTCTCCTTGCTGCCATAAATAGCAATTTCAGTTATTTTTCTGAAGTTTTGATGGACTGAAGTTAACCTCCCATTTTCCATTTCCACTGTTAAAATATATACATTTAAATGGTTAAAATATGGCATGTACATTTCTGTTCTATTATTAGTAGGGCATGCTGTGGTTACATTTTAAGGACAAGACTTTATAAAATCTCTTTTCAACACACATGTCTATACAAACCATCTTACATGACATACAGTTCTAATACGTTTGTAATACAAGCATCTTAAATAGATCATGTTGATATTCACAAATGACATATAATTATTTACAAAATTCCAGATAACTGGGCTGACATTATCCCCTTTTCTTAGAGAAGGATTTAGTGTAGAGAATCCAACACAGGCAGTGTGACAGCATGATGGAATTGCAGATCCCCAGATTAAAGAGCAACAGGTAGAACAGGAGGCATCTGAAGATTATTTGCAACAGGATAATGCTCAGGAGCCTTCTGTGGGAGACAGGTACAAAAGTCTAGATTAAGTTGTAGAGCAACTGAAGAGGATATGACACAGGAAGATTTTCTGAAACTTTCTGTAGATTATTCAGGAAACAGAGAGCAAAGAAGATGCTCTCAACCCAGATAAAAATGATTTAAGGAAAGACCTGTCTGATTTAATAGAGATGGATAAACATATTAAGATTGATGAAAGAAACAGATTACAGAAAGTATAGAAGACCCAAAATGTGGGAAGACTGGTAAAACAGATGCAGTAATCAAGACTTTTAAGATAAATTTATGTGATATAACAGCAATAAATAGAATATATTACTGTGCAGCTAAACTGATAATGGATAAAGTGTGACCACAAAAATATAGGAAATGAAGGAAACAAGTAAGATGGCATCATGGAAGTAGCCAATAGAGAAAACTATAAAAACAAAAATTAGGACAAGAAGTATCATTGTTAGAAGAATATAGAAAAGGGAACAGATCATCAAAACTAGAAAGAAAGATGTGGTAAAAGCAAAGCACAGTGTCAAAACAAATCAAGATAACAATAAACTAAAAATATCAGCTCAAGTAGAAAAACTTAGAATGTATGCAGATAAATATAAAGTAAAAGTATCAGAAAAGCACTTCATTGGTGACCCAAAAAGATTTTGTTTACAACTGGGAAACAAAGCAAAAGGAACATAAATACCACAAAAAAGAAGAAATAGGCATATTTTGGAGAAGAATTTATGAAGAACTTGTTGAACATAACAAAGATGTTGAATGGATAGAAGAATTAAAATAAATAGTAGGAAGGTTTAATGCAGAAGATATGAAATGGGATGAAGTAATTTCAGAGAAACTGAAACAAAATTAAGAAAAACTCCTAAATGAAAAATCCCAGACCCAGATGCAGTACCTAACTTTTGACTAATCGCATTGACATTTTTACACAAAGATTTAGCCCTGATCCTAAGAACTACAGAAAAATAACTTGTCTTCTGACAATATACAAATTATATCCAGGAATTGACGCAGACAGAGTTTATAGTCATTTAGGGGAAAAAATTATGGCAGTAAAAAAAGGGTAACAAAAAAGTCATGTGGAAGGAAGGATCACCTTTTATTTATTATTTTTTTCTAAACAAAGCCATAACAGAAAATTGTAAAAAGGGAAGGACTTAAGTATGGCATGGAAAGATTCCAATAAAAAATTGACAACACCTCATATTCATCGATTAAGGAATGTTTACAGATGCATAAAATGCACCCTACATTGATCAATTACATTACAATGACAGGAAACAGTGGCAAACTACTTTGCAGATGAGCCTTAACAAAGTGCATATTTTTATTCCAGGCTTAAAAATTCAAAGGGGGATGATCCAGGGTGATTCTATGTCACCATAGTTGTTTTATCTTGACCTTTATCCATTAAGCTATTTACTTAACAGATTAGGCTATGGTTATAATTTGGCTCCCAGAAAACGACCTTGTTAAAGACTTCTCATCTACCTTTATATGGATGACTTAAAACTTATTTGTTCATGCGATGAGGAGTAGAAAGTGAACTGCAAGTGGTTATAACTTTCTCAGATGATATAAGAATGATAAAACAATGACATTTGGCCTTGATAAATGTGCAAACTCAACATTAAAAACAAGAAGGCTACAGCACTAAGAAGATATCAATCTGGAACAAGAATGTGATATGAAGGAACTTGAACAGGAGGGAGTATATAATATTTTAGGATAAATAACGTATCAGCAATAAAATATGAACAAAAGTGAATAAAGCTCAGTAAGGAATAATTCAGAAGGCTAAAACGAATATTGAAAACTGACGACATCTAAGAATAACATCCTCCTGTTCTAAATTACACTTTTGATGTAATTGACTGGCGCTAAAATTATTGGATCGACTGGACACAAAAACAAAAAAATGCTTCATGCTTATCAAATGATATATATTTAAGATTAGTGTATACCAAAAGTACCTATTTCTCTCTCTCTGAAGGAGGTATGGGCCTTTTCAAAACTGATGACATGTATAGATCTGTAATTGTGGGGCAGCATACCTATCTACTAACTTATCAGATCCAAACATAGTGAAATTTTTAAAACATGAAGAGATGACATCTAAGATGACACGTTTGCTAAGCTTAGCAGAAGAATTTCACTGTCAAACATGAATGGGAATTAAACCAGAAGCAGACAAAAATCAAACAGCAACTAAATGTGCTAAAAAACAACAAAAAGGAATATAAGGATAAGGGTCAGATGGAAGGAAATATGGAAAGTTGATAAATAAAGTGGCATGTACTGAGATCTCCTGGAGCAGACTCATGATGACCAACACGATGTTTAAAGGAGAGGTGACTTGAAACCAAAAGATGAAATGTTAAAAATGGTGGCCCAGGATAGTGGACTGCATACACTTTGGTTTTCAAAGTCCACTGAACATGTGGAAGAAAGAAACAAATGCAGGTTCTGTTAAAAATAAAACAACTGAAAATGGTTGCAGATCTTCTTGATGGGTATGATGCACTCATGGCTGATGGCCTGTATACTGAAAGGCACAATAATGTGGCAAGATGGTTGCATTGGGGTTTGTGGAAACACTACAATAAAGAAGCTTTGGAAACATAAAGCAAAAAGTATTCTTGAGAATGGTGGTGTAAATCACATGGGTTCACCCAGTACCATTACTAGATACGGTAGTCCATGAAAACAAGACAAAAGTAACATTGATCATTGAAATTGCTATACCCAGTAATTACAGAGTGTTATATGCAGAGAGATGCAAAGTCATACAATATGAGGATTTGTAGGCAGAAGAAAGATACCTAGACAGTTCCAATAGCAACAGAAACACACAGGTCTAATAAAAATGAATTTATAGTCATATTTAGATATGTACCAATACATGCTGAGAAGAACTCTCTTTGCTAACATTGAAAACTGAAACAGTGTTAATTTCATGACCTCTAATCATTCCCTGACTTAGGAGTGGTGTCCATTCTCATCATGATATTAAAAAAACCAAAATGCTTGGAGAAATTAAACTGAGAGAAGCTTTGTGAGGGCTGATGGCAGTGCATTTAATTAAATATTCATCATTCTAAATTGGACTTGTTGCTTATCCTTACTTTGGGTTTTGCATTTGAATATTTTCACTCTGTCTTTCTGTCTATCATCAGTATTTTGGCTTCTACAAAAGTCAAATCCAGGTCCATACCCTGGCTCAAGTGATTATGGTACAGGTGTTACATAATGGTAAGCCCTTACAGCAATGCTATAAAAACAGAACCATGGTATGGACCTGGATTTGACTTTTGTAGAAGCCAAAATACTGATGATAGAGGCCAGGTATCACACCAGCACCATGGCACAGTATTACAAGCAATAATGCTTTAGCAATCTTCAAAAAACATAAATAATTAAATAACATAGGATTATAGGATCATAGTAATTAGTTATTTATTTGACATTTGTTTACCGGGGTGGTCTGACTGGGTCTACAGAACCCGTTTTCTGCAAAGGCCCAGGGAGAAAAGATCCACATACAGAACAAATACAGTATAACCCAATACAATACAAATGACATTAGAAATACTATACAAAAATAAGTTGAAAGAAGCTATGTTACAAGATTACACGTCTAGACAATTCTATAGAGTTAAAACATAGATAGCAATAGTCACTCTCACCATATACACAGCCTATGACTAGATGGTGTCCAAAAGTAGTATGTAGATAGTGCACTGTATGACATTAACTGTTCTAGTACATGAAAAAATAGGATGTGGGTTTCAGTTTGGAAAATAATTGCCAGAAAGTTAGTGATGCAGAAAGATAATGAGAGAGTTAGGAATGGAGACATTACAGCTTGAGCAGTAACTTAAGGATATGGTATAGAAACAGAGTTGGAGTTAGGAGCGGTTTAGGCCCTTGCAGACTATGAGGGAGTGAAATGTGACAGAAGAGGAGGATGAGGCTAGTGTGGCAGAAGAGGAAAGAGCTGAGTGTTAGGCAGGCTTAATGCAGAAGCAGAGCCATGTATTTTTGAGATTATTTTTTTTAAAGACACTTTGAAATGGGTTCGAACAGACATAGACCTGATAGTCAGAAATAATGAATTCCACAGTATAGAGACAGAGTAAGAATACAAAGAGTGACCTGATTTTCTTGTGGGTTTAGAGATAACTAAGAGATTCTTGTCTTCTGATCATAGGGATCGACTTGACGTGTAAGGTGTGACTAGATTGGCTAGTGCAGGGCAGGCAATAGGCTTGAAAATAAAGTTCTGCAAGGCAGACAGCTGAATAAAGGCAAGATGGTTAGGGAGTTCAAACTAGTTTACTTCTATTAGTGGTTTACTGTGATGTGTGTGATATCTAGGGTTTGTGGAAAACTTTGCAACTTTGTTGTAGCACTGTTCCATCTTGCTTATGGTACAAGTTTGTAAGTTAGGATAGGGGCACTGTAAAGAAGAGAGGAAAGTAAAAATGCTTTTGCAAGGGTAGTTTTGGTTGCTGCAGTAAAGAAATGTTTATTTCTATACAAGAGTCTCAATTTTTGATGAGTTTTCTTTATATTTTGTGGTATATGGGATCAAATGAAAGCTTATTGTTAATGATAACTCCTAGAAGTTTGGTTTCCTGCACTGTTTCTATGACAGTGTTGTCAGATGCAAGGATGTTGAAATGATCAGTGGCAGGGGAATTGTTTTTGGGGTGAAAGACGGGTTCCTGTTAGATGACCGAGGATGCATTCTTTCAAATGTGTCTTGTTCGAACTTGAAAAGACAAAAAGGCAAAATGACAAAGCAGCATATAAGCAAATTCTTTGCCTAGGAAAGAAATCTCTTGGCCGCGTCTGTTACTTTGCCGTTTTCGTCACTGTAGTGCGATCTCGGAGTTGGGTATATTTAAGTAGGGGGTGGTTGGGGGGGCAAAGCTCCCCACTTTGTTATGTTTTAGGTGTATTTTTTATTTTTTTTTTTGGAACAGCAATTTTTTTTTCCCTTGGAAAAAAATCTATGTTCTAAGCGTTTGAGTTTGTAAGCTTTCACTTACATGGTGTCGATAAATCATCATTCACTTGTCTAAGTGTTCAGTGATTTAATATAGACTAGTTTAGTCTTCTTTGGATTAAGAAAGAGTTAAGCATTTCTTAGCCAGGCTTCAACTACAGTAAAGGATTGTTGAGTTTTTGAAAGCAGTTTTGGTAGTGAGCAGTACAGATTATGGTGGAATCATCAACGTACTGAATAAGGGTTCCAGGGTGAGAGGCAGTGTGAAGGTTGTTTGTGAAAATGTTGAAGAATAGGGTTCCGAAGATGGAGCCTTGAGGGATCCCAGTAGGGTTGTAGAGAAAGGGTGAGAGTTCATTGGACCATTTCACTGCTTGTTTACGATCCTTGAGGTAGCTCTGAAACCATTTTACTGTGTTATGTGAGAAGCCTAATTTAGACAGTGTGTTCAAAAAAGGGGTGAGACACTGTGTCAAAGGCCTTGGAGATGTAAAGGAATACTGAGGCTGTATAGCGTCCTGCATCTCTGGCCTTGCTCACGGTGTCTGTAAAAGATAATAGGGCTGTAGTTGTGCTGTGGCTGGGTCAGAAGCCATGTTGGGTTTTGGTTAGAAGATTGTTTTGCAATAGATATTGCATTACCAGCTGATGGGTACCACTCTCAAGAATTTTGGATATGGGCGATAAGATGGATATAGGAAGTACATTGGATGGTTCGAAAGAGTTGCCTCCTTTGTGGATGGGGGTGATGTGAGATTGTTTCCATATGGTAGGTACTTCTGATTCAGATAAAAACCTGTATATAAGGATACTGATTGGATAGGCGACTGAATTGGCAGCCAGTTTGAAGTAGTGTGGTGGAAGATTATCAGCTGAGGTGGAGCAGGGTTTTAGTTTTTGTAGTAGTTTCTTAATGGTGTCAGTGGGTATGGACTGAAATGAGAATAGGTTTTGTAAGACACTTTGTTGAGTAGGAGAGTTATTAATGACAGGGTTAGAAGTAATTGATGGTCTAGGGTTGATGTCTGACAAGATTGAAGGGTGGGGATCCAGCATAAGGTGTGCTCATTAGTAGGTCTGATATTGATTTTATAAAGTGCTTGTTAAAGGTGTTGGTTATTTGTGATTGAGGGGTATCAGGTGATGGGTTGTGCTCTCTGTTCCAGGGTTAAGTAGAGAAGATATGGAGTACCAACAATTATTGGGGTTGATTTTATGCTGGAGTTGAAGCTTAGAATAGTATGACTTCTTATCTCTGTCGATTAGTTTTGTCACTTCGTTACATAGTGTTTTGAAATTGACATGATTTTGTTCATTTTTGTTTAGTTTCCAGGTTATCCAGGGATAGGTCCCTTTGCTTCATCAGGTGTTTACATTCCTTCGAGAGCCATGGTATGGAGTTCTTTTTGATTCTTTTCATACGAATGGGTGCTAGGGTATTAAGTATGTGAAGGAAGGGGTTATTAAAGTATAGTACAACATCATCAAGGGGCAATTACATCTGAGTGATGCCTCCAGGTGCATCTGCAGTTACCTCCTACTGCTCTTCTAGGCGTCAAATATTACTTGTCCAGTCTATTTCACATAGTAGATAGTTGAATTTATGCTGACAAAAATTAGTTGAGTTCCTAACTGGTTTTACAGTGTGCACTCTTAGTTGCTGGGAATTTGTTCTAATGGAATAAGCCGGCAGATAATCGCTCAGGGAGCTAGGCAGTGTACAGAAAGAGGAGTAATTAGCAGGGTGGAATACTAGGATCCAGTCAAGGGTGGACAGGCAGGTAAGATCTTTGCTGTATCTTGTTGGAGTATTGATAAGCTGAGAAAAAACATACAGATTTATACTATTTGTGGGGAAGTTGGAAGCTATGGTTTGCCAATCAATATTTACATCTTCTAAGATTATTGTTTTGAGGTTTATCGTTTGGGATGTACAGGATAAAATATTTTCCAACACTGGTATATTGTGACCTGGTGGGATATATATTGCTATTATGCAAATTCTTTCAGATGTGTTGAGGTTCCAAAAAAGAGATTAGTACCTCAGCATTAGAAAATATAGGTATGTACTGGTGTAGGGTGTGGTGCTGAGTATAGAGGGATATAGAAGGGCTCTCCATTCCCCTTTTTTTAGATCTATCTCTTCTGGTAATTGCAAAGTTTGGAGGTATTATTTCTGAGTCTTTAACATTGGGGTGTTTCTGTGTTTCAGTAAAGGCTAGTATGTCAAGTTTATTTTGATAAATCCAGGCATGCAGTGGGGTTATTTTATTACATATTATTATACATATTACATACTAAGGTTCAGTGTAAGTATATTTAAATCTTTGGGGTTACAATTGTGGTTAGGATTACAGGGTGGGTCTGGGTTAAGATGAATGTATTCACGTTTGAGTAGATATGTAATGAGGAATGAGTACTATGGGAAATGTTTTTTATTCATAGTTGATGATACTGGTGTCAAGTGTGGTTTCATAAATGGTGAGGAGGACACTTTGTGGTTTGAATAATAAGGGAGAGTGTAGGGGAAAAGCTGGTGGGAGATATGTGAAAAGCTGTGTTATTTATTGAGGAGATGGTTGGAGGAGTTTGTTAATGTGTACTGGTGTGTGGGAGTATGAGAGGATATGGTCGTAGCGAGGTTGAGAATTAAGAGTAAAGAGGTTAGACAGGTTAGGAGTAGCATGTCAGCTCTGACGGTGGGGTTAAAGAAAATCGTAAAAGTGGTATTTATGTGTTAGAATGTAATATCAGGTGTAAATAGATATGCTTGTTATCTAGTGATATGTGAGCAGGTTAAGGCAAGGTTGGAAATGTTTTGACTTCAGGGTGGGATATGAAAATGTGGTTAGGTGTTTTGCCTTGTGGAGTGTGGAAAGGAGGGGTGGGGCAGATGTGATTAGTCAGTAGTAAAATTATGGTGTAATGTTAGTTTGATGTGCATATAATATAAGAGAATGTGGTAAGCCTGGAGTTAATGTAAGATAGTTTGAGGTGGTGATTGTATTGATGGTGGAGTAGAGTAAGATGCAAAGAATTACAGTAGGGGAAAGAGAATTCAAGGTGATGGATGTAGGGGAAAGCAGATAAGTTTGGTTATATAAAAGTTTGTAAGGTGTGAATGAAATGTGGGTGTGGACAAGGTAGAGTTGTATACAGTTTGAGCATAGAAATGAGGGGGAGTGGCTTGGTTGGGATATGAGTAGAGGTGCTGGGGGCGGGTGTGATAGGGAGCAGGGCAGGGGAGCTGAGTGAGTGAAGCGAACGGAGTAGGAAGAACACCCTCAGCTGGTTTACCACCAAAAACAATCAGTGACATAGAATGTTCATGGATACAAAGACAAGGTCTCTGAACTCTAAATACTTTACTTGAGTCACAGCATTTAATTTTATAGTTATGGGCTTTTCATTGTCTTTCCAGGGATATGGTACACTGATAACAGTAAAATATGCTGGTGTTAATTTAGCTTCACCTTCAGCAGGAAAAGGCCTGTGAGTGTGGGTAAGTAAGTGGGGGTGGGGATATCCTTTCAGAAGAAGGCAAGTTAAGTCTGAAGACCATGTGTACCTTGCCAAATACCACACTGAAGATGTAACTGTACTTCTAGCAGGCAAAACATGTTAAGCAGGGGATGAAATTGCAGCTACCCATCCAATTGTCAATGATAGTCTTGAAGGAGAAAAAGGTGCCATTGTACTTAACAAGCAGGAGCGATTCATTCCAAATACTGGGGAACTGTTGGATAATGAATCTTTATCTCCAACATTTCAAAACAAGTACAGAGTACAGCACCTATTGCATTCAGGAAGATGAAATCAGTCCAGTTTATCTTCTGTTGTGTTTCCAGCAATGACTCAGTACCCATTCCATACTATGTATCTAAAACCATGATTACCACTGTCACCATATTAATTAACTTATAACTCTCCTCTCACTCTCCAAAGTGTCTAACTTGGTGCTAGCAAAAAAGCTATTGCTGAAGATTCCAGTGCTGACTGACTGCTGATTCAGTGCAACACTAAGTTTCAAAGGTGACTGCTGAATTCATCTCAATGATTGTCTCTTCCAATATACTGCTACATACAAAACAATAATTTCTATACACTAGAATTCAGCAGTAATAATGTAATTCATAACAGTAAGTTTTCAGCCAGCTCTAATGGTGATGACAGAGAGAGATAAAGCCCTGGTTATGACCCAGCACACCCACATTTGCTTAGCAGCTGAAGGACATGGTCGAAGAGGATGGGAGCAAGAGGCCTCTCCTGGTTTGCATCCTAGAGGGAGGGAGGGTTGTGGCTGTGGCTCAGTTCTTGGGTGGGCATTTGCCTAGGAGTATGTGATACACTGGTTATCCATACTAGCTACGTGAGCCTGAACATTCCTGATTCCATTTTGACTAGCTGATATACAGTAGGTCCATCAGTGCCATCATACCAGGTTGGAGGATGCCTTGTATGGCAGACACAGTTCACCTCCTAGCAATCTGTAGGATATTGAGTATGCCTTTATTGCTGTTTGGTGATCCATGTAAGACATGTTGTTTAGGTCTTGTACCCTTTTAGTAAGGTATCTCTGTGGGCATTCCAGTTGTGTGTGTCTTGATAGATGTATGTCAAAGGGGCAATTTACTCAATTGACCTAACTAGGGCTAAGTAAAGGGGGGAATGACATCTTTAGATCTAAATGCAATCCCTTTGTTAATAAGCTGAGCTATATAAAATGGTGTTCTTACAATACTGGACACATATTGGTTGAAAGTTAGGTCACTGTCCACATAACTTCCCAAATCTCAAGCAACTGAGTAATCTATTAGAGATGTATTGTCAATGTGGGGGTTCCCTAGGGTAGACAATTTCCCATAGGATATAATAATGCATTTTCTGACATTTAATCTGAGTTCATGATTTTGGCGCCAGTTATTTATTTGGGACACACCTTCCTACAGAATGGCTAAGTTATTTGTAGATTCAATAACCACCCTAGCTTGCGGTCATTTGCAAACTTAATCAGACAAATCCATTTCAGACTGGCTTTACTTCAGAGAAGTAGAAGCCAAACATGAGAGGTCCCAGCACCAAAATTTGAGGTTATCCATTGGTGACTGGTCTCTTTGTGGAGGTAGCAACCCCTATTTTGATAATTCCTGAGTCTTATCTGGGAGCCATTTGGCAATCTAGTAGGTGATATAGGGGTTTATTCCCAGTTTATTTACCCTTTCTACTATGCCTGAGTAGAGGATTATGTCAAAACCCTTGGTCAGGGGGAGGTATGCTGCATGTATCATTTTATCTTCATGCATTGCTTTGGTGACCTTTTCAAAAAGAGCACCAGTTGAGCAAGCATGACCTGCCTTTGATGAATCAAAACTGAGATGGATCCAGTGTTTGGAGAATCCTTAGCCCTTACTGTTAAGTTCCATGATACGTCTTTCCATGGCTTTGCATATGATGCTTGTCAGATGCATGGGTTTGCAATTATCTGGTTTTGTGGAAGGCCCTCTCTTATGCAGAAGAATGGCTGCATCTGTTTTCCATTCCTTTAGTAGAAAACCTGTATGGAGATTGAACAGTGTTGTTAGGGGGATGACTAAATTGTGTTTCATGCTATTTAAGATGCATTCAGGGATGCAGTATTTTTAGCTCTGCATAACACTTTCAGGACTTGGTCTTGTGTGATAGCTGGATGTGAGCCAGTTTCAGGTATATCCCGATGGATAGAGTGGGGTAAAGTCTGAGCTGAATTTATCAGTCAGTATGTTGGCAGTACCTTCAGACTTAATGTAGGTAACACTATTCACAACCAGCTTAGCACATTGTTGCTTTGTGTTTCTGAGATTACTAAATGAGCTAATAAAACTTGCCATTGTCTTTGGCTCAGATGGCCATTTAGCTTCACACTTGGCTTTGGTGAATGTTATTATGCTCTTGAGTTGTTCATTTCAGTGATGAGGCCTCTTTCATTTCTGGGAATTACCCTTCTTACTTGTGGTCAAAAGATGGCTGCCAAAAAAAACAATTACTAGAAAATGGAAATCAAAGTCTAAACTAACTGTATTACAACTAGTGAGTATGGTAGCAGAGATAAAAGAAGCAGAAGTGTGATCTTTAGAATAGATTAGGGGAAAAATACATAGAAAACATTACAAATGTGGAAACAACTCATGCAGAATGATGATTTGGAGGAGGAATGAGATTTAAGGGATGGAAAGAATCAAATGAGCTATGTAAACTTCAATTGGCAATGACTGTACGAAGGATTATATATCATGTATGTTTGCAACTAAAAATATGTCAATATGGCTTGTTTTCATGTATATAAATGTATGATTGCCTATTATGTTATAGGTGACAATTCAATAAAGGTGTGTCTTGTTTAAAAAATATCTCTTCTATTCTTTTTATTGTACAGCTTGCTAATATTATGGATCCGGCAAGGGATATTTTTTCTGAGGTTTGCCCTACACTTGTTCTTACAGGATACAGCTGCATCAGTCAACATTCTGGTATAGTGCTGTGGTGTACATTTTCAAATATTCACTGGGGTAACTGGGTTTGGTTGGGATTTGAAACTTGCCTATATATATTACTTAGGAGTAGGTAGTTTTGTCTTACAGAAATTTCGAAAGGTACCTTGGGTGGAAGGAGTCTCTAGTTTATTTTTATTTTGAAGGAGATGGCTTTATGGTCAGACTTAACAGGTGATGAACTTATGCAAGGGATGGTGCAAGATGCTCCCATATTAGTAAGGGCAAGATCCAAGATGTTTCCCCCACTTGTAGGTACTCTTAACTAATTATTCCAGAGCATTTGTATTGACACAGTCCAGGAATCCTGGTGTTTGTGCCCTAGTGGTGGTGTAGGTCTCCCAATCTATATTTGGATCATTTAGATCACCAAGGAAGATGGTATTGGGTTTAATGCTGAGTGATTTCAGTTCCTGGAGATAGGCGGTGTGGCTTCTTGGATTACTGAGGGAGTTCTACAGCTAGCTAATATATTGAACAGGACCTTTCTGATGGCTATTTAATTATGAAAAATCTCTTGTGCATCATGTTGTTTTACCAAGCTTGATGTGAGTCCCTTCTAGATAAAGGCTGAGACCCCCCCCCTGTACAGTATTTTCTCCGAATATGTAGAAGGCATTATAGGCCTGCAGAGCTGGAGTGCTCTCCACCATTTTCAACCATGTGTCAGTCATTATACAGGCTATCTAAACAAACATGTCTTGAATTGTGATTTACTGTGAATTGCCTGGCAAGAAGTTTTACTTGAATTTGTATTTTTATTTCTTACCACTGTTTTTCATTGTTTATAGGAAGGAAGGGATAACATGTTTTTATTGTTTTACCTTTCATTTTCACAGTTTTGTTTAGAAAGGGATAGGTTTTAGACAGGCAAACTCTAGGCATCCTAAGGGACCTCATCAGTTATAAAGTCACACAGACTGCAGAGAGGATAGTCCAGAACTTATCTAAACTATCTCGTCCTTGTTTGTGATTTTTCTGTTAAAAAGAGGTGCAACTGCGAATGATGGTGGGCAAAAGCTACTGCACACATTCACACATAACATAAAGAAATTCTAGCTTTTGTCTGACTTTCAGAACTTGTACAGTCAGAGCAATTACTTTTTGCTGTACTTACTTTAATATTTAGTTGCATATTGTTTGTGTGATTTTTTTCATAGAAGTTAAGTTCTCTTTGAATTCTGTGGTAACTGATTTTGATTATTCTTTCCATTTATAATTTTTTATTTATTCCTTAAATGAGTATAACATTAATGATTTACTAATGCATAAATATCTTGAACAATATAATAAATGCTATGCATATTTAAAAGTAACACCTGATAACATTGTTGATCTCGGTTCCTCGTGTCAAACGCTGGATAATTTGCTTACCATTATTAGTAGCACATCTGGACATATCGAAGATGATTGTACTTGTGTGAATGGCACAGCTTGGAGAACCGTTGTTACATATATTAATGACTGGGCTGGTGAGATAAATAATGTTAGGCAAATAGCAAATAGAACACATTTAGGAAAGGATGTGTCACTCAAACCCTATGAAACAAGAAGATGCCCCTGACAACTCTTGAATTCTGGATATAATTATTCAGCAAGCTAAGGATTCAGAGTGTTTAGAAGGAAATAAAAACTAAAGAAAGGAAGAAGTTCACAACAAATAACAAGGAAGGAACAGAAACTGATAAATGTCTGTAAAGTAAAGAGAATAAATACTAAAAAGGACACTGCTTTGTTATGTAACACACAGATTAAAAGGAACGGAAAGATTTTTCTATCAGATAACCTTCAGTCTACAGAACAAGGCTGCATTTTTCCAAAAGAGAAGGTAGAAAATAGAGGCAAGGTGCAGGTGAAAAGGAAGAAATCAAAACTGAACATGGAAGGACTGAAGAACATTACTATTAAAAAACAGATGAGAAAGATAGGCATTGATAACATGGCTCAAGCTGTGGGTGTACAAAGCCAGCTGTATGAGAATTGTATCCATAAGAATGTAATACAAAATGAAAACAGTGGGATTAATAAAACTAATGGTGATGAAGATCATTCATTTGTAACAATTGATACAGCAGATATTAAATTAGAAGCTGAATATTCTTCAGATCTGATCAGACAAAATATTCTTGTAAATGGAGATTTAATTATTAGAGGAATGGATACTTACATTTGCATAGAAGATAATGAACATTGAATAGTGTTATACTTGCCAGGAGCAAAAACAGAGGATGTGAGACATGCTTTAGAATGCCCTAATGTAAGGAAGTATGGTTCTGTTTGTATTCATGTCAGTACAAATGATCTCATCCACAAGAACTCCATGACAGTTAGTAGGGAACTTACAGCCCTCTTGGATAATATATTTTCCACTGGTGTTTTCACAAATCACATATAGAAAGGTGAGTCAGATTACCATGAATAAAAAGATTTTTGGGGTAAATACTTACATGAAAAAAGTCCCATTTTAAAAAAATGGAAATGTGTAGAGTATCCAAGCCTAATTTTAGACACATGTGCTCTTATAGGGTGGCTTGCATTTGTCAAGATCAAGAAAGAGAATTTTTGCAGAAGATATTTTGCAATATTTGACAAATACAAGGTAAAATTTTTGCCAGGACAAATGTTCACAGATAGCGACATTTGATACATCTCTGATAGTTGTTAATGCTAGGGGCAGTAATAATACAGTTTTTTATTGGAAGATTTTGCTACATTCCCACAAGATTGATTTTGTTATTGTTTGTGAAACATGGTTAAAGAACAATGATGGGAAACCAATTCTGTCAGGGTATAAATATTTTTACTGTAACAGACATTCTAACAAAAAATCAGGTGGAGGTATTATGATAGAGATTAAAGATAGCTATGAGACCTGTTATTATTAGATGTTCAGCAATAACACCAATTGTAGATTGTGTAACAGTGACAATAAAGACAGCCCTGGTAGTTTGTGTTAACTGTGACAATAAAGACAACCCTGGAGCATGTAACAATTGTTGGAGTGTATAGACCACCAAAGCCAAGCCCTGATGACCTAGAGGAATTCATGCATTTCTTGGATGAAACATTGGAGGGAGGAATAACACTGCCTGGGGACATACCTTTACCAGAAACAGACTGGAATAATATTGATTCAACAACATTAGTAAGGAAATTATTTACAATGTATGTTCAAGAACAACAATTGCTTCGGATTGTAAAAAAAAGCCTATCACTGAATGGAACATACAAGACATTGTGTTCCTAAAGAAATTACTGTTACTTCATGCCAAGTTTTACAACTGTTGATGTGCAGTGATCATGAGGTTATAAAAGTTAATTTGTTGCTAGATAATTCTGCCAAACAGAAATCCAAAGCATTGCACAGAAGATTAATTGCAGATTATATGGAAGCAAAACAGTCACTATGTAAAACTAATTGGAGTGATGTGTTCAGTGGAAAAACTTTAGAAGGAATGTGGAAAGTTTAGAAGGAGAAATTGTTTGAGTGCAAAAAAATCAGAAAAATGTTTAGCATTAGGATCTAGGCATACAACATAAGGGAGATATATTTCCATAAGAACAAGATACCTGACTAAGGTGAGAGAGAAAAAAATATAAGATACTGAAGAGAGGTCGAACTATAACTTTGAAAACTGAAATAAACAAGCTGGATAAACAAATTAAGCACAGTGTGAGACAAGATGAAGAAAAATTAGGAGAAAATGTATATAAAGATATTGAGCATAATGAGAAATCGGTGAATAAAGGCATACAAACTGGTAAACTTTATGTAGATTCTAAAATTTCTTCTCAGACACAACAGATTATAAATATATTTACAGTCTTGTCTAAAACAGTTTGGCTCCACAAAGGGGGTAATAAGTTGTTCTAGTGACATCTAGGTAACCTCGGATACTGGAATCAAATTAGTTTATATTGAAAAAGAATCATCCAAACTGGATCCAAACAAAGAACAGGCGGAAGACCAAATTAATAATAATGACCTGACAACACTTCAGGAAGAACTTATAGTAGAATTCTTTCTATTATTTACCATGTTGTATAAATATGGTGAGTGTAGATCTCAACCTCTTAGCACAAACAATCTGGATAAAGCAAAAATAATGGAGGGACAAAGTCCCAAAAATAGGTACAAATTTTAAATACTGCTCTTATAAACTTAGAAAGTTGCTAGAATGAAAGGTTGTGGGTTACCATGCATTTTCTGTAGGATATGAAGTCAGAAACTCAAATGCCTGTCATTAGATTGTGAAGTCAATCCTCACTGATTTGCCACAAAAATAAAAAAGAAACACAAATTTTATGAGGAACAGACAAAAATATGATTAGAAAATTTGGACATTCTGTGAAAATCCATACAGCTGACAGGTATAATGAAGAGATTCCTCAAGATTGGAGACATGTTTATTAAATTCATCATTAAAGAAAAGGGGAGTAGGTCAAACCCAGAGTCGTACAGACCCTTAAGTCTAGTCTCATGTTGTGGAAAAATAATGGAGAAAGTAATACTGAATAAGTTATTGTCAGAATTGGAAAAGTTGGGACTTGAAACCATAGATCAGCATGCATATGTTGAAAATAGATCTATTACCACCTGTAACATGATGTTCTATAACAATATAATAACATCTATGAATCAATAATTGTGCTGTAATATAATGTATATAGATTTAACTTAAGAGTTTGACAGGGTCATACACAAAACACTGATCAATAAATTAGAACAATTAGGTATTGATTTACTCTTGATAAGATGGATAACTGCTTGGCTTACAAACAGGACATGGCAAGTATCATGCAGCAATTGGACAGGCAAAATTCTTGGTTACAGTCACAGGGCTCTGTTCTAGGCCCTTACTTGTTTATATTGTATCTTTCAGACCTATGTTTTTTATCTGAGGTGTTCTATGGTCTGTATGCAGATGACCTGAAATTGGGTAAATTGATTACATTTGTTACAGATAGGGCATGTTTACAAAAGAACTTGAATAAGTTGACCAGTTGGGCACAGGAGAATAATATTCTGAACGTATATCAAAAACTAAGCATATAAAATTTGGAAGACATAAACTGAAAGGTGAATATTTAATATAGTACTCAGTGATTTAAACTGTAAATTCATTTAAGGGCCTGGGTATATGAGTATATACAGCTCTGAGTTTTTCTAATCATATCAACCAATTGGTTAATGACAGTTATAAAACTATAGATTGTATAAAAAGGTTTATAAAGTCTATGAAATCAAAAATTATAATGTCAATGTTTGTTAATTATATTAGACCCAAACTTGAGTATGGAATAACAATATGAAAACCTTATAGGAAAACAAGCATCTGCAAACTGGAAAGACTACATTGGAAATGTACCAGGGGCATCCATGGATGTGAAAATTTAAGTTATTATAAAACACTAAAATATCTGAACTTGTACAGTGTCTCTTACAGATATTTAAGAGGAGATCTTATTCAGGTATATAGGGCATTTAGAAATAACTACCTCTGGGAATGTTTCGGGTTATCATAAATTACAAGACAATCATCAGACAACCTATGTAGAAGATGCAAAAGGAAAGAGAAGTGCACTTATTGGTTCTCTGAGAGAGCAGCTGATGCATGGAGCAGAATAACAAATTACATGAAAGCAAGCACTAGTTTAAATATTTTTAAGAACAGCATGGATATGTATTTTGGGAACAACTGTTTTGGTATACTGGATGGCTAGAAGGGCATTAATGCCCGTGCTTGAAATATTTGTATGTATGCATGTATTACACAGATGTTTGTATCCTCCAGGGTAAGGACGACTTGTAAGGAGTGGACCTGCTTAAGATCCAAGCATTGATCATTAAAACTGCACTCACTGTAAGCATTCTTCATAATACCTTCATATTTTCATAAGTTCATAGGATCATAGGATGTTACTAGGCTAACAGTAGAGCATTTTTAAGCTAGTCATTTCTGCCCCAATTTTCCTAATTCTCTATGCCCATGGGCTAGAATTGCTTTGGTATATGCTTGTGCCTTAGGGTATCTACAAACTACCCCTGTCTAAAAGAGCCACAGGTGACAAGCCAGGGATGAATTTGTGAATTCCATCCATTGGTCCAAACTACCTTTAAATAGGCTTAGGGAAGAACTCTGACATGAATGGGGAGTCTGTTCCAGAAAAGAGATAATCTATGACACACATACCTATCCCTCTGACATGTTTTGTTTGTGTCACAGATGAGGTTTAGAACCTTAGATCAGGTAATTCTAAGGCTGTTTGTTTTGCAAATGTGTAACAGATCTATCAGGCTAGATAAGAGAATACCTTGTAGGTTAGGTATAGTTCACTTGTCACTTTTTACCAGCATTGATCAGTATTTAATTAAACTAAAGGCTACTAAAGTTAAAAAACTTCAACATGATAGATTAGCCTATGATGCTGGTACTGCTTATCCATTGACACCACCTTCACAATCGTGGTCATCTAATAATAATTATCATCACAATGAGCGGGCCATTAATGAAGAAAATAGACTGACAGATGCTGAACTGACCCCTGAATCAGATGGGAGTCCAAAAACTAATGTGGTTAAGAGAAGTGACAGAATTAAAAACCAAGGGAAGAGCTCTCGGATCATGTGGCCCAGACAGGTATGAACCTAGCCTTGAGTAGCATCCTGCCTTCACCCAGAATGATACCACAGTATAAGGACAAATGATTGACTTCCACAATTGGCTAAGCTTCTGGTGTCATTCAAAGGGTAAACAGTATCTGTCTTCCTGGGACGACATGATCGACAGACCACGATGCTTTGCCAGAGATGGGCTGCACCTGTCGCCCCTGGGATTCAGGTTATAGGCTAAGGCTCTTGCCACCCATATAGTGCCTTTTTTAGGCAATGTTCAAAGGACAAAACCACCACTGTAACAAGTACAAGCATGCAAAATCTGAAGGTAATGTTACTCAATGCTAGAAGTCTAAACTTCAAAATGCACTCTCTCGAGACACTCCTAAAAATGGAGAACATCGATATCTGTGCAGTAACTGAGAACTGGTTCAAGGCTCCAGAGAGCACTCCTGCAATACCAGGCTACAACTCTTACTACACTTTTCAGTCAGCAAATCAGGACTGAAACACTAAAGGTGAAGGAGTGTCCATATTCACCAAGGATATTCACAACACCAGGCTAGTTGCCCAACACAATGCGTCTGAAATTCTCCAGGTGCAACTAACACTAGGTAAGACTGCAATCCAAATTGTAGCTTGCTACGGATCCCCTGCCATGCCCCAAGATTCTCACTACACCTTTCTAAACATACTGGAAAATATTAAGATACAACCAAACACCTTAATACTGGGTCATTTCAACTACCCTGCCATTAACTGGGAAAACTACTCATGTACCAACACCTTTGTCCAATGGTTCTTGGAATTCATAAATTCCAATGCCCTGGATCAACTAATCCTTATTCTCACCAGGGGCTCCAATATCCTAGACCTGGTCATTACCAACATGGGAAATCGATGCTCCACACCTATGGTCACCCCCTCATTGGTCAGTTCTGACCATAAGCTAATCACCCTTGACATCCACATCCCATCCCAGTGCCCCAGTAAGGAAACCTCCATAAAAAACTTCTCCAAACCCAACTTCATGCTACTCAAGTCAGAAGTGACAAACATCATGACACCCATGCAGACAGGAACTGAACGTTCAACTGCTGAATCCTACACTAAGGCACTGTACAAGTACATCTACTCGTGTATGAATTGTGCCATCCTCAATAGAACCAAGACACTCTCCTCCAAAAAAAGGAAGCCAATCTGGTGGTCCCTTGCCATAAACAAACTTTACAACAAAAGGAAGAAACTGTTGCAGAAAAGATGAAAATCCCAGGATGCAAAAAACTCCCTTACCAACCTCAGTAAGAAGCTGAGATCCCTCATAAAATCCTCCAAAGCTAGTTACAAAAATAAAATTGCCAAAGATTCCAAAGACGACCACAAGGCATTCTATAGCTATGTCAAGAATCTAAATGACAATGCTCAGATCTTCTCTGAGCTACAACAGAATGGCATTAAATATACTGATCCCAAGGATATGGGAACTATCCTGGCAGATTGATTCAGTGCACACTTCACCCCCTCTCACCTCCTAAAGGGCCCATCTCAATACCAAAAGATTGCCAAATTCTGTAATAATGGCCACACAGGTAAAAAACACACTATCCAAAGCTAAGAATACAGCATCCATGGGAACAGATGACATCCCAGGCTGTATACTACATGAACTACAAAATGAACTGGCACCTCAGCTAAGTGTCATGTTTAATCATAGCCTCACCTCAGGCTTTGTGCCCACTGAGTGGCGCACAGCTGCAGTTATCCCACTCCACAAGGGGCGATCCAACTTGGATCCTGGGAACTACCACCCTATCAGTCTGTCGAGCCTGATCTGCAAGGCCATGGAACGTCTTATCATGGAACTTATAAACAAAGACAGTGGCAACTTTCAAACACTGGACTCTATGCAGTTTGGGTTCATGAAGGGCCGATCTTGTCTCCTGATCCTGATTGACTTCTTCAAATCAGTCTCCAGAGCCGTGGACAAGGGTAAAGTGGTCCACACAGCCTATCTGGACCTTGCCAAGCATTCAACACCATCCCCCCACTCTGGAATCTTAGATAAACTTACTAAGCTGGGCATTAATCCCCACATCTCTCGATGGGTTGCCAACTGGCTTACTGACAGAACCCATACTGTAAAAGTAGCCAACTTCAAATCCAGCTCCAGACAAGTGACAAGTGGAGTACCTCAGGGTTCAGTTCTGGGACTGCTCTTGTTTGGCATCTGCTTCTCTAAAGTACAGGCCAACACTAAGGGACATTGGCTAACAAAGTTCGCAGATGACTGCAAACTCGGAGCCATTATTGAATCCACAAATGATGTGGATATTCTACAAAAGGGCCTTACAGAAACAGATGCTTGGTGCCAGAGCCATGGGCTCAAGCTCAATGGCAAGAAATGTATAGTTATCCCCTTTGGGAAAAAAACATGTACCCATGAATTACCACATAGGTGGCAGTACACTAAAAACCGAAAGTGTGATAAGAGACTTAGGAGCACAGGTGGACAGTGGTTTCACCTTCGATAACCACATCGCCACAACAGTCAGGAAATCCTTCTATGTGGCACACCTCATCACTAAGGGCTTTTCATCCAGAAAAAAGGAGGTCATTGTCCCACTATATTCATCCCTTAATAGACCCATTATAGAATACAATGCTCTGTTTGGTATATACCTCTCAAGACATCTGCAATAACTGTAAAAGCTGCAGAAATACCTCAGTAAAGAATCACAGGCCTAAAGCAGATGCCTATGTTGACCATCTAAAAAAACTTCACCTAATCCCTGTCGCATATCGTCTACTCAGAGGTGATCTCTGCTTAACATACAAGGCTATGTCAAACCTAGAGCTGTTGGACATGCTACACTTAAAGAAATCCCAGTCCCTCAGAGACACACACTCCAGGGATCTAAACCTTGTCATCACAATGAACAAAACATGCTGCCCATACATGTCAAGCAGAGTGCCTCTTTGGCCCTCTTCAAAAGGAAACTTGATGATTGGATGGGAGATAGGAAATTCATCCCGGGAATCACGTCAGTCGCCCTGCTAGACAGGGGTCAGGGATATAAATACAGTGGGAAGAAATAGGGAATTGTTATGGATAGGCTTGTAAAGGTCCTAGGGCCGATAGCCTAGTACCAACCTATGAACCTATAATGTAAACCCTGATGTTATGTCGACCCATCAGAACTAATCAAATTTTTGGGACCCCAATCAGTCGGGTGCTGTCCCCAAACAGAAAAGCAAAACACAGGCAAGGAAGAACAAACAGAAGTTCTACAAATGGAAATGTTAGAACTGGATCCAATCAACAACTTGGACATAATAACAAATGGAACAGGGGATTTCAAAATTTTTAATTATTCTTCTGTCTGTGTAGCTCCAGAATTGGTGGAATTGCTGGCTAAAGGTTACACCTTTGTTCCAAGGCTAAACATGAATTTACCTAGGACAATTATTGATTTCAAGTGTTATATCAGGAAACGTAACCTGAAAGCCCTTTTAGGGGACAATTCCAACGTAGAAGGGAATCCTTTATGTATTGCCAGCACGTTCAATCCACCCAACCATGCAACCTTACAATCATTTGAATGACTGTGTGAACTGGACTTACGCTCTGTATGTGCCAGAGACAACAAGGGGCACAACATTTATGGGAGTGTTCAACCAAATGTCTCTAAATAGGAATGGGAGGCTTTAAACCTTTTAAGACTGGCAGATGTGAGGGTCAGTAAGCCAGATATAGGTGGGTGGTTAACCATTATGGATAGTTGGGATTACACAGCTCGCATGCATGAGATCTTGGCCACTGAAGCATATCAAGATGTATACTTGAATGAACAAGCACAATACTAGCTATGGAATAAAGACAGAGTTGTATCTTATGTCAAGCACTTTTCATTTACTGCATTAGTAAACTTCATCAGACAAAAGAAAATCACTTAACATAAGATACGACTCTTTCTTTATTCCATAGACAGTATTGTGCTTGTTTTATAGTAGTTTGTGCATTTTTATTTTATCCTTGAATTAACTCAGTGTAGCTCAACAAAGGATAAGGGGCCAGATTTAAGAATTGTTTATAGAAGAAAGGGTAGATGTGACTAGTTATAACTATTTTAGCATGCCATTTCCCCGAATACCAATACTATTTGGGATTCCCAAAATCCATAAAGATTTGGTTTACCTACCAATGAGACCACTAGTAGACGCTAGGAATTTTATTACCTACCCCTGTGGCAAATTAGTGGATCTAATCTTGAAAAAATACCTGATCCATGAAAAGCAGATTTGTAGGGATTCATGGTCCTTCCTACAGAAAATCGGCCAACTACTGTTTGATATGGACCATGGGTTCCTTACAATCGATGTGAAGGATTTATACACTTCAGTCCCACATGAGGAAGGGATAGAATGGATCAGTATCATACTAAATAGAAGAGGTACAACAAACAGGGAGATTGAACTGGTGACAGAATTAGGGGTGGCCATGGGTTCACCATGTGGTGCTAGTATAGCCAACCTTGTCATGGCCCATTGGGAATTAGAATTTATTTTTAAAGTAGCTAATATCAAGGAGGATATTCTTTTCTACACCTGGTTCCTGGTGATATCTTTATCATCATTAAAGGTGATATAGATAAAGCCACTGGCTTAATAGACTGTTTCAATAATATAACAAGTTTCCTGAAATTTACATTTAATTTCAGTAAGGAAGAGATTAGTTATTTGGACATCAGTCTAAGGAAAGATGTCTCCAACCAGGGTTATGTAGCGAAGGTGTATAGGAAGAGCACATATTCCAATTCCTTCCTGCACTTCACTAGTAACCACTTCTATTATCAAAAATGATCGGTTGTCAAAGGACATCTAGTAAGAGCAGCAAGGATAGTCACCTTGGAGAATGAATTCCACTTGGAATTTGCGACTTTGAAAGGAATGTTCATTAGTCGGGGTTATCCAAGGAAATTGATTGATTCCCTGATCAATGAAGTTAAATCTAAGAGGAGTAGAGGAATATATCCTCCCATTTTGGGTATCACCAATGCCACTAATTCCGAGAGTGGTAATGAGCAGCCTTTTAGCACCTTGAAACCAAAGACTGATAGATTTAATGGTTTTGCATTGAGCCTACTACTTTCAGTGCAGATAGTCATATTGTGAGATCCATTCTGAACAAGAATTGGGATCTAATTAAAAGTGACTTTGAACTATTCCAGAAGGTAGGATGTTCACCTAGAATTATTTACAAAATGGGCCCAAACTTGAAAAAATTGCTGGAGTTTAAAATTATTAGAAACCCAAGTCATCTAGGAATGTTCAAATGTGAAACATGTAGATTCTGTAAACATATACATGTGAAAACATCTTTTAGCATTAATAATACTGTATATAAAATCAGGAACAATTTCAATTGTAATTCCAAGTTAGTAGTTTACCTTGCTAAATGCCAACAATGCCCCGCCTGTTATATAGGCAAAATGGAACGTTAATTCCGTTAACGCATTTATGAATATCAGTATGGTATCCACAAAGGGAAGTTGGATAATGCGTTATCAAAACATATATCGATAGAAACAGATCATACATTTAAATATTTAGTGATAGATCAAGTACCACATGATATTAGAGGGGGACCTGAGGGCTTGAAGTTGGAAGAATTAGAAATTTTCTGGCAGATAAAAATTAAATGCATAAAAGTATCCTGGCCTGAATGATTCTTGTTCAATTAAATGCATACTGAAGCTAAAAAGTCTGGCAAGGTAAAACTAAAGGCTAACATAAATTTATAGATATTTTTTAGTATAAAAAGTTGTCGTTGTTTGTCTTTTGGCTTTTCCCGGTTAGGGGGTTGCCACAATTTTTTAGTATAAAAAGTGATGGATATAATAGGTATTGTATAAAACATCAAAAGAATATTAAATTCAGTCCCTGAGAGGTTTTAAACAGTGAAACCTAAAGTGTAACACTTTAGGTGAACACAAAACAGTGTCCGAGGGACTTTCAGATCAATTTTAACATATTATTTTTATTATACTTTTTTAGATATATATCATAAATTTAAGAAGGCTTGGTTGTCTTAGTTGGAAGCCTAATGTAGGCTATTATTTTAAGATGCATCAAGGAGATAGGTAGCATATTAAACATTTTCTTTCTAATTTCATCCCACGTATTTAGCGTTTATTGGTTTTAAAGAATTTGTCATTAGAGTGTGCTACTTTTTTAAGATGCAACAAAGAGTTAGGTAGCACAGTAAATACCAACATTTTTAACTTCATTCCATGTATGAAGTCTTTATTTCGGATTTAAAGAAGTTATGTTAAATGTTGTTCATATTGTCATAAGATGATATGTGGTTTCACTCAGATACTTTAGTTTGTTACTTGCAGTGTATCTGGGTGTTTGGTAATTCGATCTCATCTCATTCACTTTGTTTTTTTATGAATGAACATAGTTGGGTGGGGATCCATGATGGAACTAATAAATTATTAAATATCTTCCCTTTGATTGCTAATTAAACATCATGTGATCATCAGACTATGGTTTAAACTATGTGTCCTTTTAATTATCCAGTTGTCTGAAGAAGTCTGATTTTTGTATCAAATGAAAAGCGTGGAATAAAATTATAGCAGCTTAACCAGAATATACTTGCAGTTTTGTACTTCAGCCTCGGAGGCTTTTTTCTTATTTTTGTAGTGCACAGGGTCCTAGGTTCAAGACTTGTCAGTGCAATGCATGGTGGTAACACAGCATTTTATTCTAGCAAATTTCCAAGATTACACAAGCGATGTTTAAAATGTGCCCCTGGTTTTTGAGCTTTTGCCCCCCCCCAATAAATTGTGTCTTTTTCCAGATTTCATGTGCTGCAAAGTTGAGAGATACAATTGAGTGTTGAGTAGATTTTACAAGGATCTGAGAGCTTCAGGGGAAGAGAAGTTTAGTGCTGCTTATGCTGAGTCTCCTTGCATTGTTAATAGCAGAAAAGGTTGAATACTTGCTTTTGATGCAGGTCTTTGGGTTCTACTCCCACAGTATGTAGATGCATTGCTGATGCAGTACTGCATTGTACTTTTAAAGGGGGTGGATGCTGCAATCCTGAGAATGTCCTCTTTGGCAGAGATACTTAGTAACTATGAACCTGTTATCAGTTTGCCATCCATTCCCTATTGCAGTATTACTAGCTTAGCATTTTTTAATGTAACATAGGTAAGTTATTCCTCAAGGGCAACATGCACTGTATTTGCAGATGAAACAATGAAATATAAAGTTGTTTGCTAGCAGCAACCTCTTCATTAGTTACAGATCTCTTTACTGTGGAATCATTTAGATGACTTTTACTTCTGCAGAGATTGTGCATATTTACTGATACTGGTAGAATGTAGAACTTTGAGTAGACTTTTATGATGGAAATGTTCTGAATTGGGCAGTTTTGTAATTATTGGTGCATGTAGTTTGTTTCATTGTTTACTGGAAAAATGTTCAAAACAAATTTAAAATGCCCTCTAACAACTGTACTGTATTACAAGGAATATAAGTTAATACAATCAGGAAGGTATTTATGATTATCTGATCAGCTCAGGTACGCTACCTCCCAGTTCTTGGTTGGATGTGTTCAATTAGGAACCAGTTAAATCAACTGTCTACAAGCACAAACTTTTTTTGTTACTGAATATTTTCACTGACTGAGTCTGAATGCTACTGAAAGTGATGAAGTCAGATTGAAGCAATCACTTTTCTTAGATCTTCTATTTTTTTTTTTGGGGGGGGGTACTTATTATCCACTCCTAGGGAGCTAAGTCCATCATGTAGGATTTTTGCAACACAATTCTCCTGGCTGAACTATACCTCTCAACTGTCCATATTTTCACATAATGAATAGATTTTTGCTTCTTATTTTTGGTTGTTCCTCATGGTATTTGTGGTTTTCTTGCAAATCATTTAGGAATGAAGTCACTAAATAATGACAGACATTGAGTTTTAGACTTTATACCCTTCAGAAAAATGCATGCTAAAGCAAGATCTGTTATTCTATCAACTGTCTAAGTTTATACAAGAGCAATTTTTAGCAGTTTGTTTGTTCCCCCAATATAGTTTTGCTTTGTCCAGATTTCTTGTGTTAAAAGGTTGAGAGGTACATGCAAATAAATCACTTTATAGAATTTGGTATATCCAAATCTCTCAACTGTCCCAAATTTTGGCTCAAAATTTTGCTCTCCCCCTAATAATCCCTCCGCAGTATGACAATTTTGGAAGAAACATGGAGGGTTTACAAATTAGTAAATAATTTTAATGATCAGAATTACAGATTACTTTTATTTCAGAAATGCATGTAGATTCTCTTATTTTGTCAGCTGCTCAACTTAATAGTATGAATATTAAAAAAGTGTCCCTTCTTTGACAGGTTCCCAGCTTTATTGTGTGGCTATTTTATATTTCTGCATCACATTTTTGGTCCATTTTCATAAAATTGTGGTTTTCTGGTTAATTAGTGACAAATCATTAAAGATTGAAGTTAGAAAATAATGACATACATTTGAGTTTCAGATTTCATACCCATCAGAAAATTCATACTAATCCAAGACCTACTTATTTTATTATCTTTCTAAGTTTATAAGAGCAATATTTAAAACTTGTCCTTATATTTGGGCCTTTGTCCCACTTCTATTTATGGCTTTTTCCAGATTTCTTGCTCTGAGGTTGAGAAGTATGACAAATGTGTCAGGGCCATCACAGTCAGCCAGAGACATTTCAAATTGTAACATACTTGTACCCCACTCCCACATGTAGTGACTCTGGATGTGTCCAAGCAAGGCAAGGAACAGTTATGCAGTGTAAGTGTACAGAGTATTCCCCCCATCCAAGGTAGACATAAGTACTACAGTGGCTTTTCATCTGGCCTTGAATTTGCAGAATGTTCTGATTTTCTGTCATATTTTTATACTGTTGATTTATGCTTCTTATTATTCAGAAAATGCATGTTGTTACAATGCCTGTTGCTGTGTGTTTAAGTAGTAATGCTTTAATGACCATCAGGTAAGCTTGTCTGACATTGTAAGATGCAAGTAAGCTTTAATAAGCATACTGTTACAGAATTATCAACATTGAAAGCCTTTTTGTTGTTGCCATGCAGAGAATATTTATATAACTAGATAATGTATAAGCCTTAGGTATTGAAATGCAAATAACAGTATTTGTAATAAAGGATAGGATTACAGTATTTTCAGAAGTTCATTATATTTGTTGGAGACTTGCAGTCATCTTTGCAAGCTTTACCTGAAAACTAAACAGAATGCCAATCTATCATGTGTGGTCCGTAACCTGTGCAGTAATCCTTCAAGCAATTTATCTTGAGCTTGTTTCTTGTTTGTTGTTCATTTTTAACTTTGATCATTTTTCCCCATGAAACAAGTAGATATTTGTTGTCAGGCAGCATGTCTTCTTGGATAAGAAACATTTTTACAGGTGGGGGTATCACAGAGATTGCTACTTTCAGCATGTTACTTTGATACTTTTATAAAGCTGAATATAAATTATAATTAGAACTCCCGAGCAAGGAGAAGTGGTTTGAGTTGAGAGCTGCTTGGGTTTTTTTATACTTGATTTTGATTGGCATTTCAGTAATGTATTTAAAAATTAATTTATTTTTCATGCCTCACAACCTTTTTTTACATCTAGATATTAAGTAAGCTGTCATGTATGCAGTGCACTGAAATATTTTTTTTTTCTTCTCCACTTCATTTTGTCTTGAATCGACTCTCATAATGATGGTTTGGTACCCAGGGCAGCACATTTAATTAAAGTCCCTCTTTTTGTGGTTTTGAGCATAGCTCCGTCCCTTTCTAGTTGGCCACGTCCCTTCCCATTGGCCCAGGGCTGACTTGTTGGAACATGGGCTAAATTCTTGGCTAGGCTTGTAAAGACCTCAGGGCCAGTAGCCTAGTAACTTAACATGATCCGATGATCCTATGATTGTAGATTCTTTTTTATAGGACCTGTTGCTCCTACTACTATTGGAACTCTCTGGGTATCTTTCTTCCACATTGCTCTCATTTCTGCCTGCAAATCCTGATATTTTATGACTTCTGTTACTCTGTATGCAAGACACTGCAGTCACTGGGTGTGGTGATTTTAATAATCAATGCTACTTTTGTCTTCTTTTCATCTACCACTATATCTGGTTTTCTCTTCTTTTCATGGACCACTATATCCATTTTTCTAGCATCTATCTTTTGAACTGCTGGTAATGAATGATCCCATGTGATGTGGACTTCACCATTTTCTATGATGCTTTGTGGCTCATGTTTCCAGAGTTTTTCAGCCACTTCAGTACCATAATGTTTGCACAATTCCTAGTGCAACAGTCTTGCCACATTATTATGCCTTTCGGTATACAGTCCTTCTGCCATTAGTATGTTGCAACCAGCAATGAGCTGTGCAACTGTTTCCAATTCTGTTTTACAAAACTTATATTTGTCTGTTTCTCTCACATGTTCAATTGACTTTGTAAACCAACATGTACATAGCCCACTATCTTGTGACGCATTAATTCCTGGTCAACATGAGGTTCTTCCAGAAGTTTTCTATACTTACGACTATATTTATGCATTTTCCATATTTCTTGTCTTCTCATCTGATCCTTCCCCTTAGATACTTTCTTTTGTTTTTTTGGCATATTCAGTTGCTGCCTGATTTTTATCTACTTGTGGTTTGATTTCCATTCCTGCTTGACACCGATATGCTTCTGCTAGCCTAAGCAGGGAAGTCATTTTAGATTTATTCTCCTCATGTTTCAAAACTTTCACTACCCTTGGGTCTTGTGAGGTCATCTGATATGTATGGAGTCCCATGATTTCAGATCTATACATATAATCAGTTTCAAGGAGGCCTATCCCTCCTTCGGAACTGGGAATATATAATCTTGGTATGCACTGATTTTTATAAATCATTTGGTGAGCATGAAGCATCCTTCCTGTTTTCCTATCTAATCTATCCAACACATTTTGGGGTCAGTCAATCACTCCAAAATTGTAAGTTAGGACAGGAAGAGAAAATTGGTTTATAGCTTGGATTTTGTTACTAGATGTCAGTGTTGTTTTCAGAATTAATTTAAGTCTTCTAAAGTATTCCTTACTAAGTTTTATTCGCATTTGTACATGTTTTATTGTTGATCCTTCATCAATTCCCAAATATATATACACTCCCTCTTGTTCAAGTTCTTTTGCATCACATTCTTGTCCCAACCTGATGTTTTCTTGATGCTGCAGTTTTCCTGCTTTAAAGGTTGCTGTTGCACATTTATCAAGACCAAAATGACATTCTTATATCATCTGAAAAAGTTTTGACAACTTGCAGTTGTACTTTCAGTTCATCATCTGATAAGCTATACAGTTTTAAATCATCGACAAAGAGAAGATGAGAGGTCTTTACACTTTGTTGTTTTCTAGGAGCCAAATTATAGCTATGGCCTAAGCTGTTAAGTAAACAACTTAATGGGTTAAGGGCAAGGCAGAATAGCAGTGGTGACTAGAGAATCACCCTGGATTACCCCCCCTTTGAATTTTTATCCCTGGAATAATGATTTTTCCTTTATCATGGCTTAATTGCAAAGTGGTCTGCGATTGTTTCATGGTCACTGTCACATAGTCGATCAGTGTGGGGTGTATCTTATACATTTTAAGCACTCTTTTATCCATGAATCTGGGAAACTATCAAATGCTTTTTTGTAGTCAATCCATGCCATACTTAGATTCTTCCCTTTTTTATAGATCATTATGACTTTATTTAACAACTAATGATCCTTTGTTTCATATGACTTTCTTTTATTGCCATTTTGTTCTACTGCCATAATTGAGTTTTCTTCTAAATGACTATAAACTCTGTCAGCATCAGTTCCAGTGCATAGTTTATATGTCGTCAGAAGGCAAGTTATTGGCCTATAATTTTTAGGGTAGCTTGCAGATTCACTCTTAAGTAGGAACATTGTTTTTCCTGTTGTTAGCCAGGTTGGTGTCTGTTCAGGGTGCTCATATAAATACTTCTTACTCATGGCTAAATCTTCATCAAAGATGTTAATACTTTTAACCATAGTTTGGTACTGCATCTGGGCCTGGGGTTTCCCAGTTAGGGGCTTTTCCTCACTTTGTTTCAATCTCTGTGGCTATTTCATTCCATTTCATATCCTGTACCTTTAAACTTGTCATCCTTTCTTTTATGTCTTTTATCCATTTAGTATCTTTATGTTCCACAGGATCTTCATAGATACTGCTCTAAAATATATATATTTCTTATTTTTTTGGTGGTCTTTCAATTCCTTTTACCTTGTTTCCCAATTCTCTATAAAACATTTTTGGGTCATCAATAAATTTCTTATTTTGTACTTTTCCTTTATATTTACCTACACATCTTCTATGTTTTCTCACCTTTGTTGAGATTTTTAGTTTGTTATTTGTGATAGTGCATCCTAGATCCTGGTCTTTTCTAATACTGCACACTGCTTTTATCACATCTGTATTTCTTAGTATTTTTGTTGATCTGTTCCCCCTTCTATATTCTTCTAACAGTGCCACTTCTTGTCTTAATTGCTTTATAGTTTTCTCTATTTGATACTTCCATCATGGTATTTGATTTCTCCCCTTCCTTTCCCTCACTACCCTGTGTTCTTGTGGTGGAATTTTATCAGTTATTAATTTAGCTGCACAGTAATATATCCTGTTTACTTCTGTTATATCACATGGATCTATATGGACAGTCCTAATTACTGTGTTCATTTGTTTTATCAGACTTCTGACTTTTTGGGTTTTATTGACCTTCCGCAGTCTGTTTCTTTCATTGATCTTAATATGTCTATCTATGTCTACTAAATCAAGCAACTCTACTCCTAGCTCATTTTCCCCTGGTTCAGTATAGGAAGTTCTGTTTACTATTAGTTCAGCACGCTCTTGTGTGTTCCCTTTAAGGTTGCATACATAATTGAAACATGCCTTATGGTTGTCTTTAGCCTGGGAGGCTATTTTTCCCTCAAAGGTGGCTTTAGTGGACTTGATTAGTCCCCTGAGTTGCTTGTTGAGACTGATGAAGGAGTTTTTGTCTTTTGGGTATAGCCCTTCATATTTTTGGACAGTATTTTCTTTCTTTTATTGTACAGCCTATTATGCTGGGGATCCTTCAAATGGGCTTGTTTTTGGAGATTGTCCTACATTTATTAAAGTTTGATACTGCTGTTTCTATGTAGTTATTTACAGGCTTGTACAGGGTTTATGTCCACCATGTTCTCTTAGTTTGAGTGGACTTGGAATTTAGCTATGTCTTCACTTAATAGGTGGTAGTTAGCCTTGGAAAAGTTTTTAAAGGTTCAGTGGTTTGCTAGAACTTCTGCCTTTATATTTATTTCAAGGGTTAGCATTCTGTGATCTGATCTGACCAGTGAGGACATTTGCAGCAGTGGGAGTGCAACATTCTCTCATATTTGTGAATAACAGGTGCAGGATGTTTGTGACCCTATTAGGTGTGCACACTAGCTGTTCTATGGTGATTAAATTGACATGGAGTAGCTCAAGCATGTCATATTGTTTGACCAGTCTTGAGGTGTGCTTACTTCTTGTGTACATTGCTATACCTCCACTTCTTGTTCCTTCTTGTGTGGTAGCTGGACTAAATGTGCGGAAGGCATTATAGCTTTGTACTGCTGGAGTGCCTTCCATGGCTTTAAACCATGCTTCAGTAACTGCACAGATGTCAACACTCTCTAAGGTAAAGTGTGCTTCCAGGGAGTGGAGCTTCTTGTTGAGACTCTTAACATTGAGCAGAAATTACTTTAGCTTACCTTGCATAAAATTTACTATATTGCAAGGTTTATCAGATTGACATTGTCTAAAAAAGGCCCTGTAAAAGTGGATAATGTTTTGGCCAATATCTAAAAGTCTAGTAGGGAAAAATGCAGACCATCCCTGGCAAAGCAGTATGGTCTGTCAGTCATGTCCTCTCAAGCTGAAAAATATTGGTGCCCCTTAGAATGGCACCAGTAATGAAGCCAATTGTTAAAGTTAATCATCTGCTGTTTATATTGTGGTGTCATCCTTGGAGAAAGTAGAATGCTTCTCAGTGCTAGTCCCTTACCTGCCTTTGATACATAATCTGAAAGCTCCACCATATCTCTCTTCATATAGTCCACAGAGGTATGTCTCAGGTCATTAACACCCACATGGACAATGACAGAGTCATACTGGTATTTGTGGTTCAATATTCAGAGTGCTGTGTGTAATCTAGCAGATCCTTGCCTATGCTAGGCAATTGAATGCAACTGCCTGCTTGTGCAGCCTCGTGAAGGGAGCATCAGTCTCACAATAGAGTCTCAATGGACCATTTGGGTTGTGTGGCAGTTTTTCTTAAGGGCTTAGAGGTTGAGATATTGTGAAATGTGGCTTCATGTGACCTGGGGAGCATTGTCTTTGTAGAGTGTTTGCAAGGTTGATGAGAGCAGTGTATGGGAGGCCTTTGAGGTTTGGGTAGATTGGATTTAAGAGCCTCAACATATGTGAGTTTACATGTCTGATCAATAGTAGGTGCAGTGTGTGTGTGTGTGTGAGAGTGTGTGTGTCTGTGTGCATGTGTGTGCATGTGTGTGCGTGTGTGTGTGTGTGTGTGCATGTGTGCATGTGTGTGTGTGTGTGTGTGTGTGTGTGTGTGTGTGTGTGTGTGTGTGTGTGTGTGTGTGTGTGTGTGTATGTGTTACTGGCAACCTGTTTGGAGATAACAGTGCCTGTATGTTAGAGCTTTGCCTCTAAAGACATAGTATAATTCCATCTCTTGCCTACAGTGTCAGTCTGGTAAACATGAGACAACTTCTACATTGTCTCAAGATGCCCATTTTCACCAGGCTGCTTACAGAGAAGGAAAGTGCATAGCCACAGCTGTGGGTCCTCTTTTTTGTGATCTCTGTGGGGAGATATAGTCGGGCTTTAGAGTTATTGAGCTGGGAAGGGAGGTCTAGGATTGATCTAAAACAACGCTCTTGGGTAATGCTTCTCAGCAGGCAATCTAGTTGCTCTACACTCAGCTTGGTTTATTATGTTGGTAGTTTTATCAGGTTAGCATTGCCTAAAAAGGTACAATGTGGTAGACAGTGGTGGGGATTTAATTAATTCCATTTAGGAATAGTGGGAAGCCTACATGGAGTGTACTGTGGCCATGTCTGTGGCTTCCCCTCAGCAGCGCACCATGCATATTAATAAAGGTGCCCTACTGAGACAGAGTTGTGTAACATGGTTACAGAATCAGTGTAGGGGGTGTGTTAGTGTCCATAGATGAATAGCACACCCTCTGCACTGTTAAAGTGCCAAATGGCACTAAAATATAAACGTTAAACGTTTCCTTTTTTTTTTTTTTTGTTTGAATGGCACAACGCTTAGCAATGGACACATGACAGACATCTAAAAATAGAAACTGGATACTTTTAATTTTAATGTAAAAGGTCACGTTTAAGCATAGCTGAGCAGGTTTGTACAGCATGGCGCAGTGCTCAGCAATGCTTAAGCATAACTGAGAGCTATATAGAAATGTATAGCTGCAGTCATCATATCCAGAGTAACTGAATGGTTAGAGTCATGGCCTTGTGTGCGGTTGGTGCATGGTTTGAATACATACATCAACTTTTACATGCGATAGCTAATCGTTATAACAATTTATTTTTTTAATTATGTATATATTGACATTTGTTAACCGGGTTAGTCCAGCTGGGCCAGAAGCCCATTTTCTGTGGAGACCCAAGGAGACAAGCTCCAGTTACACACGTGTCCAATACATTAAAGTCACACTCCAAGATAACATAATTAAAATACAAAAGGTTAGGAGATATAAAGTAAAATAGATGCTCATAATAATAATGTATCATTAATGAACAATTAATTGTAATAAATTTTTTATATTGTTAATAAAATCTAGTTTCCCTTAGCTAAGTACTAAGTAATGCTAAGCACTGCTAAGCCAAGCCAAGCAATGCTTAAACAGGACCTGTTTTAGCAGTACTTAGCAATGCGCAGCTTTGCTTAGCTGGTTTGGGCACTGTTAAGCAATGCCAGTTTAAGCACTGCTCAGCTAAGCTTAGCCAGTTTGCAAGGTGCTAAGCTTCACTTAGCATTTTTAAAAATGGTTCAATGATGGTAAAGGGTGGGACAACAGCCTTATTTAAGCTGAACAGGTGAGAATACAGCCGGAACCTGTTGGAGTTTGACCCATGCAGGATCTATGGCAGGAACTGGAGAATGTGGATGCTTCCGGGCGCAGCAGTGGGGCATGTTAGAGTCCAGGGTCATGGTTGGGCTCCTCATGAAAGACCATGGCATCCAGCTGCTGCAGGGCCAGTACCAGGGGTCAGAATACAAATCAGAAGCTGGGACTGGCTGGTACATGACCTCATCAGTGCAACTGGTATCCCCCGCACAGATGAGCAAGTGTGTCACCACTATGATGATTTGAAGTGTAGGAAGGGGGATCTCTTGGCCCAATGGATCCAAGATGTTCGGGATGACAATGCCCCACAAGCTTGTAAGTATAGGAAGCACTGATTTTCCAAAGGCTAGCATGAATATCTGACAGACAGGTACGCATAATGGTGTGTTTCTCTCCCCACAGCTGCAGAGGAGAGAGCTCACAACCTGGAGGCCCATGCAGAGCACCTGGCCAGGTTGCACCGAGAGTGTGGTGAGTACAGATATATCCTGCAATACAATTAAGAAAGAGTACAGTAGTAACTGCTCATAGGTATATTCTGTTCTGAGTGTACTGCAATGAATGTGCTCATAGACCTGGACTGATAGACGTGAGCAATGCCAGGTACAGTTCAATATAGATGAAAGCATGGAAAGAAAGTTACTATTGCATTAATAATGTTAAGGCATAAAAAGTTTATACTGTATTAATAAATATATTCTGGTAACAAAGTACAACTGCATTCATAATGTGAAGGGAATAAATCAACTGAATTCATAATTTTCGGAAAATAAAGTACAACTGCAGTCAGAATTGTTAAGTAAATAAAGTTAGTACTGCATACATTGTAGAATAACAGCTGTCTTTCAATGCCTGCATTATTTTAAGTCTTCAGCAATAAAGCCTGTTAGATGTATACCAATCACTGTTTCGTGTCCCCCCTAATAAAGCTGTGTTGTGCTAAATGTTGTGTGTATTTTAGGTTGTTGGTCAAGAAATTGATTATTACAACTGCTGTGACATAAACACAGGTATAATACCATGAAGTGACTGAAAGTTGGCTGATAAAGAGCTGTTTTGCTAAAGTGTAGATGTGGAGCTGTACTACAAGATACAATGCATTATGATATTTGTTCGGCACTAAATTCTGAACCTAGAATAGTAATGGCTATGTTATTATAGTATGTTTCTCTCAGGATTGTCTTGTGTTAGCCATTGCATTTCAGCTATATGCATTCCTGAACATAGTTACTCTGATGCAGGCAAGTATGAAACTGTAATAGCTGAGACTGCAAATATACCATCTGCAACTCTATATGAGTCAGGTAGGCAACCCAGCACACCGATATGGTCTGTACACATCACAAATATTCCAATCCACTAGGTGTTAAATGTGTACACCTGCATTCCAAGTGTTAATACACAGTTCACCTACTATCTCTGTCATGCATGAATCTCATGCATGTGTGTTCAACTGTCACTGCAGTCTTGTGTGACACTGTACATATATTACCAGGTCAGACTGTGTTACCAGGTGAGCTCTAGGCACATATCAATCAACACAAAGCAGTAGCTCTTTAGCTCAATTTGATAAACAATATGTATGGTGTTCATTTTGCCACACACAGACTGGGGTTTGAATCCAGGGACAAGTATAACTATATATATATATACTACTATATATTTATAGAAACAGACAAGTACTAGTGAATATTTAGAGAAACCATTATGTATTGTTAACAGATATTCCCCCCACAGGACTTACAGGTAAATAAATATATGTAGTAGTTGTATGAATGGTATAGTAATTTCTGTGTCCAGATTTACTAGTGTGTAAACAGCATTGCTCAGTAAGGTGATAAGACTTCATTAAATAAGCCGTCAACAAGTACACTACTATTCCTAGTTAATAAGACAAATAAAATGGTTTATTGTTGACACGGCTGTATGCCTGGTGCATCTGTGAATGTCTGCTGATAGTCTAACCCCATGCCTGCCAAGGACAGCAGGAAAAATGTAAAAACTCTGTACTGTGCACGATACATTTATTTTATTTTATTTCATTTTATTTTAAATTTGTTGACCAGGCTAGTCTAACTGGATATATGTCCATTTTCAGTAGAGTCCCGGGGAGAAAAACTCCATGACACACATGATAATAAAGTTGCAGGACAATATAAAATGACTTCAGATATGTGTACAAGTACAAAAATTGGGTAATACAGAAATAATACAGAGAGGACATAAGTTAATACCATATGAAATGCATTCAATACAGTGTATAATTCAAAATAGCAAGTAAGTACATTACTTAATATAGAAAAAGGGGAGTTATACAATCTAATTCCATATACAAGTATGGTACAATAAAAGTCAGATTGAAAAAAAAATGTGTAGTAAAAAAAGACAAACATTTTTACATGTCTTTGAAGTGTCACTATGTCACTGATAGTGATCACTGTTGCCAAAACCCTTGGACATAGATATAACATTCAGTCGAAGTATGATAGTAGTGCATTCAAACAACAACAGTGCACAGTACAACTTGGTAGTCATATATGTCCACCTGACATGTAATAGTCCCCTGTACTTTTGTACCTGTAGGTGTTACAGCTTGGCCCATACTGTCCCATGTAGATAGCTTGAGAGGTATGTACATGCTACAGAAGCTATAGGCCACATGTATATATAAAGTAAGGGCAGCCCCGTAGAGTATAGAACAGTACTGTTGCAAACAATATAGCCTATACTGTTGTTAATGGAATGTCTCCCCCACACCCCTTATCTGCATCACAAATTATTATTGTTATACTATGGGTATGGTTTCCTTTTCACATATGTTGTTCTCAAAACCTAATGTTGGGCCTTGTATTTTATTATTGTTATATGTTACAATGATTGCATACTAACATACCTTATTGAAATACCAATGTTGTTGACCTTTTGCAATAACTGTTACTGGCATGCTGTTACAATAATACCATTTATTCTTGTGTTCTGTATGCTATGCAATTGCAATTCTGGGTTAATTGGAACACCTTTAGATGCTGTTATAACTAACATTTAAATGTGCTGTACATGACTAACCTATATACTTTGAAAATGCCTCAATACCATAGCATGAGTGGGTAGGGTGGTTCCTGCAGATCCACCTACCCCAATTCAACTGGTCATGGCACCAGGTCCTAGCACTTCTGGGACCCAATCTGGAGATGCCCTCTCCATGGCTCCTGCACCACCCATGGGTGGAACCGCCTCAGGGGAGGGGGCTCGTCCTCCCTGGGTGCGGGTGCAGAGGGGGAGTTGTCATCTGACAACAGCTTCCAGGGATGGTGCACAGGATTTTCCAGCATGATTTGGATGATTGACTGCACCAGATTGAGAGCAGACTGATGCACCTGGAATAACAAGCTGACCCAGGTGCCCAGCCCCCAGCAGAGCCACCTTCAGGGCCATGAAGGAGCAGTGGTGACTGCCCATGGGTGGGGAGCTCAGTCCCACTACTGCCATCTGGGCCAATTGATCCTCTGATTACACAACACCGTCCCCATCCAAGGTGTTTACCCCCCTCATGTGTCATACACTGCCCCTGTCTGATGTCTTGTCTGTCTTGTCTATTTACAAATGCTAGCTCTCCTATCCAACTTGCCTTCCCACACGTACCTATATCCTTTCCCCAACATTCCACTCTCTCCTCCAAAAAAAAAAAAAAAAAAATGGGCATCTGTGCCACAAAATGAAATATCACCCCATACATAGCTCTCCATTTTGCCCACACCTACACTACCCACAATCAATCATTACAGCAATTGATCAACAAAGTTACACCCCTCTCGCTGGGATGTGAGGCTCCAAATTCCAAATTGTCCACAACCTGCACAGCTCTTGTACAAGAAGTGGAGAGCTATCCTATACCCATTCTTCACATCCCTACCTGCTTTTCACATTATTCCCCCCAATACCCCCATTTCACCACTTTCCTATCACCCCCTTTTTCTTTTCTTTTTTCTTTTTTCTTTTTTGGAATTAGAGTGAGTTTAAGTGGAGCTAAGCGGTGCGGCAAAAAACAGCTGAAAACTGCTTTAATCACTTTATATGTTTCTGACACTGTTATGCACAATCAGCAAAATAATCATCCCTGCTAGGTCTTGAACCCAGAACCCTGTCAACTACAGCATAGTGCATTAGCCCACTAAGCCACTCACTAATGAAGAATAACTGGTGTTTCTATAAACATATCATGAATTGCACTGATGCATATCAGCAAAAACAATCACACCTGCCAACTTTTGGACCCAGGACCCTGTCAACTACAGAATAGTGCATTAACCCACTAGGCCACTCAGTTCTGAAGAATAGCTAGTGTTTCTATAAACATATCCTGATTGTCAGTGACACACTACTTCTACATATAATGGGATAAATCACAACATACTTTGGCCTGTGTTGCAGACACTGAACCAGTACACAGCCAAATATATTGATATATGTATGTGAGGCCTACAATATCAGGTAGAGCTGACAATTGTGCAGACTGTTGGAGAATGTCCACAGTTGTGCCACCTACTTTTGGCATGGTTGTCATAAAACCTATTCTGTGTGCTGTAGTACTGGCAAGTCAGTGCAGATTGAGGTTACAAAATCATGACAGACGGGTAAGTGTCACACATCATACCCATCCGAACACACATGTCCATGGGAATCCTGTGTAACACACTGTATGCATGCACATATGTCTTGCAACTACACCTGCCATAATAATGAGTCAGTAGCTCTATCTGTTACATTCCTAGCATGTGTGACATTTGGATACCCACAGTCCTGGCCTACAGTCCAGTCTGTTGCATGACAAGTACATGATTGTCAATACAACATATAAATAACTGAGCCCTGCCATGTCCAACCAAACTGGGTGCTGCTACCACAGTCACTGTTACCCACATTAGTATGTCAAAGGTTTGTAGGGTGGGACAAATGTCACAAATATGAATGGGTCTCCTAAATTCCACCTACCACTTTCTGGATGGCACTATTACTTAACATATGTACCAGAGGCACATGCCTCACCTGGACTGTTATGGGTACCCTTATCCTGGCTATGCTGTGACAACAGAGCTGACACTGCTCCCTCACTCACGTATACAGCTTGCTGTCCCCCAATGTGTTCACAATCCACAGTATGACTCCTTGCCAGAATGCAGCAGCTGCAGCCTGCAACACATGCAGCAGTATGTTCAGCTACCTGCTGCAAGCCTACCACACCTCCTAAACACCTAGAACAGGGCATCCACACAACACCCATACATAAAGGGGGGTAGTCATGTGAGAGGGACATGTGTCACAGTCTTCCCCTACAACCATACACAGGTGATAGACCAGTGACAACTGCAGCAACATGCACATTCAGATGAAAATAATATATGACACATCTGTCTGTCTCCTTACTTGCCCCAACACACATTGTTGAACAGTAAACTGCCACAGAATCAGAAAGTCTGTTAACAATGGCCAAACATAGCATGCAAAACTGTGGACATACCACATCAATCCAAACAGTGAACAGCATTTCTACCTACTCTTTGTGATGCTGTATTCCCCACATCTCCATAATTCCTCTTCACAGGCCAGGAAAAGGGCCAAGGCCTACACGAAGGCCTTAATTATGGCACTGTGTTGCCATGCCATTTGGCTAATTAAAATGCAACCCAGCTGTTCTGGATGCAATTAGCAAGTCTGAGTCACAGACTGGTGCACAGGCAATCACCTGTTAATGAGCATCACCTACAAAAGGCAAGCTAACATAGACCACAGCTCTGGCTCCTGAGTCCCCCAGCAATGGTGAGCTCACATACTAATGCTTCTGTATTGTGTATGCACAATAGTGACAGTAAGTTCTGGTGAATACAACAGGCATATCACATAATGTATTGTCAGTCAGCTCCTCTCAGTCTGTGAATGTCACACAGCCATCGTTCAAACATTGTCCAGGTGTCCCTGACTGTTCCTGATGTACTCTGGCTAGGTCACTGTTTACTCCACACTTGTATCTCATTACCTGAGAGCTATGGCTAGCATACCTGTTGACTCCCTGCAGCAGGATAGCAGTAATAGCCAGAAGTAGTGGGGGAATACAGGCTCCACATCAGCAGCAGAGTGTACATATCGATCATAAAATGTAAGGTAATTAATGCAGTACCAGGTATTAATGTGCCATAACTGTTTTCTGAGGGGTCTGACGTGTGACAGCCCAATTCCCCACAGTCTACGAGCAACCATTACCTATTCTCCAATTGTTTTCCAGACATCCACATTTGTCTGGTGGAGAGTCCACATATATCAGGCACATGTACACATTTTGCAAACATCTGTGTACTGCAGTTGTCGGGCACCTACAAGGAAGATAACCTACACCACAGTTTCAGTGCTGTCTGTAATTGTGTAGCACAAATGTTGCTGGAATGTTCCCATACACTTGCAGTACCACTCAACTATTGTTGGATGGTGGCTGCATGACATAGTACTGGGATGTTGCCCATAGGGGACACACCACAGTAGATGGCAGTGATGGGTGTGGACACATAACAACACAGTTTGTCACAGCACATGGGCCAGAACAGGTGTACCTAGGATCATATGAGGTTACTAGGCCACTAGCCCTGAGGCCCTCATAAGTCTAGCCCAGAGTTTAGCCTATGTGTATGCAAGTCAGCATCCAATGCCCCAGTCTAACAGGGACACAGGTGGTATCCCAAGTGTGTACCTGTTAACCATCCAATTATCCAGGTCTCATTTGAAAAGGTGTAAATAGCTACCATAGCTGATGTAGACAGGGTGTCCATTCCACAGCTGGGTGAATATGTGGAATACACATCTGACCCACCAACAAGTCCTGTTGATGTCACACCAGGTTGAGGGTGTGTGTGCAGGTTAATAGAGTAGAGCCTGACTTGCAGTTGTTCAGCAGTCCCATCAAGGTGGAGTCCGAGATCACCCTGTATGCCAGAGCGAGGTCACATCTGAGGAGTCTGTATGAAACTGGGTAGAGAGAGATGGGCTAACCTGTGTATGGGTAATGTGTAAAGCCCTGGTATTCCATGCTGGGGAACCTCTGTGATCTCCACAGCTACTGCATGTGCTTTGCGAGGTAAATGACCACAGGGGCATTATACCCAATAATGGTCCATATTAGGGGAGAATGCAGGGATATTGTGACCCCCATATCCCTGGATGACATACCATTATAAAAGGTCTGATGAAGTTAACACTTGTTTAATGAAAGCGCTCACATTTTATTTGTTTTTCTTGTGGATTTTTATCATTAAATACACCTTTGGTTTATCATCACCTGAGTGATTTGTGCCTGTGAAACTCTGCCTACCAGCATTTTTATTTATTTAATTTGCTTTGCTGCTTCTGTTTTTTGAGTTTGACATACCATTATGTATGAGGTGGGCCATGTAGAAGGTTTTCCTTACAACGGAAGCCACATGGTGGAAAATTGTCATGTTGCCATAATCCTGTGTGCACATAACCCTCTTGATTGATTGCATGCTTAGGATGTTGTTAGTACTGTGATAATAAGTGGGGATGTCACTTCCCCAAAGGGGATGATGCTGCATGTCGTGGTATGCATCCTGAAGCAATGTTTCTGGTACCAGTTGTGTCTGTTTGAGACCCTCTTGGCAGATGGCAACATAAGGAATCCGGTGACAGCACCCAGCATGCAGTCATCTGCAAACAAGGTTGGCCATAGCCCAATGACTGTGCCCTGCACCTCAGAAGAGTACATCACACATAACAGAGGCCCAAACACAGAACACCAGGTTACTCTGCTAGTTATGAGTCTACCACTTGGGGGTATTTCCCTGTGTGGACTAGGTGGATCCTGTTAGTGCGCCAGTGTGCTACCCATCTGGTGACATATGGACTGATGCCTAGGTGGGAACGTATATCTATTAGGGCCAAGTGGGGAATACTGTCAATGTCTTTTGCCAGGTCAAGGTAGGCAATGTGCACTGTCACCCCCCATCCATGGCTTTGGTGACTGTGTCAAAAAGGTCAACCAATTATAACAGACATGATCCCCGTCTTGACAAAGCCTAACTGTACGTGATGGAGTATGTGGAGGTCACCAATGTCCTTGTTAATGACGTTCACTATAAACTGTGATATGGGCTTGCAGATTAGTCTACTTAGGCCGATGGGTCTATAATGCATAGGATTGATGGAAGTCCCACCTTAGTGTAAAGAGGTGACAGTCAGTGTCTTCCACTTGGCTGGGACAAAGGCGGTAGTCAGGTCTTGATGGACTACAATGCCTTATGGTGCTGCAAGGTCATGCTTGGGGTCATGTAGGATGCATCCTGTGATGTGATAGGCCCCCATGGTGGCTGTATACCATGACATTGAGGTGGCAGTGGTGACCTATTCCCTACATATAAGGGGAAGGGGGCACGTACTGGGGATGTCCTGATGTACTGATGGGGGACAGGGGGTGAAGCCTACACTGAATCTGTCAGGCATTAAGTATGCTATAACTACAGCACTTGTATTTCTGGTATCCTTGACCACCACTACTGAGCAGATTTGAGTGCTTCCTTTGATCCTGCAGACATATGTGAAGAAGGGGAGATGATTGTCTGTAGTGAATGTCGCCAATGTGGGCTCAGGCTTTGCTTTGCAGGATTACAGTAGTGATCTTATTCGCTTGCACAAGCTAAGGTGACATTGTGTCAAATGGGCACCTGCTCCTACTTTGTCTCAGACAGCAGTATGTCATCCCTGTTATAGACAGTATTTATTGCACATGTCCACCAGACAGGTGTACGTATCCTTGCAGAGGATGATGTAGTCCTGTCGGGTATGCCCGACTCCATGCATCTATACAAATGCACGCACAGCACTTTTGTGTATTTGTGGATATTGGTGCAAGTTCCTACAGAGGGGGTGGGGGCTGTGAAGCTGTGTATATCACCCCTCAAGAAGCTGTATTCAACTTTGGAGTTGTATGTATGTCTTACCCTAGCTAGATGGGTACTGTGGGAGATGGCGACTGCAAATGTGACCTGTCTATGGTTGCTTTGACCATGGAGGATGACACTGCTAGGATGTTGCAGTGGTTACCTGTTTTGTCTAATATCAATTCAAACAGACCTTCACCTCATGTGGGGGTAGAACCTAGCTGCTCCAAGGTGTTTGTATTTCCACTGTTGATGAATGTCTGGCCATTTGTGTGCTGGCATGAGTATGTCTTCCAGTGTATGTTTGGGTAGTTTAAGTAACTCAGGATCAGGGTACAGATCTGAATTCTGATACAGTTGATCAGGTCCATATACGCAGAATGGGCTTCCTGGTCACATGTAGGGGCCAGTAGCTAGCTAGCTATGATTTGGATAGATGTGTTGGCAATGATGAAGTGCCCATGCAGTGTCCCCTGTGAATCGTACTGCCTGTACAGCCTGGAGGTGTGTATGTATTTCATATATAGTGATACCCCACATCCCATGGCTTTAGCGCCCACACTTTGGGGTCTGACTGTATGATAGGATGGGTGACCATGTAAGGGTGGGGTGCTCTCTACAGATTTGAACCAGGTGTCTGTGACTGCACAGTTGTCAGCATTTCCCAGGGTTATGAAAGCTTGCAATGAGCGCAGATTCATGTTTAGACCCCTAGCATTTAGCAGCATGGCCGTCAATTTGTGATGTGCTGACGGTTGTATGTTGGTAGTGTTAACCTCACCACTTCTCCTAATAAAGGCACTATGGGGTGGCAAGAACCATTGCCAGACACATGAAGGCCAGTTGAGACAGATGGAGGCCATCTCTGTCAAAGCATCAAGGTCTGTTGATCATATCATCCCAGGCTCTCAGGTACTGGATCCCCCTGGAATGGCACACTATACCGAGCCAATTGTTAAGGTCAATCATTTCCTGATTGAATTGTGGCATCATTCTTGGTGACAGAGGAATGTTGCATAAGGCTAGGTAAATACCTGCCTGGGACACATAATCAGCATGCTCAATCATGTTGCACTACATATAGTCCAGGGAGGTATGTGTCAGGTGAGGCACACTAACATGGACTGTGGCACACTCATGACAGTACCTTTTGTTGAGAGACAGCAGTGCATATGTGATATGGCAGCTTCTGGCACTTGACAGACAAGTAACTGTGACCTCCCCATATACAGCCTGGTGAGAGGCACATCTGTGTATCTCACAACGGAGTCTCCTATGAGTAATGTGTTTTATTTATGGTGACGCCTTCATGGCTGCAAGACACAGGTGTGTGGCTATGTATGGTATGTGGTGTGGAGGGCTGTGGAGTTCACGTATGTCTTTGCCTCGGAGGTCTCCTTTGTTAGTGGATGTGTATGTTGAGGATCTATGCATATGTGGGTGTGTGTTGTGTAGGTGAGGGTGGTGTGTGAAGTGTGCTGATTGTGTTGACAACCCGTTCAGTGCAAGATATGCAGCCTTTACAGGGACAGAGCATGTACTGTACATTCCTAATGTCATTGTATCTCTCACAAATTGTGTTCCTTGGTGGTGTTTGTAGATGGTTGTCTGTGTACATGAGGCAGTTACTACACTGTGCCAGGATGCCCATGTCAACAAGACTGGCAGGGGAAACTGTAGGACATTGTGCAGCTATATATTCCAGAATCTGAGGGCTCAAGGCCAGGGAGACCTAAGGTGTGGGCCTACAGCCCGGGTGCTTAAAACCAGAGTAGGAGGCTGACACCACTGCATATAATGTAGACAGGCTATAAACAACCTGTAATAGGTACAACAGTAACATGCAGTGGAACACCTAAGAGAACATGTAGCAAGTAGCAGGAAACAGCAAGATCAGGAGGGCAATGCATGATGTATTGGCACTATGTTGCTGATAGCCACATACATATTGTGGTGATAGATGGTGGGTTATGATGTGGGAGTTAGGGGAGGATAGTGCTGGCAAATGTAGTATAATGGAGAGCAATGTATGTGGTCATGGGATGTGTTCCTCACTTCTTGCCTTTCAGGAGTGATGTAATGACATAGGAACCTGCCATTTTTAGATGTGGAGAATGCTGCCATACTCGATGGACTGAGGCTCCATCACCAGATCTTGCTTTTGAGGAGTAGTCATAATCAGCAACAATGCACTGAACTGTGGGTAGATCTCATGGAATCGGTGAATCATGTCAGGCAACAGGAAAGGAGCTATGAATAGGTCTGACACCGTGCCACAGACATGATAAATAATGCATGGCAAAGGGCTGCAGCCAAGGCCAGGGACCGTGCTGGCACCGGTGGAGGGCCTGCAAGACTACAACCACTCCAGGCCACAGAGGAGATCCTGGCAAACCTGAGTCTAGCCACCAGCTCACAAATATCCATCACACCATATGTTGTGGAGGTGGGTGGCATAGCTTCCACAGCAGAGGAGCATCCAGGTAAGCCTGCTGTGGTCATAACATTAATACTGTAGCATTCATAGTGGCAGCCTCTGCATACCCCTACATGGATGTCAGGTTATTCTGCATTTGTGGGGGGTGTTGTAGCACATGCACACATGTACACACATATTGAGAATGTCAGCAATGTGGGCAGGATCACATTTCATACTATACATGTTGATATAAGCATATATTATCCTGTAACAATGCCACATTTATGTTTGCTAACAATCCCTCTCCCCCACAATTCCATAGGTACCTCTAGTGTGGTTGGAGTCCATCAACCTGTAGCTGATGAGTGTGCAACTGTATTTCTATGGCTCATCTATACCCTAGGCATGTTAATGGCTGCCAGTTTTCCATGGACACAACTGTTAAGCTTAGCCATATTGCAATACTTGTATGCTCAGTTGTGGAGGGGTTCACTGCAGAGCATTACAGTGGTAATCACGGTAGCATATTTGCAGGAGCTGTAACATATTCACATGATGTTTTGTGAAGGTCTAGGCAGTCTGCTATAAAGGCAGACATTGGTATGGTGGAAAAGGGATCACTGTGTTAAAGGTGAAGGTCCATCACATACACTGATATGTCACATATCTCACAGGTGTATAGTACTAGCAACATTAACTGGACATAGTTGCACTGCATTTGTTAAGGGTCTGTCTTGTCTGTGTCTATTGTGGTCTGCTTGTGTGGTGTGCATGGGTACATGGGGTCACTGATAAGGTGTGGTATGTATAATGCAGTTCTGGAACCTCGTGTGTGTGTGTGTATGTATGTGTGTGTGTGTGTGTGTGTGTGTGTGTGTGTGTGTGTGTGTGTGTGTGTGTGTGTGTGTGTGTGTGTGTGTGTGTGTGTGTGTGTGTGTGTGTGTGTGTGTGTGTGTGTGTGTGTGTGTGGAGCAGCACATATAATATTGCAAGAATTAATGTAGTCATGATGTGTCCCTCCTCACAGGTGATCATGGGGGTTGGAGTGTGTCCCCCTCACAAGCTGTCAGTGTCTCATCAGACTCTGGTGATGATTGTGGCCGTAGTGAGGCACAGGTGGGGTTGTAGGGGGTTGCATCTGTCCCATGTGTTGACATCCCACTTCCTCTCCCAATGTCCACGCACACAGTCAGTATGCCCACACATACCCAGTCCCATACACTCACAGATATTTGACAGTCTCAGGGTGGTGGCATCAAACAGGAGAGTGTGGTGACTATGGAATCTGTGACTGTAGACAGTAGCCATTGCCAGGGAGCTGGTGAGGTCCCACACAGGCAGATTGAAAGGGTGCTTAAAGGAGGACTGCTGACCATACATCACCTGTCAGCGGTGTCACAACATGTGTCATTCGAGGCATGTTTCAGTCCAACCTAGAGGCACAGGCATGTTCTGAATTCAACACCAGATACATGCTCAGGATCATGGGTCCGTCATTGCCTGGCGTTCATGACTCCATCCACGGCACTGGTGATGCCCTACATCATATTGCCAATGTAGTGGATAGACAGTGGGGTGAGATATTGTCACTCCTTAACTGTGCAATGTCTGTGCTGGAAATGTGGTAGGAGTAGTGCGTCAGACACATGGACATAGGTCAGCAATAACATCAGCTAAGAGCCCACATGGCCAGCCACAGTCACACTCCCGTAGTGGCAATACCACCAGCACTACTGAAGAGGGGGTTCTGTACACGCCACAATGTGGCAGGCCATGGGCACGTGGTCCTGGGTGGTCCCATGAGGGACACTGACCCAGCAGACACCATTCACCACCAGCAAGTAGTACCACATCTGACCCTGGGCATGATGATGCCAGTGCCACTCCTGGCAGAACCAGTTCCCATGTTCTTGACTGAAGATGGTGAACTGTGCATTCTGCTATTTATGAGCCACAGCTGTCCAACATACCCTCATGTAGAGCTAGCACATACCTTGACTGTGCACAAGCACAGACTCACACATCACTGTCACATGCAGGTCACCACCAAACACACACAGCTCCTCTCCATGGCCCAGCTGACCAGCACCCCTCCAGACACACACGCACACACACACATGATATCAACTGTGTGGCACAGCCTAGGTTTCTTCAAAATCCACACCACACCCTGTGCATGTGATGATACCTGTGCCACATCCCTGTCATTTATACCATCGATGCAGGGACATGCTACTACGTGTCTGATGTACAAGGTGACTAGAGTACAGTTACTGACAGTTAGTATTACAGTAGTGTTATGCCCTTGTAAGGTGGTGCCTGCTGGCATGTGTCATGAGTACACAGCACAGTATATATACCTTTGTTCCATGATGCTGCATTGGTGTTAGGATTGTTGATTGATCATTTTTTCCCAGGCCTTTTATGTTTCTGTTCCTGATGTCTATCTGTTTACACTGCTGGGACCTGCTACCAATACAGCAGCTGAGAATGGCATGGTGGAAACGCAGGAATGTGACATCACCAAGGTACAGCTGTACATGTGCATGGTTACCTAGGTGTGTATGTGTAGAACAGTGTGTGAGGGACAATGGAATCGGACAGCATAATCTTGCATGCATACCCCTTGACACAGCATGATACTCTTGATACATGTCACCTGGGAGTTCAGTAGGATCATAGGTTCATAGATGGTTGCTACAGTAATGGCCCTGGGTCCCTTACAAGCTTAGCCATTAATTTATCCACAACAGAATCATCAATCAGCACTTGTTGCCCCTGTCATTGAGGGACACCGGTGGGACCCCTGCACAGATTTGTGGTATCCCATCCACTCATCACAGTTGCACTTGATGAGGGTCTGCATGGTACTCTGTTTGACATGTTTGGGTAGTGCATTCCTGAGACAGGGCAGCCTCTGGGAGACAAACCTGTCTGTCCAGCGGGTTTGATTGATTTTGCATATTAGATTCAGGCCTGTTGTGCTGGCAATGCATGAGGAATTAGACTCACATATATGGGACAGCTGTTAAAGGTCGGGGCCCAACATTGGCTTGTAGGCGTGCCACAGCCCACCTCTGGGTAACCTGTCCAATATGAAGTGAGGCACTACAGATTAGAGGCTGTCTGTATGGGACAGGTGTTAGAGGCCATGGATTACCTTTGTGGGTATTACCATGGCCTTTCCAGTTGGTACAGATGTCTGGATAGTCTTCTAGCTTGTCAGTGGGACTGGTAAGCACTAGGTAGCCTATCTATCACAAGAAGAGTGGCTTCTGGCCCAGAAATTGTAATTTATTGGCTGATTGGCAGTTTTTTCCATCTCCTTCAACTTTCTGGTCTAAAAGCCCACGTTTCCACTTTTCCCGTGTTTCCTGTAACTAGTCTAGTTCACATGCAGATTTGTTGTATCCAGGACTGCATGTAAGCTTCTGAGCCCCCAAGCCTTTCTGTGTTGGAGGGAAGCCTTCTAGCTTATCAGTGGGAGTGGTAAGCACTAGGTCGCTTATCTACCACAAGAAGAGTGGTTTCTGGCCCAGAATTTGTAGTTTATTGTCCATTTGGGCTGTTTTTCCATCTCTTTCAACTTTCTGGTTTAAAAGCCTGCATTGTGCTTGTTTCCCATCTTTCCTGTAACTAGTCTAGTCCAGATACAGATTTGCTGTATCCAGGACTGTTTGCAAGTTTCTGAGAGGTGCCAAAGCCTGGTCTTCAAATTTTCCCTTAAATCTGCTAGTTCTTTCCTCTCCTGCACTTTTACTAGCTTATTAGTCTAGCACTTTACCATACCAGACCTTGTAGCAATTATTGTAGCACACAAACGTATTACCAACACCCAACATTCTACAAGGAAACAGCTCCAGTACTTATTATTAATGTCCACCCCTCCAGGCATGTCTAAAGGTCAGTTCCCTGTGCTTTCTCCTGTTAACTTGGTAAACTTGGGTATCCTGAGGTAATGTAGCAACTGCCTCATGTACACTGACAACCTTCTCCTCTTACCTTCCAACACTCAGACTTGCGAGTGATGCACTTATATATCCAAATTGGAAGCCACGCTTTCTCCAGCCAAGACCAGAATAGTTAGTCAAGAGGAGAAGATCAACACTTGCACCATACCACATGGAACACACAGCCCTCCAGAACACAAATCAGCACTGCCTTCACATAAAAACGCAAAACACATTGATCTTCGTGGAGGCTCTCAATAAAAATCTACCCAAACAGCAGAGACCTCCAAGTCAGAAACACACTCGACCACCACAACACAACACATAACTCTCCTAAACAGTGTGTCACTCAACCAAAGCCCTAAGGCAAAACAGCATGCCCAGCACACTAGTCATAGGTGACTGTATAGTGAGGCACACTGATGTCCCACTTACTAGGTTAAATAAGGAGAAAGTAACAGTCAGCTGCCTGTCAGGTGCCAGGATCTGCCATATAATGCACACACTCAGGTCCCTCAACAAGTACAAATATGACTCTGTCATTGTACATGTGGGTGTGAATGGCCTGAGATGTACCTCCCTGGACTACATGAAAAGAGACATGGAGGAGCTCTTGGATTACGTAGCCCAGGCAGATATGACCCTAGCCCTGAGCAGCATCCTATCATCACCCAGAATGTACCACAGTACAAGCAGAAAATGATTGATTTCAACAAATGGTAAGTTTCTGGTGTCATTCTAAGGGGATAAAGTATCTGTGTGCCTGGGAAGACATGATTGACAGACATCGATGCTTTGCCAGAGATGGTCTGCATCTGTCACCCCTGAGCTTCTGGATACTGGCCAAGTCTCTTGCCACCCCTATAGTGCCTTTTTTAGGTGGTGTTCCGAAGACCAAATTACCATGATAACAGCTACAAACAAATGCAATCCGAGGGTCATGCTGCTCAATGCTAGAAGTCTAAATCTCAAAATGCACTCACTCAAAGCACTCCTTAAAATGGAGAACACTGACATTTGTGCTGTAACAGGGACCTGGTTCAAGGCAGCAGAAATCATCCCTGCACTACCAAGCTATAACTCATTCCATACCTTTCGGTCCCAGAACTTGGATCGAAGCTCCAAAGGTGGTAGTGTTTCCATATTCATAAAGGATGCACACACCTCCAGACTGGTAGACCAGCATAATGCATCAGAGATACTTCAGGTGCAGCTAACATTGGGTAAGACATTGATTCAGGTCATAGCCTGTTATAGGTCCCCAAGTATGTCCCAGGACACTCACTCCATGTTCCTAAGCACCCTGGAGAATATTAAGGTCCAACCTAACACACTCGTACTGGGCGACTTGAACTACCCCTCCATTAACTGGGAAAACTACTCATGTGCCAATACACTTGCCCAACGTTTCCTGAAATTCATTAATTTCAATTGCCTGGACCAGCTTGTTCTTACCCCCACTAGAGGTAGCAACATCCTTGACCAGGTCACACAGAAAAGACTAATAAATGCACAGTGGATGAACAATACGGCGCACAAATGGAGCCAGTAAGATGTACTTTTATTTAGTGCTTTCGTCAGCTTTTACGCTATTGACTTCATCAGAATAACAAATTCATTCAATTACATTGCATTATATACTCTTAAAACATGTGACTAAAACCAATTAGCTGGGTTTCATCCAATCAATATATAGAGATGTTCATTTAAATCAAGTTAAAATTACAGCAGGAGGGTGAATAACAAGAAATACTATGACAAGATATTGCACTGACCCTAGACCTATCTAATCCCTTACAAAGTACACAATTTGAATAAATATATTAACAATTAATCTACATGTGAAATTCTGCTTTTAACTTAAGATAACTTGATATAGAGACTGTTTCATTAAGACCTGGGAGGGAGGGAGGTAGCATTGCATTTAAGCTGCCAAAAGGTCATTTTGCACCAATATTGGGCAGATCTATTGAAAATAACCTAAACACCGAAGTCATGGCTATTAATACCAATACAACAAAGTTTCAGCAATCCATGGTTTTGACTTATACCCCATCATTCAAGAGTATCATGGCCATTTTAAGGAATAATAGGATATTATTTGATATAGAACAACAATACAAAAGTAAATTAGGTGACCATCCAGTATTAATATATAAGAGGGATAAGGCGCTTAAACATTTGCTGAAAAGGAATGTAATTACTGGTGGAAGAGGCACTATGAGAAGATGCAGCCACTGTAACCAATGTTTCCATATCTTAGAAAATGATGATTTCACTATACAGGGATATGGGAAAGTATACCTTTCACAAAGGTTTAACTGTGCTAGTAAGAGCTTGGTTTACATTGCTATTTGTCAAAACTGTCAAGTATTTTATATAGGGAAGACAATTAATAATTTCAACAAATGAATTTATCAGCATTCATATGACATTAGGAAATGCAATATAAAAAATGCACTATATAAGCATATCAAAGATAAGCCTGATCATTGTTTAACGTTTACTGCCATTGAGCAGGTTAGATAGAAGGATAGAGGGGGGGTCCTTTTGAATTATTTTTAGAGTTTCGTGAATTGATGTGGCACTGTAAATGCAACACTACCTCCCCCCAGGTCTTAATGAAACAGTCTCTATATCAAGTTATCTTAAGCTAAAAGCAGAATTTCACATTTAGATTAATTGTTAATATATTTATTTAAATTGTGTACTTTGTAAGAGATTGGATAGGTCTAGGGTCAGTGCAATATCTTGTCACAGTATTTCTTGTTATTCACCCTGCTGCTGTAATTTTAACTTGATTTAAATGAACATCTCTATATATTGATTGGATGAAATCCAGCTAATTGGTTTTAGTCACATGTTTTAAGAGTATATAATGCAATGTAATTGAATGAATTTGTTATTCTGATGAAGTCAATAGCTTAACAGCTGACGAAAGCGCTAAATAAAAGTACATCTGACTGGTTCCATTTGTGCGCCGTATTGTTCATCCACTGTGCATTTATTATCCTTTGCCAGATCATTACTAACATGGGTGACCATTGCTCTACACCAATAGTCAACTCTTCCCTGGTTAGATCTGACCACAAACTAATCACCTCGGAAATCCACAACCCTCCCACCCCCACCCCCGTAAAGGTAACCACCATGAAAAAATTCTCCAAAGCTAACTCTGGGCTCCTAAGAACAGAGTTGGCTAACTTCACAGCACCCATGCAAATGGAGAATAGTTGCATGACTGCTGAATCATACACCAATGCACTGTATGAACACATACACAAATGCATGGATTTCGCCATACCCAATAGAACCAAGATGCTCTCCTCCAAAAAAAAGGAAGCTAATCTGGTGGTCCCCTGCCATAAACAAACTCTACAACAGAAGGAGGAAACTGATGCAGAATAAGGTGAAGTTTCAATACTGGAAAAACTCCCTTATCAACCTCAACAAAAAGTTGAGATCCCTCATCAAATCCTCTAAAGCTAGGTATGAAAACAGAATTGCAGCAGACAGTAAAGACAACCACAAGGCCTTCTATAGTTATGTAAAGAACCTCCACGGCAATACCCGGATTTGCTCTGAGCTACTGCACAATGGTACCGCCTATACCAAGCCAACAGATATTGCCAGTATACATGCCGACAGATTCAGTGCTAACCCCCCCCCCCAAAGGACCAATCACAGTTCCGGTATATTGCCAGGCACCCAGTATTGCATCTGCATAGGTTAAAACAGCACTGTCCAAGGCCAAGAATACAGCTACTATGGGACCTGAAAATATCCCTGGCTGTGTTCTACATGAACTACAAAGTGAAACTGGCACCTCACCTGTGTGCCTGTTGAATCACAGGCTCACCCCAGGCTTTGTCCCTACTGAATGGCCCACTGCTATAGTCATCCCTCTCCACAAAGGAGGAGTGACTACAGACCCTGGTAACTATCGGCCCATTAGCCTGACAAGTCTGATATGCAAAGCTATGGAATGCATCATCATGGACCTAATAAACAAGGATATAGGGAATCTCCAAACTCTGGATCCCACACAGCTTGGTTTTGTGAAGGGTAGATCATGCCTGCTCAACTTGGTTGACTTCTTTGAGTCAGTCACCAGAGATGTGGATGAAGGCAAGGTGGTTCATACAGCCTACCTTGATTTGGCCAAGGCCTTTGATACCATTCCCAACTCAGGAATCATAGAAAAACTCACTAAGCTAGGCATCAACCCCTATATCACTAGGTGGGTTGCAAACTGGCTCACATATAGAACCCACAGTGTGAAAGTAGCTGACTCCAAGTGAGACTGCCGACCAGTCATGAGTGGAGTCCCACAGGGATTAGTTCTTGGTCCTCTCCTATTTGGTATCTACTTCTCAGAAGTCCAGTCCAACACGTTATTAACTCAAGTGATGTTGACATCCTACAGAAAGGTCTTACTGAGACCAACGACTGGTGTCAGAACCCTGGCCTTAAGCTCAATGCCAAAAAAATGTGTCGTTATCCCCTTTCGGAAAAACCCAGTTCCCATGAACTACCACATCGATGGTAGTCCACTGAACACAGAAGGCATTATAAGAGATCTGGGAACACAGTTTGACAGCAACCTCTCTTTTGACTACCACACTGCCACTGTGGTCAGAAAGTCCTTCTATGTGGCACATCTCATTACTAAGGATTTTGCATCCAGGAAGAAAGAGGCCATTGTCTCCCTCTACTCTTCCCTCATTAGGCCAGTCATCAAGTACAATGCCCCATTTGGCATGTACCTCACTAGACACCTGCAACAACTGGAGAGGCCAGAAAAGTACCTCACAAAGAGGATCCTTGGCCTTAAACACTTGCCCTATATGGACAGACTCAAAAAACTCCAACTATTCTCTGTCTCATATCGCCTATTTAGAGGTGAGCTCTGCTTGACTTATAAAGCCATGTCTGACCCAGCTCTGTTAGAAATACTACATCTAAAGACATCCCTCCACACCGCACACTCCAAAGACCTCAACCTCATTACCACAATCAACAGAATGTGATAGAGGGACAGGTTCATAACCCAGAGACTGCCCATGCTATGGAATATATTTCCCATACATGTCAAACAAAGCACCTCACTGGCCCTCTTCAAGAAAAATCTTGATGAGTGGATGGGAAATAGAAAATTCACCCTGGGAATTACTGCAGTGGCTCTACTCGACAGAGGCACTGGAAACTAAGGTCGGGTGGCATGATGCCAGGGTAATCTTATGGGCTAGGCTTGTAAAGGCTCCAGGGCCATTAGCCTAGTACACACCTATGAACCTATATCAAATGGTCCATTGTACTAAATTATTGTTCTACTGACTGAGGACTATACAAAGGTAATGTCCACCTTTTTTCCTGGATACACTCCTTTTATCTATGAGTTGAACCACATACAAGGCCTTTCTGACCACTGCCACTACATGATAATTGAATTCGCCATTGTTATTAAACTGAGTACCAAGGTCTCTCAACACAGGTTGTGTGTTTATCTGGTTGCCAATGATGTGGCAAACAGTGAGGCCGTGCCTTTGCCGTATGGTATGATGGTACTGTTTTCTGCATTTAGCTTGAGGTCTGGACCTTGGCACCCATCTGTACCTGATGTAAGACCCTGTTGCAGTGTTTTAACATCATTTGGTGGGTCAATGACAGACAGCACACGATTTACAATCAGCACAGCCTTAGTCAGTACCTACAAATGGGGTGGTGGCAGCATTCATGCCTAGATACATGTGAGCTATTTAGAGGCAGTGGCTACTCACAGGGCCAGGACATGTATACATATTGGACACACATAGGCAACACAGAGAACAGCTTCTACCTTAACAAATGCCCAATGTGGGACACTTCTTGTAGTATTGTGAGAGCTGGCAGAACAAACCATACCCATGGTAAGTGTAAAGGACAGGACTTCTCTCGGTCTGCCAATATGACATCTTATTTTTGTAGCATTTCCCTACATTAGGCTATGTCTCAGAACATTCAGGTGTTTCTGATGTAAAATGACTGCTTTATGCAACTATTACACAAGTGTAGGAAATGTTTGTTTTCCTACACTCTTGGGACCTATGTATTGTTTTAGTTGTTTTCACAGGACACACCTGGCCAAACATCAAACATGGACTGCAATCTACACAGTGGGACAGGTGTTGGTCCTAACACAGTCACATTGCTGCAAGAGGATACACACACACACACACACACACACACACACACACACACACACACACACACACACACACACACATGACTCCAGCTGTCTAGTTGTACATACAATAGCACCACAAATCTTATATGTCTTTGTAGTGTTAGACACTACTGTTCAGGTGGATGACATTTTCAGGTAAACGTTGCCACTGTAGGGGTTAACAGGTTTGCACTGGCCCTTAAAATGGTATAACCATTGCACATAAACACAGGGAAGACAGCCACACTGCTGCAAGGAGATATGTATACACACACACACACACACACACACACACACACACACACACACACACACACACACACACACATACACACACACTCTCACAGAATTGCCAGTTTAGAGTTTAGAATCCCTACCTATCTAGTTATGTACACTGTAGAAATATGTACTTATTGCATGAGCCACGGTGCTGTTGTGTTTAGAGAGTGTCTAACTGTGCTTCTAAGGTGTATGACACCAGCAGGCCCTGTAAAGTAATCCAATGGGGGGGGGGTTTAACAGGGTGGAACAGGCCTTAAAATGTATTGACATTGCACACACATAGGCAAGACATACACACAGCTGCAGGAGGATATACTTACACACACGCACTGAGTTGCTGTTGGAATTAGAACCACTACCTATCTAGCTGTATACACTATAGTGCCATGTACTTATCACATGCACCACAGAGCTTATACATCTGGAGAGTGTGTAACTGTGCACCTAAGGTGGATGACATCAACAGGTCCTGTAAAGTAGGCCACTGGGGAGGTTCACAGGTGGGCACAGGCTTTAAAATGTATTCGCATTGCACACACATAGGCAAAGAAATACACACAGCAGCAAGGGGATGTACTTATACACACTCACTGAGTTGCCATTACTGGGATTAGAACCACTAACTCCCTAGCGGGCTGTATACACTATAATGTTATATAGGTATCGCATGCACCACAGAGCAGGTATCGCATGCACCACAAAAATTATGTGCTTGGATAGTGTTTGCCACTGCTGCTGGGGTGGATGACATCAGTAGCTGCTGACAGGAAGACCACTGTTGTGGACACTAGTCACAAGGCCATAAAATGAGTGCCTGTGTATTCTGCTGTATATGGAATACATACACCAACACACACATACACACACAAGGTGGCCAATGTGAGATTAGAAACCCTATCTACCTTCTATTATACACTAGAGCTCACCGTACTATTTGCACATGCCACTGGATGCAATTGGTGTACGAGTGGCTGCATCACTACATCAGTCTATGCCTTTCTGGGTCTCTCTCTCTCTCTCTCTTTTCCTCTCTCTCTCCCCCCCCATCTACTTCTCTATATATGATATATATGTTACCTTTATAGATGTATCTATATTAAACTCAACAGATCCCGATATAACTTATATGTGCCACACACAGATAGATAAGGGCAATCATGTCTGATGGGGCTAGGGAGAGACAGTTAAGGTAGACATAGCTGCCTGTATGCACAGAGATATATGGACATCACAGTGCATGATTTGGGTTCAGACATGGGCTGAAATTAGCTAAGTGTAGGAGCATGCCCAGTATGACCATCAATACTTACAATGGGACTCCAGGCCAGACCTACCCATACTCCAGCCAGGATTTTGTGTGCTACAGCCAACTGTCTGCTGAACCTGATTAAACAGTCCAGCACCTCCCTGATATAATGCCTGGTGGATTTCCTGACTGTGTGCTGTGCGTAATATCTGACACATATCTAGGGTATGTACAGAGTGTATTGGACTAAACAGTGTTTTGCATAATATGTCTGGTACATTTTACATAGCACTGTGATTTCTTGGTATGTCAGTGCCAGATCATTATAGACTGATGTGGGGAACCTCTGACAAACATTTGGGTTACCAACTCCATACACTGCAGGGAACATATGCTACTGCATGAACTGTTCTATTCTGCACTTTCTACTTTTATCTGGCCAGTAGTTCCTCCATCCCCTTATATGTGGGTCTTTGTCCTGCCCTGCTCCAGTTCCTGGCTTTGTCCACAGTTGCTGCTTTATGTAGCTGTAGGTATGCATAGACTCGGGTAATAGATGTAACATCACACACAGGGTTATGCACTTCACACCTCTGACTGTACCTGTTTTACAGGTTGCCCAGCATTGTGCCCCATACATCTGCTCTGGCCCTCAGACGGTTTGTGTTGTACTGTTATTATAAGGCTATATGTTGCCCATACCTCTCAAACAGTTACAGCCAAAAATCTGGACATAATATTGCTCTTACAAACTTAGACAGTTAATAGAATGGTTTGTTATTAGCGTGTATTTTCTGATGGGTTTGAAGTCTGCATCTCAACTGACTGTCATTATTTTCTCACAGCAACCTTTATTGATTTGCCAATAATTTGCCAGAAAACTGCAATGTTATGACAAACAGAACATATATATAAGGCATAAATGTGGACATTCTGCAAAACTCTGTACATTTTTGGGGTATGGATGATGCCCACTGACTTATTGTAAGTAATGACACAGTTACGTGACAGCCTTTATATCCTGGTGCTACAGTGACTTGTTACAACATGCTGTTCTGCTAGCCACCATCTAGGTTATTCAGAGCTGTGTACTGTCCATATATGTGTCCCCCCACAACTCCATTGTCTCTGTATTTGTCCAGCTTTCTTTCAGTAACAAATACTGACATATGAACAGTCTGTAATTCCTACCATAGGTGTAGCTCACATGGAAAGCAGTAGGCGCAGCCAGTCTCGAACCATGTACCCCGTCAACCGTGGTAATGTACCAAGCCCATTAAGCCATGGCAGCCACCAGACAATCCAGTTGACTTCCTGACACTATCAACCATAGACATACATAGCACACTGACCCCTGCATATTGGGGAAATGGTACATCACCAAGTTGATTGGGACAGCCCAGAGACTGTGTGGTCTGCTGCTACTACCTTGCAAACATACTATTACTGCAGTTGTATAAGAACGCTGGTGTGTTGGGGGTAAGGGACTCTAACATTGACAGTCAAGCATCTGTCCTGTGACCCCACTGTTTGTAATTCCCCAGCATGGTTCAGTGTGTTTTGCTGGCTTGGAGCCTACTGCATATTATGGGTCAGCCAGTATTGGACAGAGAGTTCCTGTTGTCCCACACAGCTGTCAGTTGTCTGCAGCTATCCCAGTAGCCCACTGTATTCCCTTGCATACATGCAGCAGGTCCATACATATGCTACCACAGTCTACTACCCCATTCATTTGTTGTACAGAAGAGTGACTTGCCTTGTGCCTGCAGCAGTTGAGATAGTGCTTTAGGGCTGTCTCTGTCTGATGCACACAGTACACAGCCAATACATGGTGAGGTACAGGTTGGGTGGTGTGGTTGGCATCCTTTTTACTATCTATGTGAGTCAGAGTGAGGTGTCATTCCCTAGGACCCTAGGTTTTCAGTGCATTTGCTATGCATTGCCTCTTTGCCAAGGCCAGGGCATACTGGGTATGCCTACATATGGCTACAGGGACAGGCTCAGGGGGTTCATCCTCCAAGTCCCCCTGTGGCTGTAGGGACCTTGGCACTGGTGGGGTGGCTGTGTGTTCCTTCCCTGTGATGTTCCTGCCGCAGCTGTTTCTGCAGGATCATATTGTGTAGCATGGCACATACTGTGAACAATGTGTGCACATGTGGCTGAAGAGTACTGCAGGGCTCCACCAGATATAGCGAGGCAGCAGAACCATGACTTGAGCAACCAACTTATGAGGTGATTTGAATTCTGTGAACACTTCTGTGTCCGCACACTTGTGCACACCCCTCTGCCTTGTTTACTGGATTACTCTGCAGCCATGTTCCTTGGGGGCCATGCCACTATGCCTACATGGAGAATCACTCCATGTAGGCTTTATTGAATTTTCCTGAATGTCTTTGCCAATAATCAAAATGCTTCCGGAAACAGATGCTAGCGGAGCAGTGTGGTTTATTGGCCATATCCTCCCAGGCTGAAAAGTACTGGACTAATTTCAAAGGACACCAAAAACAAAGCCAATTATTGAAGGTGATTCATTTTGGCAAATATTGTGACATCATCATTGGAGAAGTAGAATGCTTCTCAGTGCTAGGGTCTTACCTGCCTGGTACAAGCAGTCTGAAATCTCCATCATGTTTATCTTAATGTAGTCCCAAAGGTACATCTCAAGTCATTGACACTCACATGTACAATGACAGATGTCATACCAGTACTTGGTATTCAAGGACCCATGTATGTGTTCTTATGGATTTTGGCACCAGAACAAGCAACTAACCATCACTCTTTCCTTGTTCAGCCTGGTAAGAGGAACACCCATATGTCATATAATGGAGTGAGTCACCAGGGTGTTTAGTTGGTTAGATGTCTGCTATATAAGCTCAGCATCTGTGACTTTGAGACTCCTTGTGCTATGTGAGTGTATATCACATAGTCGAAGTCTTATAACTTCAAACACATAATGTTCAAACCATTATGTTTGAAGTTACAAAACTTCGACTATGGATAAAAAAAAAAACGGAAAACAAAATAAAATGTTTTAAGCAGGGGGGGCAAGCCCCCCCTGCACCCCCACACACCCTGCTACCTAAATATACCAACGCCAAGAACTCACCCCATTGAACAAAATGGAAACCTCCACTTATGGAGATTTCCATTGAGACGCTCAAACTTTTACAAATTCAAACTTATGGTCTCCACCATATGAGGTTCGAACTTGTAAGTTTGACTACGTGATAGGAACCCTGCTATGTGAAGTGGTAGATGTAACTTGCTGAGTGTGTCTTGTACCTGTGTTTTGGAGATATCTGATGTTTAGGCAAGTTAATCTTTACAACATCAGCATATGCTGGATTATGTGTATTGTGGGGGCCTTGGTGAAGTGAGGCATACTACTGATGATTTTCATGCCTGAGTTTACTGTGTGTCAGATTTTTGCCTCCAAGGACATTATGTATGTATATCTCTCATACACTATGTTATATTAATTGAGTAATATAATTCAAACAGCATGAGACAAGGTGTGGGGAAATGTCTAGTTATTTGAAGAGATGTTCTGAAGCTCCAGGTATTTTTATTTTGTGCTTGATGGAGGTTATTTGAGCCTCAGACCTGTACTTCCAAGGTTGTATAAATTTTGCAGATCTCTTATAGGGAACACAACTCTTGTGCAGACAACCCACTATAGAGAGAGTCCCACAGCAGTGGCCTTATTTTTCTTAACTTTGTGAAGAAAAGCTTGTTTCTCACAGACCTTTTCACATTTGCAGACTCTTGAATAAAAGACCCTGGGTGGGCCTAGCACTGTACTAGTTATAATAGATGAGCTAGAGATGGAGCCAATCATATCAAGCCAATAGTGGAGCTCGGTGACTTCAGAACCTGTAGCAAATCACAGTTCTTTTAGTATAATGACTCTCAGGTACAGGTCAATCACGCCAGGTAAGTTAATATTTCAGGAGTTTTAGTTTTACAGTGGGGGTCAGGGAAAACTGTAATTAGTATGCAAACAGTAGGGAGCAGCAGGGAGAGCAGTACTTAATGCATCAGCAAGACTGGGTGGGCTTATAACAATGTATCAGACACAAGAATAAGGAAAACAGTAGTAATGCAGTAAACAGAAAGACAATACAACTTTAAAAGGGCAAAGGATAAGTGCGATATAGGACTCTAGTAGAAAAAAGGGAATCTAAACAGCTGGAGAAGCACAAAACCTGTATCAAAAACTACAGTACTGTCACTATTGTCATCCAAACTACAGTCTAAGGACCAGATAAGGTAGAGATTTATCAGTCAACATTGCTTATAGAAAAATGCAGTAATAAATAACTTAATCAGGCTCATATCCTGCAGTAGTTCATAAGTCTCCTGCAATTGCAAATGAAACTACAAGGCTAAGGTCCCAGACTGAGTTCAAAATGCAACAGAAAACTTTTACAAGTAACTCTACTTATGATGAAATAAGTGCGGTATAATGTAAAAGCAATGTTCAGATCTTGCAGTAACTCAGAATTCTCCCCCAGCTAGAAATAAAGCTACATGACTAAGGTCCAGAACAAGTTAAAATGCAAACATGTTTCTGGCTAAAACATGGAAAAATGTAGAAAAGCGTTTCCACATAGGCCACTATAAGTACGACTGACATATTCAACCAGAATTGAAATATAATATTTTTTGTCTTCCCTTTTTGGAAAAAGCTTATTTGTCACAGCTCAGAGCTTTCCACCCTTAGCAGAGTCTTGAATAAATAAACCTGCAGTGGCCTTTAGTATAATTGATTTCACCAACAATGTCAAAAAATGCTTAATTTTAAAGCAGGTTTTGGGAGGGATAGGAAAATTGTGTAGAGTAGGTTTGAAATTGCTGTATGTGTGTGTAAGACTGTTTTGTGGTGCTGGAAATGGGGCTGCTTCTCTTTATTCCAAGGTGTAGTGACCTCACAATTGATTATATGAAGAAAGTAGATGCAAGAATGATAGCATCCTGCAAAGGGAGTGTGAATAACACATTACACACACATCACAGAAAAAATATTTGTTTTTTTTTAACTGAAAGTAGTTTTGCCCTCTGTAAGACTACTTTCACTTATTGTATCTCTGCTTATTTAACTTTCAGCAGCTTAGGTTCAGCAACATTAGCATGATGTTTACTGTTCCCTTATATAACTGATGGCAGGCTGTCAGTTGGGCTATTCCTACCTCTTTCATCTGCTAGTCCGCTAGTGCCTGTGGGTGCTTCATAAGTCTCTGCACTTGATCCAGTTCTTTCCAAGAAATGTGAATGACATGTGGAAATGGGGTAGTGCTGCAGGTTAACTCAGTACTTTCTTGACAAGCCTGGTTCCCTGACTTAGCTCTGCATCTACACATCCTCAAAACAAAATTCATTTGATTAGGCAATAAACTGGCTAATTTTTTTCTGCTCCAGTCATGCCTATTACCTCCATAGATCATTTTATTTATTTATTAACTATTGGATAACTGGGTAGGTAGACTGAAAAGAGTTTCAGCTACTACCCAATCTGAATGAGTATTGAAAAGAGTATTTCTACATACTATCAACATATATATTATCATACATTTCCAGCAAATTAATATTATTGTACATTTATAACCTTTAAGGTATACAAAGTGAGAACAGTATAGTGCTAGAAATAATTACTAGAATATATATTACAATATGTACACAGTAACTATGCATTTATTTAATCAAGTCATTGGTCATTGCTGTGGTAACAGTTGCATTGATATTATGTCTGTAAGGCTTTTTTTGTGCATTCATTTTTAGCTGTTTCTAGTTTTTAATGTCAGTTGCCACATTGTTCTATGTGCCTAATCCCAGTCTAGAGAAGGCCTTTTCTCCAATGATAGTTTGAAATGGAGGTTGAATTAAGATAAGACTGATACTCCTGGGATATTTAGAGATCATAGCTGCTTTTCTAGATACTACATTTTTAACCATGATTTTGTATCTTATAGATAAGAGTATTAAGTTGAAAGGTTGCCCTGCTGGTGTTTTTTTAATAGTTTGCAGTGGTGTGAGAGTGAGTCTGCTAAAAGGATAAATCTACAGCTGCTGTTATCGACTACCTGAATTCTGTTGATCTTAATGAACTTAGTGCAGGGTCAGAATGTGACAATATGAGTTATTGCCAGCTATGCCAGGAGAAGTAGGGCAGTGGATGTGTAACATATGCCAGCATAGTTAGCTGGAGTTTTATAAAAAAATGTATGTCATTTGTATAGCAAACTGATTTATACAGGTGCTTGTGTTGAAAATGTATTTATAAAACTGCTTGTGTTAAAAATGCACCAGCAGTGGGTCCTGCTGGACAGAAAATAAATACACCTGCATGTCAGACCGCATTGCAACTCTTGAAAATAATATATTGTAACAGAGGATACTGGAAAATAAGAGGTTAATCTCAGTTCAGCTAACTTGGAAAAATAGTTTGAAATTAAATTACTTAATTTAGGCCATAAATATTCCCCCGGATTCATGAAGCTCGGTGCAAGGCCGGTGTAAGGCTTGTGCCGGCAGTGCAGTGTATAATCGGCGTAGCAGCGCCACATGCATAGTAATGAGTGCGCGCCGCAACCACAAACACGTGCAGAGGGCACGTGCGCGAGCCCAAGTAGGATGCGCCCGTAGGCGTGGCCAAGCAGGCAGGCGAGGAGCAACCTAAAGTGCTGACTGTCACAGGCCGCCTGCAATAGTAACCGCACCAGCCAGTGTCCGTGGATAATGAAACGTACGCAGAGTATGCAACATAGTACCCGTTCACACAAAACGGAGAACCAAACATTAACCCACGAAGTCCAAATTGTACCCGTCCAAGGAACAAAGGATACACGTAATACCGTGTCCGTCACGCAATGCACTGTCATTGGGCATACCCAGTGAAGGTGTACCGCAGCATGTCAGCGTGCCGCACCTACACACAAGTTGCCCCATGGGCATGGTCACCAGCAGTAGTGAGAGTACACAGCCGGGCAGCCGTGTCTATATAACAACCAGAAGGAAACCAGATACCCTATACACAGACAAACATGTGCATAGCAACATGTACTACACCCAGCAACGTGCCCGTCGCATACACATAGGACGGCGTATGCCGAAGCGTAATATCCAGAAGCAGAACCCATGCATGCAAATGTAATACACAACAGCCCCGTCATAGCACGTAACCCGCACCCATGTACGACCGTGCACCCAACCCAACTAGCAGCCTTGCGCAGCTGCACACCTACACACAGTGGGTATACCTCAAATGTAGTATGAAGTATTGTCCTAGGCAGTGCCACGCGGGCAAATATGTACCCCACATGTCAACATCCCACCTCAGGTACTGATATCCAAATGGCTGCATGTGAATGTGTCGGCAGAATGTGTACATCCCGCATGTGGTATGGACCTGTCGAAACCCCATAGGCGTTCACACGCCACGGTGCCCATAACTGTACACATCTGGACAAAGCAGTATGTTCAGCCACCGTACTGATGATTAGCTATGCAGACATGTCAAACACAACACATAGGCTGGAACATCTGCCCACCAAGCAGGACACCCCAACAGGGTGCCACATGCACAGAAGGTGAAGGTGGGACATCACACGTAGAGAATAGTGGTGCCGGATGGCCAAACACCCACGGCCAATGCAAAGGATGGAATAACATGTATATGCCTGGATGAATGGGTATGTCATATCATGGGAATAGGCTAAGCTATCCAACATAATAGCCATGCGTACCAGATACAAACTGCCAGTAACACGCAGTAGTAATGCAGGAAGGCATACACAACTGTGGGAATATCACAGGACATATGGCATGTGCCAAGTGTTGATGCATGACACAAATGTCCAGGATAGGGCTCCCTGCAAAGAGGAACATGTGCCAACCCCACCCCCCACAGATGTAATGGCAGTGGAAACACAACCCAAACACACACCAACACCACCGTCCATCCCACGATAGCAACGGAGGCCGGTCAAAGACCACCATGATGCGTGCACAAACAGGGACACGTGTAACCGTTGCCCTGACAACTCCCCACAGGCCAACGAATAATACTATGGACATATGCATGTAATGCTGTGAAGGATGTGTGGTAGTCCTCAGTATCACAGAGGTAGGTACACAGATACACTGTAATCAACCATGACATATGTGCACTGTACACAGCATACCTGCAGGTAATACATAGTTCAATCATGTGCCACAGAAATATCCACATACGAATGAGGACAGGGGATAGACAAGTGTGAATGGGACAAACTATGAACATAGGTTCATAGGTCCATAGGTTCATAGTAGGCTATCCGCCCAAGGGCAGCTATAAGCCTAGCCCATAGTTATGTTGCTTTTGCAACCCCTTCAGTTTGAAGAAAACTATGCCTATTATATTGCTGTACCTCTGTCAAGCAGTGACACTGAAGTAATCCCTGGGGTATATCTGCAATCTCCCATCCATTGGTCAAGATTGCCCTTGAACAAGGCCAGCGAGGTGCTCTGCCTCACATGTACTGGGATGTTGTTCCACAGCATAATGAGTGTCTGGGTGATGAATCTGTCCCTCCAGCACATTGTATTAATGACTGTGTCAAGGTTTACATCACCTGCCCTTGTGGTTCTGAGGGATCTAGATTCTTTAGGTGAAGCATAGTCATCAAATCTGGGTTCGACATGGCTTTGTATGTCAGGCACAGGTCACCTCTGAGCAAGTGGTATGCGACTGAATAGAGCAGGAGTCCTTTCAGTCGGGCAGCATAACACATATTCCTGAGACCCTGCATCCGTTTGTCGATGAACTGGTGGTGCCTTTCCAGCTGCTGCAGGTGTCGGGTCAGATACATTCCGAACGGGGCATTGTACTCAATCATAGGTCTAATGAGTGATGAGTACAAGGGGATGAAGACCTCCCCTGATCTAGATGTGAATCCCTGCATGATCAGGTGGGCAATGTAGAAGGTCTACCTAACTACGTTAGCAACGTGTGTGTCGAACAAACGGTTACTGACAACCTGGGTCCCCAGATCCCTGGTAACTCCCTCTGTGCTCAGTGGATTGCCACCTATATGGTAGGTAGGGGTAACCTTGTTCTTCCCGAAGGGTATGACTATGCATTTCCCGGCATTTAGCTGTAGGCCATGTCTCTGGCACCAGATATCCATATCTGTGAGTCCCTTCTGAAGGATATCTGTGTCAGATGTGTGTCCGACTATGGCACCCAGTTCGCAGTCATCTACAAACATTGTTAGCCATAACCCCCTGTGTTTGCTTGTACTTTGGAAATGTAGATGCTGAAAAAGAGTGGACCCAGGACTGAGCCCCGTGGGACATCACCTGTGACTGGCTGTGAGTCTGACATGGTGCCAGCAACTATGACCGTGTGGGTTCTGTCACTTAGCCAGTTTGCAACCCATCTTGCGATGTATGTGTTTACATTCAAGCCGATGAGGTTATCAATGATACCTGAGGGGGGTATTGTGTTGAAGGCCTTTGCCAGGTCGAGGTAGGCTGTATGGACTGCTTGACCCTCATCAATGGCCTTGGTGACTGTTCCTAAAAAGTCAACCAAGTTTAAAAGGCATGATCTGCCTTTGACCAAGCCAAACTGGGTTTGATCCAAAGTATGCAAGTCCCCTATGTCTTTATCTATGAGTTCCATCATGATCCTTCTCCATGGCTTTGCAGATAAGGCTTGTCAAGCTAATGGGACGGTAATTACCAGGGTCAGTGGAGGCACCGCCCTTGTGAAGTGGGACTACAGTCGCCTTGCGCCACTACTTGGGTATGTTACCTGTGGTGAGGCTAAGATTAAGCAGCTGTCCTAACTGTGGGTTTAATTCCTCATTGAGTTCATGGAGTACACAGCTGGGACACCATCTGGTCCCATGGATGCTGTGTTTACTGCCTTGGAGAAAGCATTTCCCACCTGTGCGTTACAGATGTTCCGGGGGCCACAATCCTCTGGTACAGATATCTCTCCATGTGGGGGGGGGAGAAGTTTGCACCGAACCTGTCAGCCAGTATGTTGGCAATGTGTGTAGGTTCAGTAATCTTCACATCATTCTGAACCCAGTCTGAGCATATCTGGGAGTGTCCTCCCAGGTGTCCAACATAGCTAAAGAAGGCCTTATGATTGTCTGTCGAGTCCTTGGTGATTTATCTGTCGAATTTGCCCTGGATGATTTCATGAGAGCTTGTAGTTCTTCACATATAATGAGCAAGGGTGTCTTACCTTACAAGGAGTCTGCTCTATCTTGTAGTAGCTACCTCCTTTCGTTGTAGAGCTTGTTTATGGCTGGGGTCCACCAGACTGGATGCTTGGCTTTGGTACAAAGAGTCTCAGTTTTGTATGGGATTGCCTGATCCATGCAGTCCTGTAGGTGCTGGTAGAAGGCATATGTAAGTGATTCAGCGGTTTGAGTAATGTTTACCACTGGCTCAGGGGCCTTAAAGGAGATCACACTAGTGTTTAGAAGTGTGAAGTCGGCTTTTGAGAAAGGCATATGTATGGTAACCGGCACCACCCACAGCATTGTATGCCAATAGCAGAAGCTATTGTATGTTGTCCAAACACACGTGTCTGTACACATGGAACATCATAGTAATAACCCACGCCTGGATGTGGGTGATGCTAGATATACCCACGGCAGATGTGGTGCGTTCGAGGGCCGAGGGACCACACATAGCCGCCTTAGGCATAGGCCAACTAGGCAGCCGCCTGGCGCGCTCTACTAGGGGCACCTTTCCAGCCTTTATTTGGTGTAGGTAGACCAGGATGGGGGTAGCGGGTGATGTGGTGGGGGCACCATGGAGTCCTTTTGCCTAGGGCACCACTTGACCTAAGGCCACTCTCACAGCAGTACCCACACCCAGACGCGGGTCATTGCTAGTATGCCATATCATCTATGGAAAGAAACCATATATTCCCAGACATAATGGCACAGCATAATGCCTGTCCGCCGCCCAAAGCAGACATATGGCACCCGCGGTGGTGCGGACGTACTGCGCGAGATGTCCATTAGCAATGTCGACACTGTCTCGCTATGTGAACAGTGACGGAGAGCCCGATGTCCCCGTTGCTGAGCTGTACAACCTGTTCCGCCATGTTAAATGTGTGTAGCAGAGCGGGACTGCCCCAAACTAAGGAACGGACATGTCCGTGGCCCAGTGAAAGCCGTCACGCAATGTTAAACCCATGTAATATAGCGAGACAGGTTATAAATACCGAGGTTTAGTAATGGAAATAGGTCCGTTCGACCAGACCGTGTGCAATTACTATAACAAGATCTACAACAGGCACGCCGGCCAATCAGCGCACACGGCTAGGAATAATGGGGGGGGGGATATGGTATCATAGACACGGACAAACCGTGCCCATGTGACTCGTCTGATATTCATACACAGTCAGGGCAGTTCCGTACACTAGGCGGACAAGACCAAACCCAAAGCACCACAGGAACACCCTGACAATCGAAGGCCTGTATGCATAGGGGATATAAGCCCCTGTGATCTGAATATCCCTGCGGTCATGACATATGCATCCTGGGACATGAGCGGGAGGGAATAAGGAATGTTTAACATGTAGTACCACACCTTTCCCAGCAGGAGAATGGATGCCTGTGACGTACGTGAGTGCGGGGGTGGGGTGGGGGGATATGTAAATTTAGCTAAGTATCATGGGTATGCATATAAATGAGACCGAACAGCTAACGTGCAGTGGTCAAAGTAACCGGCAAACGTGAATGCAGTCCCGTTTGAATTACAACTATAGAACATATAAATGTGAACGTGTACGTAATGCGTCCATGCCGCAAAGACTGTTACATGTGTAAAGGTGAAAGTGCGTTCCGCATACGTCCGTCAACCGGATCAGAGAATTAGCTATGCAGACATGTCAACACAACACATAGGCGCCGGGAACATTCGCTCCATCAAGCAGGACACCCCAACAGGGTGCCACATGCACAGAAGGTGAAGGTGGGACATCACACGAGAATAGTGGTGCCACGGGAGGTCACACCCACGGCCAATGCAAAGGGATGGAATAACATGGATATGCCTGGATGAATGGGTATGTCATATCATGGGAATAGGCCAAGCTATCCAACATGGGATGCATTATACAAACTGCCAGTAACACGCGTAGGTAGTGGCTGCAGGAAGGTACACACAATCAGGAAGGTCATAGACATATGGCATGTGCCAAGTGTTGACGATGACAAATGTCCAGGATAGGGTTTCGCAAAGAGGAACATGTGCCAACCTCTACCCCACAGATGTAATGGCAGTGGAAACACAACCTAAACACACAACACTACCGCCCATCCCAACATAGCAACGGAGGCCGGTCAAAAGACCACCATGATGCGCAAGTAACAAACTGGGGATTACTGCAAATGCTGTCTCTGAATTCCTCATTATTGTACAACGAATACTATGGACATATGTAATGCTGTGAAGGATAGGCAGTCCTCAGTATCACAGAGGTAGGCACACAGACACACTGTAATCAACCATGACATATGTGTGTACCTGTACACAGCATACCTGCAGGTAAATAGTTCAATCATGTGCCACAGAAATATCCACAATAGACAGGGGATAGACAAGTGAATGGGACAAATCCAGAACATAGGTTCATAGCTCATAAATGGCTATCCTACCAAGGGCAAAGCAGCGCCTAGCCCATAAAGGCAGAGCTTTAAAACCTCTAAAACCATGCCTTATTATATTGCTGCTGTACCTCTGTCATAGGACACTGAAGTGGCATCCCTGGGGTATATCTGCAATCTTCCCCATCCATTGGTCAAGATTGTCTTTTGAAATAAGCTGGAAGTAGGTGCTCTGCCCCACATGTACTGGGATGTTGTTCACAGCATAATGAGTGTTCGGTGATGAATCTGTCCCTTCCAGCATTATTGTGGCTAATGATCGTGTCAAGGTTTTACATCACCTGCCCTTGTGGTTCTGAGGATCTAGATTCTTTAGGTGTAAAGCATAGTCATCAAATCTGGGTTCGACATTACTTTGTATGTCAGGGCACAGGTCACCTCTGAGCAAAGCGCGGTACGCGACTGAATACAGGAGTCCTTTCAGTCAAGCAGCAGCAACACATATTCCCTGAGACCGCATCCGGTTGTTTGCGTGAACTGGTGGTGCTTCTTCCAGCTGCTGCAGGTGTCGGTCAGACATATTCCTAACGGGCATTGTACCAATCACAGGCCTAATGAGCGATGAGTACAAGGATGGTAGCACTTCCCCTGATCTAGATGTGTGAATCCCCTGCATGAATGGGTGGGCAATGTAGAAGGTCTACCTAACCACGTGCTAGCAACGCAGTGCTCTAACAAACGGCCAGACAACCCCAGATCCCTCGGTAACCCTTCTCAAAGCAGGGATTGCCACCTATATGGTGGAAGTAACCTTGTTCTTCCCAAGGGTACATCATGCATCACTTCCCGGCATTTAGCTGTAGGCTCTGGCACCAGATATCCATATTCAGAGTCCCTTCTGAAGGATATTCGTCGCATGTGTCCGACTATGGCAGACACCCGCCTCCGAAGTTATCTACAAACATTGTTAAATATAACCCCTGTGTTTGCTAGGCTTTTGGAAATGTAGATGTTGAAAGAGTGACCCAGGATTGAATGGGGACATCATCACCCAGACTGGCTGTGAGTCTGACATGGTGCCAAAGGGCTATGACCGTGGGTTCTTGTCACTTAGTTGTGTTTGCAACCCATCTTATGGCTGTGGTGTGTTTACATTCGCCGCCGGCGAGGTTATCACGATACCTGAGGGGGGTATTGTGTTGAAGGCCTTTGCCAGGTCGTGAGGTAGGCTGTATGGACTGCTTGGACCTCATCAATGGCCTTGGTGACTGTTCCTGCAAAAGTCAACCAAGTTTAAAGGCATGATCTGCCTGACCAAGCCACAACCGTTTGATCCAAAGTATGCAAAGTCCCTCATGCTCCCATTCTCCATGAGTTCCATCATGAATCCTTTTGCAGATAAGGCTTGTCAAGCTAATGGGATCACCACCAGGGTCAGTGGAGGCACCGCCTCTTTGGGTGGCGTGACCACAGTCGCCCAGCGCCACCACTTCTGGGTATGTTACCGTGTGGTGAGGCCAAGATTACAGCCGTCCCAACTGTGGGTTTAATCATTGAGTTCGGCGGAGGGCGCGAAGGGCACCATCTGGTCCCACATGGATGTTGTGTTTTTTAATGCCCCTGGGTTACTTCCCACCCAGGCGTTGATAGATGTGTTCCGAAACCTCTGCAGGCCAGATATCTCCAGTGTGGGGAGGAGGAGAACCTGTCAGCCAGTGGCATGTGTAGGTTCAGCAATCTTCACACTGGCTCCTGAACTGCCAGTTGGAGACACATCTGGGAGTGTCCTTGTGTATCTTCACAAATATAGCTAAAGCATAGGCTAGCCTCAAAGATTTAACAAGCTCCAGTCCTTGGTGATTTATCTGTCGAATTTGCCTTCTGAGATTTCATGAGAGCTTTGTAGTTCTTCTCACATATAATGAGTTGGGTGGTGTTCCACTACAAGGAGTCTGCTCTATCTTGTAGTAGCTACCTCCTTTCGCTAGAGCTTGTTTAAGGCGGCTGGAGTCCACCAGAGATACCGGATGCTTGGCTTGCACAAAAGAGTCTCAGTTTTGTGCTGGATTGCCTGATCCATGCAGTCCCAGGTGCTGGTAGAAGGCATATGCGATTCAGCGGTTTGAGTATCGTTTACCACTGGCTCAGGGCTCAGTAGCGGTGATCACACCAGCTTAGAAGTGTGAAGTCGGCTTTTGAGAAAGGCACATGTATGGTAACCGGCACCACCTTATCAGCATTGTATGCCAATAAGTAAGAAGTTATTGTATGTTGGGTCTCAAACACACGCGGTTCGTACACATGGAATATCATAGTAATAACTCACGCCTGGATGTGGGCAAGAGCAGGCGTGAGGCTCACACGGCAGATGTGTGCGCTCCAGGTCGACGCCCGAGGAATGCGACACATAGCCGCCTTAGCATAGGCCAATCAGGCAGCCGCCCCATGGCGCTCGCCTTCTGGTCGTAGGGGCACCTTCCAGCCTTTGTTTGGTGTAGCAGATCTCAGGATGGGGGTGGAAGTGGTGATGTGTGTGCACCATGGAGTCCTTTGCCTAGGCACCACTGGACCAAGTAAGGCCAATTTCACAGCAGTACCACACCCAGACGTGGTCATTGCTGCATGCCAGCATCATCTATGGAAAGAAACTGGCAGAGTCTTCTGGGACATTAGCACAGCATACGCCTGTCCGCGCTTCAAAGCAGACATAAGGGGCGGCACCCGCCGGTGGTGCGATGCCGCGCGAGATGTCCATTAGCAATGTCGACACTGTCCGCGAGTGTAGAACAGCGACGGAGAGCCCCATGTCCCCTGCTGAGCTGTACAACCTGTTCCGCCATGTGTGTAGCAGAGCGGACCGTTCTAAACTAAGGAATCCATGTCCGGCCCAGTGAAAGCCCGCCACGCAATGCAAACCCCATGTAATATGAGGAAGTTTATTGAGGTTGGGTGAAGGATGAGGGTTTGGGGTAATGGAAATAGGTCCGCTCGACCAGACCGTAAAGCAATGCTTATAACAAGATTCACAACAGGCACGCCGTCAACGGGTATTATTACCCAAGTTAGGAATATTGGGGGACATAGGTATCATAGACACGGACAAATGGGCCTTCCATGTGACTGCCTGATATTCATGACAGCGAAAGGGCAGTTCCGCATACACTAGGGCGGACAAGCATTCAAACCCAAAGTACCAGGAACATCATCTCGACAACAAGGCCCAGGCGTATAGGGGAGCGAGAAAGCCCCTCAGATCTGGGAATATCCTCATGTTTATAGAGCGATATGCATCCCGGGACATGAGCCGGAGGAACAAGGAATGTTTAATATGTAGTACCACACCTTTCCCAGCAGGAGAATGGATGCCTGTGACGCACGTGAGCAGGGTGGGTGGGGATATGTAAATTTAGCTGGCATCATGGGTATGCATACAATGGTGACCCGTAACAGCTAACGCAGTGTCAGCAACGCAAACGCAGAATGCAGTCCCTGCCAATTACAACCAGCAATGAACGGTAATGTGTAATGCGCTCCATGCCGCAAAGACTGTTACATAGTGTGTAAGGTGGTGCGTTTCCGCATACACGCCCGTCAACCGGATCAGAAAGTTACTGGAACAGTCACAACCAACACAGACCACTGCAACCACAGCCAGACCCCAGTAAACATATGTAACCAGAATACGGATATGCATGTGCGTCAAGTGCCAGAACTCCAATAATTAGAAATGCAAGTGCACGTGTGCGGCAGTGTGACTGGTCACAGCAGGGAATGTTAAGGCTGTGTCCTCCATCAATCATACATGTCTCAAAACTGTCAGCCTCTGGAAGTATGGAATCGGGCAATGCCATGTAAAGTACCGCTAGAAATAGTGAGAAACACACGCTTGCTGTGATAAAGACAAACATAGAATGTGGATAGAATAACGCAGTGTTAGTAGTAGCGGATTGACGACACGGTTATGCATCTGTGTAACCCGGACCTACTTGTCAGGAAGGTTGCACCCCATACCTAAATGTGTTCAGTTGGCTCACACTAATTCTGTTGGACCAGGGCTAGGCTAGGCTGGATATATGTCCAGTGTCAGCAGAGGCCCGTGCGGGGAAATGCTCCACCACACAATAATAATAGCACAACATACCAAAGTACCCACATATGTAACCAAAAAGAACAACAATAGAAAGTGGTCCTGGAAAAGGACTGGTGACACACAGATCCCAGATCTACAGAGAAATATATGGCCAGTGGAAGCATCGGCCACAATTACGGATCAGGTCCCTATAGAAGCAAGTTAGTTGTCCTTCATTACGACACGCCAGTGAACTGTACAGATAGACACAGGTCAATGTAACACACAGCAAGATTACAATAATCAGCTAGGTTTACACCATGCCAGGAACCTGTACAGTGGAAAGGGTATGGCATGGTAATTGATGTGTACACAGGTAATCCACAGACAGTGTAACAAAGCAAGGTATGAAACGAGGGGTTCACATGTATATATCTACACACAAAGCATAGTCCAACGGTCCGTGGTAGATATATGACGCGATGGACATAGATTTGTCACTTGAAAAGCTCAAGATGTAAACAACTACAGTTTAGTCCATAAATCATATTGATAGGAAGTTATAATACAGTCATATTCATATTTAACATTGTGACTTTATTTACATTCATATTTATACAAAATATGCATTTAATTGTGTACTTATTTATTCCATGATTTGGAATCTCAATGCAACAATTATACACATTGATATACAATATCATTATCAACATTACCTACATTCTAAGGTTTACTCACAACAATTAGTCAACTTATGTTTCCAATATACTGATTGTGGTTTGACCAATATTGTATTTATATTAACACATTGTTGTTGTATTATTGTTTCCATTAAGTAATGTATGCAAATAACTGATTTGTGGCATGTCACTTTATCATCAAAGTACTTTGGAGCACTGTCCACCTCTTTAACTATGAAAGCAGGTTTATTAATTAGTTGACTTTAAACTGACTCTGAAGGACGATATATGGGATCTACTATCTAATGTATTTTGCGTGATCTCGACGAGGCCCCATGTTAGTGGGTGAAAGAGCTCAGTATCTTTTGACTGTGGAGTGTATCGCTTTTGCTCATCGCCTGTCTTGGCATGCGTTTATGTTCAATAATGTCTTTATGAAGATGACCAGGACTCAAGGTTCGCTGTATTTCCGCTTACTGACACATGGATATAGATAGGCCAAGTAATACATAATATGGGTAGTCAAACAGACATCCGCCATTGGGGAACATACAGCAGCAGTCAAAACCACTCTTTGCCAGATGGTGACAGTCCAACCAAGTTCTATACTTTTACATATGCACATTGGTAACCATTGTAGACTCCAAAATTAGATCCGCGGTAATATCAACCAGCTGCGCATTTCGTAACCACTAGAAGAAATGGATACAGGAAATGTGGACTACGGCACAGCTAGAGCATATGCACCGGGAATGGAGCTGTTTAAGATGATGACAAGTGTCCATGAAATGCAGGACACATGAACAGAAATCCCCAGATTGCTCGAGTCCATAGAAGTGCTAGCCCACATCCCAGTCCCGCATTACTACGAAGGATGCTGTGTAATGTGTACCGCCGTAGGGTTGCAGTAAGCCAGTGGGATCCTGGGTATGCAGAAAATGGGGCTCGGTGTTGTTTGGCAGATAATCCGTTGTCCCGCCTGTGAGTGGATGTGGGTATAGCACATGCCTTACTTCCCCACTACACGATGCCAAGCATCCACCGGATAATGCTAAAAGCAGGTGTGAAATGTGTACAGCCCTATATCAGTGTCCAGTAGGCAATTCCCATGGATGGACAAGCGTGATTTACCAAGATGCATGGCACCCATAACTGGTGAAACCTGGTGGAATTAGCACAGCTGCAGTAAGGCATAGCACAGGAAATTACAGATAGGGACTACATTGAGACATTCCCTCGCATACAAAGTCAGATTCTCTCTGTGCGACATTATCAAGCAAGACACAGCCTCAAGTTTCCTATCCAGTCACCAAAATGGGGATCACTCGCCCATAGCGGGGCTATGGAACAATGTGGGTGACCTGGTGGAACAGCATACTAATGGCAATAATTAACAACTTCAACTAGGAAGGTCATAGGATGCAGTTAAACTATGTATGCTCCCACTTTATAAAGAAGATCCTTTAATGAATTAATATGATTAATGCCTCAATCTCGGACCGGCGGAATACACACCTAATCATAATAAAATGTAAATCCGCTGGCACCTTGAAGTGGCAATACACAATCCAAAAACACATAGGTGGGATGAAACAGTCAACGAGAAATTGTCCAGGACAGTGCCCAAATGGTGCGTAAAAGTGTTCCATTATATACAAGTAAGTGCTTTCACCATTGTAGGTCTGGCCAGACTTACACATAACATAAAAGCATCCAGGCTTTAAATATCCCCTCCTTACACTTTCTTATTGGTCAATTTCTCATCAAACAATGAACAATTAACCCCAGCATATAAAAGCCAGACGCTAATGTTAACTACACACACATATATTAACATATTCAAAACATCCTATTAAAACATGTAGCTATATGATATTGTACTCATGCTTAATACTCATCAATAATCAAAATCTAACAATATATATAGAAATATAGGTATATTATATCAATGTAATACAGTGCGGTAAACAACTGAAAGAGTGGACTAAAGGGTGTTAAATGTATAGCTGTACCTAAACTACATCTCCCAATATTTGCTGGGTTTAAGCCACCTTGCTTCTCAAAAGAGGCATAATCTGTGCTTCATCATTCAGCCCTGGTGTGTGGTCAACTCTCAACCTAATAATCCATCTCAACCGCATTCTAAAGTATAGCTGATAAGGTCCCCCTCTGGTATTAAAATCTAGCCTTTGTAAAACACTGAATGTAAAAGTATGCCTTGTGATGTGCTCATAGTCGGTCAGTAGGCATAGGCCAACCGTGGCTGCCTAGGTGCCGCGACTAGCAGGGCCACCTTTCTAGTAAGTATGTCATGTAGGTACACCAGGATGGGGGCACCATGTGTTGTGGTGGTGGGGTGCCATGAGCCTCTATCGCCCCAGGGCAGCGGCCTTCCATCTAAGGTCAGCTACCGTCAGGGAGGGGTAGTGCACGGTTCGCAGGTATGTGCTGAAGTGCACATGAAACAGCGGTCTACAAGGATTACCCATAGTGCATGGCGACACCTGCACAGAGACGGGCTATAGCGGGACAATAAGACCACCATGCATACAGCTCAGATAGACATACACACACACCATAAACAGGCAGTTATACACAAGGTTTATGGTTTGTACGGGTACAGTGTCAGTAATAGCAAAGGATAGTTGTCTGCCACTTATATCCAGCAGATGTCTCCAGGGCGGCTGGAATAATGCGGATCGCCATGCCGGACAATGAGTGGATATGCATCGCACTACTGTGCAATATGTGTCAGCCGCAAAATAAGCATACATGGGACAGACAGCTGTCCATGCAAGAGCAGCGCTATGGGCACAACATAAGTATGTATATGTACATCGAGAGAGATACAGACGGACACGTGTGGCAAGGCCGGGAGTGTAACGTACACAGCACCACCCCACCACACCACAGCAGGGCGCACGTGGAGAACACGCTATGGAGGTCGTGCTAACCACAGCAGGCACACAGGCAGTCCACGAAGGCGCCTCACCATCCATAAACACAGAGATGGCGGCAGGATATAAGTGTTCTGCGGAAACTCTAAAGCCATAACCTATGAAGCCATGAGGCTGGGAGCATAGACAAACACACACAGCTGGCAGGCATGGGGATTGATCTTACCCCCACCTACCCAACCGCACAACAGTATGACACAGGTATGGAACGCGCTACGTGGACCACTGAATACAGCACCATCAGAGGCACACGTCTAGGTGGGTGACAACATCCGTAAAGGAATAGACGCTGATAGCCAAGGTATGTACATGGCGCCTAAAATAACTACTCTCTACAGGGGCAGCTGTAAACACACGCACACACACACACCCCACACACACACACGGGGAAGGGCCAGGAGTCGAACCTACGCCTACCTACATTAACACACTACAGCATGATGCATTTACAGAACGCTGCCACCGCGATTAGCCGCCGCTGAGCACAGCTGTCAGAGGCATACTTCTAGGCAGGTGACATCATCCATAAAGGAATAGATGCCACATAGCCAAGCGTATAAAAGCTGAGAAGCGACTAAAGGAACTACTCTCACCAAGGGCATCTGGAAACACACACCTCACGGGGAAGGGCCGGGAGTCAAACCTACACCTACCTACATGAACACACTACAGCATGATGCATTTACAGAATGCGCTACCGACATTACTGAGCACAGCGCTGTCAGAGGCATACTTCTAGGCGGGTGACATCATCCGTAAAGGAATAGATGCCAATAGCCAAGGTATGTGTTGAGAAGCGAATTAAAGGAACTACTCACCAAGGGCATCTGGAAACACACACACACAGGGGAAGGGCCAGGAGTCAAACTCACGCCTACCATACATGAACACACTACAGCATGATGCATTTACAGAACGCCACCACATTACTGAGCACAGCGCTGTCAGAGGCATACTCTAATTTTAGGTGGGTGACATCATCCGGTGAAGGAATAGCTGACAATAGCCAAGGTATGTGTTGGGCGGTTCAGCATGACCATCTGCAGAGGCAGCTGGAAACACAAACACACACACACACACACAATAATTCCTCACACATCGGGAAGGGCCTGAGTTGAACCTATGCCTACCTACATGAACACACTACAGCATGATGCATTTACAGAATGCGCACCGACATTACATTGAGCACAGCTGTCAGAGGCATACTTCTAGGCGGGTGAGACATCATCCCAGAAGGAATAGCTGACAATAGCCAAGGTGCATGTGCTGCTACAAGCCGCCTAAAAGCATGACCATTTGCAGAGGCAGCTGGAAACACACCACACCTTGACACACGGGAAGGGCCGGGAGTTTGAACTTACACCTACCTACATGAACACACTACAGCATGATGGCATTTACAGAACGCCGCCACTGAGATTACTGAGCACAGCTACTGTCAGAGGCATACTTCTAGGCGGGTGACATCATCCAGAAGCTAGAATAGATGCTAATAGCCAAGGTATAAGTTGAAGTGACTAAAGGAACTACCTCACCATGGGCATCTGGAAACACACACACACACACAATAATAATCACACCTCACACGGGAAGGGCCGAGCCCAACCCACGCCACCTCTAGCGAACACACTCACAGCATGATGCATTTACAGAACGCCACCGACATTACTGAGCACAGCCATTGTCAGAGTGCATACTTCTAGGCGGGTGACATCATCCGAAGCGAATAGATGCCAATAGCTGCTGCATGTGTTGAGAAGCTTAATTAAAGGAACTACTCACCAAGGGCATCTGGAAACACACACACACACAGGGAAGGGCTGGGAGTCAACCTACTCTACCTACATGAACACACTACAGCATGATGCATTTACAGAACGCTGCCACAATTACATTACTGAGCACAGCGTTGGTAGCGTCAGAGGCATACTTCTAGCTGGGTGACATCATCCAGAAAGGAATAGCTGATTAATAGCCAAGGCATGTGCTAAGCATCTAGCATGACCATCTGCAGAGGCAGCTGGAAACACACACACACACAATATCACACACATTGTTGGCACACACACACACACACACACACACACACACACACGGGAAGGCCTGGAGTTGAACCCACTACCTACATGAACACAACATACAGCATGATGCATTTACAGAACGGGCCACCGTTATTACTTTACTGAGCACAGCACTGTCAGGAGGCATACCCTAGGTGGGATATCATCTGCAGAGGCAAGGCAGCCGATAGGAATGAAGACAGAGTGCCACACAGCATGTTACCATCCCAAGGCGGGCTTACAGTAACATGGTAGTGCTGCACTCGGAATACCAACCAATCCACGGAGCAAAACATCACGACATGGATACGGATGCACCACAGACAGTATACCCTATGAGAGGGCATCCGGCGCAGCGATGTAGGCGGGCCATTGTGGCATACCAACCATATGACTCACCTGGACGGGTCACCATGGCTATGCAGGATGTCATTGGCCATGTCTACACTTAGTAGCAGACATCGGTGCCGACTGTAGTTTGTACTCAATGGTGTACTGGCCATGCCCTCACACCTAGCGGCCTAGGGGTAACATACATGCACACGGGTATCATCACAGATGGCGGTGTGCACTGTACTGTGTGTCCATCTACACAGCTGCTTACTGGGCATGCTCAGACACTTAGAATCTGCACAGTGCAGACATGCATACACATGAGGTGGAATCATGGAAGGGCAGATTAGACCGCCGGTGTGTCCACCCACACAACAGCAACCCGGCATGCTCACAGACGCGGCGTGTACAAGGGGAAACAGACATGCACACGGGGTATCAACACAGACGGGCGCGGTGTGCACTGTACTGTGTGTCCATCTACACAGCTGCTTACTGGGCATGCTCAGACACTTAGACTCTGCACAGTGCAGACATGCATACACATGGGGGAAATCATGGAAGGGCAGATTGTGGACCGTTGTGCGTGTCCACCCACACAACAGCAACCCGGGCATGCTCACACACTTAGTATGCCACGCGCCATCCGCATGCAGACGGAGTGCACACAATCAAGTCACGGCCAGGTAAAACCCGCATTAACGCCATGTGGACACACATGCAGTTACACGTACACACACAGATGACAGCACAGGTGTCACGGGTGCAGGCTGAACATGTACACACTACAGTGAACACTGTAGCTGCCATGCCAGCACCATGTCATCGGTGCAGCAGTATGCCTCACGGTCCAGCAACAGCATGTGACATATGTCCACAAGTCTATGTGGCGGTGTACGTCCGTCATGCAGAGTACACATGTACTATCAATGATCCCACAGGTGTGATGTAGTCCACCCATATTGGTATACATGGACAGGCGTGCTCCACACATACCACGGGCCTGACACAGATATGATACATGACTGCAGCTGTACCACAGTGAAACAAAGTCCAGATATGTCATATATGTGATCGCCTGGCTGTGTGCATGGACTGCACACAGGACACATACGAAGCCTGTGATGTACCACATGCATAACACTGGCGTACGCTGTAATACACACACGAATGAAAGGTGGACACATGTCTGTGGTATGCACCCCCTACAGGGTGTAGCAGTGTTGACTGGGACACATACCCTTGTACATTTTCCCTGTGACAGCTGTGATACCATACCACAGTCCATGTTCCATGTATGTCGACACACATGTCACAACGTAGCAATGCATACACACATGGCAACAGGGGATACATGTGACACGTGTACTATGCACAGTGCAGCCATGTATGAGCAGTGTCCGATGTTCATAACACAGTTGCAACCCCCTACCACATGCATACCCATCAAGGGAGCCGTCATATGGTGGCATAGTAACAGCACGCATGGCGGTATGTGTGTACACCATGTGTTTAAACACCTGTCCACATGCATGTGTGCAGGTGCTGGTCACAGGTGTGTCACACACCATCCTACACTGCCATGTGCATACAGTCTGCTATGTCGCCTTTACATGACAGCACTGCCATAATACATACCCATCGGCCATGTGTCATCGACCATATGTCACATGGCCACTGTAACCCCTACCACCTCCCAAGTGCATATATTGACACAGCTGCCAGATACAGTCATGGTACGCAGGATGCACTACATACCGCTGCATGCCTGCACATATCCCATATAGCGGGTGTGGCATTCCTAGCACCAACATGTGTGCAGGAATGTGTGCCCATGTATGCCACAGATCGGGGGGACTATGTGCCACGTGCCACACATCACTGTACACCATGGTAGAGATCTGTACATACCTCAGTGTGGGGTGCATGGATGTGGATGGTGCAGTACATGCAACACGTCGTCCCTCCTTGTAGACATGTGTGGTCACCACCATGTCAGTGTGTCAACATGTGTGTATGTCTGCTGCCTGTTGTGATTGTGTATGCAGATATAGTGTTGTGACTGGACACTAACCACACAGGGTGACCATCCCGTACTGGTGCTGCATTGTACAGCCCTGTCAATGCCATACTTGTGAGCCTTACTGGCCACCGTGCAAGACCGCCCCCGTGACATGGCGCTGGGTGCATTGTATTGTGAGGGTGCTGACCACACAGGCAGGTGTCCCCATCTACACAATGGGTGTGTGCCATAGTGGTGTACTACGACATTGCAGACATATTCCTGTACCGGTACAGCATCCAACTGCTGCACACCGCGGCACCACAGCTGACAGGTGACACCTGGCTGTCAGTTGCCAGCACACTGTGTACCTACACCTGCAGAATGTCACCATACCTGTACTGTGTCATGCCATGTATGTGATGTCTCTGTCCACCGTAGCCTGTGGCACCGACCACAGGCGTCAGGTGCAGTATATGTGTGGACATGTGTGTCATGTACTGTGTAAGCAACGTTACACTATATCTGGCTCCGTGCTCTGCAGGTTTACATGTAGAACCTCTTCTGCAATCTCAACTGTCTGTTCTCTATCACAAAAGCTCTGCACCTGCTCCCATAGTATTCCTACATAGGTAAAGTGCATGTATACTAGATGGAGTACTACACTAGCCTAGAATCCCCTTGATTACCCACTTCCCTATAGGTGCCTTCTGCCGCAGTTACACAGCAAATGCATTCACGCCTTCTGGCATGTCGAAGGGTCAATTGCTAGCGACCTCTCCTGTTCAGATGGTGAAGCTGGGCGTCCTGGGCAATGTTACAGGTGCCTCATGGACACGGACAAGCTGCACCTCCCCCACTAAACATAATACATGTGAGAGATGCAACTTTATAGTCAGACAGGGGGCTGAGCACTCTCAAACCATGACCGGCAAGACCAAACGGGAGGGGAAGGACACCATGCACACCACAAACCCAGTGTCACATGTAACTATCACAAATGCTAAACAAACACATGAACACACTAAGACATACTTGGAGGCACTGTTAAAACATGTAACGAACCTAACGAGGCCTCTGAAGCAGACACCCAAGCAACCGCCTCCACAAGACATAGGACATGCAACACATAGTCCTCAATGTCAGTGTGCTAAACAGTCACAGCCCCAAAGGCCACACACAATGCCAGACACACTTGTAATGGGTGACGCCACAGTCAGACACACCGATCGCCCCACCCACCAGACTGAACAAGGGAATGATCACAGTAGGCTGCCTGTCGGGCGCTGGAATCCGCCACATAACACATGCACTCAGGTCACTCCGCAGCATGTACAAGTATGACGCGGTCATTGTCCATGCTGGTGTCAACGACCGGAGACATACCACCCTGGGATACATGAAAGGAGACATAGAGGGGCTCTCAGATTGTGTAGCCCAGGCCAGCATGTCCCTGACCCTGGCCAGTATCCCACCCTCATCAAGTATGATGCCACTATACTGGCTCCAAATGATCACCCTTTATAATGTACCTGGTTACCGGTGTCAGTCTGAGGGGATCCAAATTCCTCTTGCCTGGGATGACATGCTTGGCACGCCACGCCCCTTCACAAGGGATGGCTCGCACCTGTCGCCCCTGGTCTTCAAGAGTTTGGCTAAGGCTCCTGCCACCCCCACAGTGCCCACTGCAGGCAAGGCTGGAATGATAAACCTACCACCCTAAACTACAAACCTGGAGAAAAGAAAGGGTAATACTGCTCAGTGCCAGTAGTCTACGCCCAAGCTGCACGCCCTCAAATGCCCTCCTCAGTATGGAGGACATCGATGTCAGTGCTGTGACTGAAACATTGTTCAGGGCTCCTGAGAGCACCCCAGCACTATCAGGTCATACCTCATATCACGCGTTCAGGACCATAACCCCGACCAAACACAGCAGAAGGGGGAGTCTCCATTTCCACGAAGGATACCCACAGCTCCAGGTTGCGACAAATCCACGTAGCAGCCCGGACCATCCAGGTGCACTCAACCATGGGTAGGACTGCCCTACAGTTTGTTGCATGCTACAGACCACCCTCCCAAACCCAGGATACCCGCACAGCCTTCCTGAAGACACTGGGGAGTATGAATGCTCTCACAACACCATCATATTGGGTGACATCAACCACCCATACAGAGACCGAACATTACCCAGGACACAACACTTACACCAAAGGTTCCAGGTGTTCATACACCCAAATGCTGTGGAACAACCATGCACCATACCCACAAGGGGAGGAACTATACTAGTCCTGATCATCACACATGGGGATCTACATGCTCCACACAGGATGTACATCCTCAATGGTGAGGTCAGACCATATAGTGAACTCACTGGAGATCCGCGATCCTGCACCCAACACCGCAAGGGAGACCACAGTGAAGACCTTCCACAGTGAACCCCACACGCCATATGACTGGTGTGGTACCCTACAAGGCCTCCATGCCAGTGGTAAACACAGGCCACGCCGTTGAAACCCTTACAAATGCCTTCTATGAGCACCCCCAGGAATGTCTGGATCAAGCTTATCCCTGATAACATCAGACCTTGTCCACCAAAGGCAGGCACATGGTCTGGTGGACCCCAGCCATTAACAAACCGTACAACAAGAGGTGAAAGCTACTACATGACAGAGCAATATCACTACTAGGGAAGGCATCACTGATTAATACTGGCGTTAACATACGATCACTATACAATCATCCAAGGCTTGGGGACTGGACTTGCAAAGGACACATAAGACAACCATAAGGCCTTCCTTAGCTATGGTAGGAACATGGGTGGAAGCACACAGTTATGCTCGGATTTAGTCCAGAATGGTACAATGATCACTGAACCCACAGACATTGCCAACAAACTGGCAGACAGGTTCCGTGCATACATCTACCCTCCCCCAAGAGGGGACGTATCTATCCCACCAGAGTCTAGCCTCCCAAACATCTCGAATGCTCAGGTGAGAGCTGATATCTGTAAAGCAGTGAACACAGCATCAATGGGACCAGATGGTGTCCCCGGCTGTGTGCTACACAACCTCAATGAGGGCCTCACCCCGCACATAAGGCTGCTGTGTAATCTTAGTCTTACTACAGGCTACGTACCTGATGGATGGCATACGGCAACTGTGGTCCCACTCCACCAAGGTAGTGCTCCTGTGGACTCTGTACATCCCTGCCCTATAAGCTTGACAAGCCTTGTCTGCAAAGCTATGGAGGGGTCCATAATGGAGCCCATAAATAAAGACATTGGGGAACGACAAATACTGGAACATACCCATATCGGCTTAGTCAAGGGCAGATCCTGCCTCCCGAACCTGGTCAACCTGTTTGGAGGAGTCACTAAGGCCATTGATGGGGGTACGTCGGTTTGCACAGACTACCGTGACCTGGCGACAGCGTTCAAACCACACTCCACGCGGGTGTCATAGAAAGGCTCACCAGCATAGATGTAGAGACATATGTCACACGATGGTGTGCCAACCGGATGGAGGTCAAAACCCACAGGGTTAGTGTTCCTGGTACCATGTCAGACTCCAAGCTGGTCCCGAGTGGTGGCCCACAGGGCTCAGTCCTGGGCCCCCTCCTGTTTGGCATTCAACTTTCTGACGTGCATGCAAACATAGGGGGATTGTGGCAGACAAGGTATGCAGATGACTGCAAACCCCATCAGACACGGACATCCACCTGAGGTCTCATAGAAATGGATAACTGGTGCCAGAGCCATGGCCTGAAGCTACATGCCAGGGAAGGTATAGACCTACCCTTTGGGAAAGACATGTTCACCCCGAATTACCACATAGGTGGTAATCCATTAAACATGGTGGACATGATCAGGGACATGGGTACAAAACCTGTCGGTAACCTCTCTTGACACTCACATTGCCAATGTGGTTGGGAAGACATTCCACTGTGCCCACCTGGTCATGAAGGGATTCACATCCACATCAGGGGAGGTCATTGTACCCCTGTACTCTTCACGCATCAGACCAATGATTGGGTACAACGCCACATTTGGAATGTACTTAACCTGACACCTGCAGCACTCGGAAGGACCTCAAACATTCCACAACACAGGGATAAAGGTGCTGAAACATATGTCACACGCTGCCCGACTGAGGGGACTCCGGCTGTATACCTTCTCATACCGTCTGCTCCGAGGTGATCTGTGCCTGACATACACAGCCATGTCCGACCTGGGTGTCATGGACATGTTCCACCTCCTAGGATCCAAACAACCACGGGCACGGGAGCAACTGACAGAAACCTCAACACGGACATAAATAGGACATGCTGGAGGGACAGGTTCATCGCCCAGAGACTCCCTACACCATGGAACAGATTCCCAGCCCTTGTGAAGCAGAGCCCCTCACTGACTCTGTCCAAGAGTAATCCTGACGTGTGGATGGGAGATTGTAGGTATGCCCCAGGCATCATCTCTGTGTCACTGCTGGACAGAGGGACAGCAGACCAATGGATTTAGTATCCTCATCCTAAGGGGTGGTGAAAGCCACACACACACTCTGGCTAGGCTTACACATGCCATAAGGCACATAGCCTGGTATGTACCTATGCACCTATGTACCTATGTAGGTGTCCAGGCAGGTTGCGTGTACCTGTGGTATGCTGATATTGCCAGATGTGCCTGTGGGTAACCCACAGCTACACGTGTGGGACTGATAACAGTGCTCCCAGTAGGCACATGCAAGTACACCATATGAGGCATACAGGTTAACAGAACCAACATGGTGCTACACATGTAACCGTCACACATACCGTGTACACAGCTCAATGTATGCTGCACCTGCACTACATGGTATGTCTGCTGCATGATGACAGTACACAACCCACATCACATACGCACCTGTCACTTGTCATACACAACCACTGCAACATACACATCACACACTATGCGCATTAACAGGTATCACATACACCTCTCACTATCTTGTCCACCCTGTGCATCAGAATATATTTGCATAACTGTGCACCGATGGTGTGGATGACAGTGATGCGGCAGAGGCTTCATCATATGCACAGGGTGATATGTGTGCCAGGGGCATAGGCTGTACCAATGGATGACATCATGTGTGTGTGTAAGGGCCGGTGCATTTACTGGGCATGACTGTGCAGAATGCATGTGGATGTGGTGGAGCCCTACAGTTGTGTCTGGTGTGTGGGTATGTGTGTACACAGTTCAGCCATCTGTGATGCCTACACGGGTATACTTGGCAGCCCCAGACCGTACAGTGCAGGCTGTATGGCTCACTGTGTCTGTGCGTCACGCGACCCCGCGGCCTGCCTGGGGTCGCACGGGCACCGCCGGTAGAGGTATGGAGTGGCCACCGGATGACACATGTCCGCTGGAACCGTGTCCACGCTGGGACCGGCCAGGGCAATGTCCACGTGGCCTACTGTGTCCTGGTGTGGTTGGTGTAGCACCAGCTGCACTGCTGCTGCTACCGGCACTGTGTGAGTGGGCATGAGAGGTGGCACGCACACGTCGACCCACACTAGGTGGTGGTGTTGCTGGCCTACGGCCACATGTCCTATGCCTCACCCCTACCAGGTGTTCCAGCACAGACAGCTCACGCTCGCGGATTGACATGCCTCGGTCGAGGATTCCAGCCATCTCACCTAATCCCATATCCAGAACATTAGCAATCTGCTGTTGAGCATTCGCCAATGACTGGATGTTCTCATTTAGGGAACAGATTGCGGCCCTCTGCAGCCTCTGCCCTTCTTGGTTCTGCCATTCAGCACGTGCCTGTGCCGCCATTACAGTCTGGAACATGCGTCTGGTGATACCAGCTGCTGCACCCTGTACAGCAGGTGCATGTCTGCCAGAGGTCCTCCTACGAGCAGCACCAGCTACATGCCTGTGTGGCATATCACCAGTCATTACACTGGCAACATGGTGTGTACCCGCACCTTCTGTAGCCACCACACATTCCTGCTCAATGCCAACAGACGCTGACTGTCCTTCCTCTATGGGCAACGGTGATGTGGTATGTGTCGGCATCAGAACCGCAGCGGAGATGAAGGGGACATAGGTGGGATGGTAACCAATGGCACAGCTTCTGCCCCTGACAACCCTGCCTGTGCCTCATGCATATGGTCATCACCGCTAGTATCTGTGGGGAAACTAGCATCAGATGGACCGCAAGAGGGGAACGCACCTACACCACCTGTGAATACAAAGACATACTGTAAGATACATTACACACACGCAGACACACACGCAGACACACACACACACATGCAGACACACACGCAGACACACACACGCAGACACACACACATGCTGACACACATACGCAGACACACACACACGCAGACACATCATGCATGTGATATTGCAGATGGCATGCAGCATTCCCACAACACAGCTCAGTGAATGCAGGCCAGACATTAATAGTGGTAGTATGCATACTGCCCTGGGGTGCACACTACATCAAGCAGGTGTCATTTCAGTAGGCATGCAGTGCACACCTTCATGGTAGTTTTCATGCATCACCGCGGATACAATCGCGGTGGCTACAGGCAGGTTCACAGTACACATGGCTGGCGTCACTTTGACATGTACACCACCAACATGTGCGATAACATGTGGACATGTGACAATGGTGTCCCACCACATGCACCGCATCATACTGGACGTCACAGTGCAGTGTTATGTGTACAGGCTACAGATAGAATGCATGTGTAACAAAGATGTCTGTGCAGGTGTGGTTGGTGCGAGCCATGTACATTGCTATACAGTGGGGAGTACAGGCACTGTGCCTCTGCATGGCAGCAAGACACAGGTATGTTTCTGTTCGATGCATAACATGGATGCATTGCATTACCATGTCTGCAACACAGTCATGCTGTTCCACAGCACGTATATGGTAGACATTGGTGGCACCTCCAGTGGCTGCAGACAGGCATTCCGGTTGTCTGGTGTACCACATCAAATGTACAGGTAGTCCACTACAGTTATGATCGCACTATGTGTGGACAATGTGCAACGGTGTAGATCCACTCCAGATGTACTGTGTGGCAACATGCCTGTAGGTATCACCCATGGCCATGTTTGACTGGGTCATGGACAATTGTGTGTGATGGGCATCGTGTACCCATCCCTGTGGTGGCCCATGTGACATACACCCATACAAGTCTGAGGTGTCACAATCCAGAGGGCTATGCAGACAGTGTGGATGTCTGCTATGTCGGGCGTAGGTCATGTCATGGTGTGACAATATTGCAGACAGAACACCACGCATGGGACATGTCATGTGCCATGTCACAACGCAGCACACAATGCAGGGGCATATGTCAATTTGGTAACACCTGTGTGCTGGCCAGATCACAGCTCTCTATGTGGTACTGTGTGCGTACCACAAATGGCATTCCAATGCATACTACATATGCAGCCATTGTAGAACACCTCCACCATTGTATGCATAGCTGACTGCACATATCACACCGACGGGTTCTGTGGTTTCATGCTGGTGTATACTAACGGTTGTATCTACTGTACATGGGTGGCGTGTGTGTCAGGTGGTGCAACCTGTATACCGTGACTGGAGCAGAACCCAGGTGTGCATGTCATACCTTGCCACATGGCGAATATCTATACACTGCAACATGCCTGTTACTAACAACAGTCTCACCTGCGACGGACCCGTGGCTGTGCGACACGCCAGAGGTACCTGTATAGGGGTGACACAACAGTATAAACATTATCCATGACTGTAGCCACAGTAAGCACTGTGCATGTCACATCATGTACCTGTGTGGTAGCATGCAAACACAACGTAGCATACTGTAGTATGCGGCTTGTGTGGCCATATACCTGGCATGTGTTGGTACATTATGTGGTGTACTGTGACACCCACACCTACGTCAGTTATCATACACATATGCAAGACTGACTTACCAGGCAGCTCCAGGCTCGTTCGTTGGGAGACACCCACCTCCACGATGGCAGCGAGTGTTTCTGCATGATGTTCCCTGGGTGTCCCCAGACTGGCCAGGAGCTCCTCCATGTGTGTGAGTGGGTGCTGGGTTGGTGGCCCACCTCCTGTTCCACCTTGTTCTCTGGCGATTGTATGCACGCTTTTCGCGGCCGCATTAGGTCCATGCAGTGTCGGGCGATTCGCTGGTAGGTGCGGTTGTTGCCACCCACGTCGTTCACCCTCCTGCGCATATCCTGCCACAGGTCATCCCGCTGCTGTGCTTGCTGTGGAACATGGCTGAATAGCAGGTCATAGTTGTCATGGAGCAACGGTATGATTACGTCATCCTCCTGGCGGCTGAAGGCTGGCAGCCGTGAACATGGCATTATCTGTAAAACATAATGATGGTGACAGGTCACATTTACACTGATGTACTGGCATACCACTGGACATACATTGCTATGACATGCACGACATCTGCACAGTAATCTCTGCGATGCATCATGGCACTGACACAGCTGACGTGTTGCTATCACACCGTTAAGCAGCGGGTATCATATCATATCTGTGTGTCAACTCATCACACTGTACACACACCATGTTGATGGTAACCTGCTGTGGACATGTGTACCTGCCTGCACCTGTGTTCATACCAGTCGGCACGTGTCCCAATGTGCACACAGTTCTACTGTTCACCTGGATGCTGTGTATATGTCACTAGGCATCACGGACGCAGCCATTATGGACGCCAGCGGCACTGCACACATACACGTGGACACCTGTACATGCATGTGTTGTGCCATGTACATCTACACAGCACTGTACAGGTGTTGGACAACCTGCCACGGCTCACCTGTATTGCACATGTGATACACATGGGACATTGTGTAATCATATGACATTAGCAGGGATGGTCATACATAGCATGTGCGCGCGCATGTTGTACACACCAACACACAGCACCTGTGACACCACAAGGTGCATCAGTGCCACATTACTGCTCTGGACGGTTGATAGTGCAAGTGCCATTTGGCCATCGCACCATGTATGACTGTGATAGCACGTGCAGCCTTGCTGGACAGGGCTGCATGGTATGACAGAGTATGTCACATAAATGGCACAGGGATGTGTCCCACCTGGGGGGTACTGATATTGGGAGGGTGCCTGTCCATTCCATATGTCATTGCTATGTGTATATGGACATTACACATGTCTATCATCATGGTGTGGACAATGGCCTTCTGCAAGGTAGGCAGCATGCTGCTTGGTGGGGGTGTGTATGGTGCATGCTGGTATCGCACATCCATGCATACACATTACCCCTGACAGGTGCTATGTGCTGTGATATTGTTCGACACAGTGCTGTATGTGCCCACACACTGATATCCCATGCACATGGATGGTAGCCTGGCCTGATATGGGTACCACATATGTCTACATCCAGTGCCTGCTGCCACCGCCATGTCAGCAGGTGCACCACACAGCACCATCCCTCCCACAGGGACCGTGGTGTTGGGCACAGCATAGGTATCCATGTATGGGGACAGGGATGTTCACATAGCGGGGGCACTGATGGTATCATCCATCGGACCATACACGTATGACGCACACCTCACACACCCAGCCCATTCAGTATGTTGTTCGAAACACTGACACAGCTATACTGCTAGGCCAGGGACATTCCCAGTCGCATACACACAGATGCATGAACATCTGTCTGTGGCATGGGCTACAATGATGGTGGGGTTCAACACATAACGTGTTTGAGTGTGGCTGGCGAGATGTTCTGTGTACATGTTCACGTAAACCTATTCTACAGTAGCCAGCGTGATGTGCTGTGCACATGTCAATGCTGCACATTGTGTTGGTGTCTGTCTGTCAACAGGCCAGTGGTGGAACACACAGGGTATTAGTGATCAAATATGCATGCCGCCTCTGTACAGCTGTACTGCTAACATCTCAGGTGCTAATGTGTCATGGACATGCACACCTTACCCGACAGGTGGTAGTGGGTTGCCACCCGCACTCCATCTCCTCTTGTGGGTTGCTATGATCCAACACCCTCTTTGTATTGTATGTTCAGGCTATGCACCTGTGTGGGACATGTGGGCATGCAATGCACTACTGCGTACCTTTGCACCCATTGCACAACATGTCACACAGGTACACTGGCAGCCATACACTTCACAGCTTTATGACGGTACAACAGGTATTGTACACACGTAACACATATCCTGTGGGACATGGTCATATGTACAGGCATGTCCAACAGTCATGTACCACTGCTACCCCTATATGATGGATATGCAGTACATGTGGCGGTACAGCAACTGTCACATGTAGTCGTGCAATGCCCCCTACCTACATGGCGTGGTACTGCCTGTGGGGGATATGCGTCTGCATCCATGCTGTGCCCATAGCTGACAGTTGTACATTGATATGTGCAACATACCTCATTTGGTGTTCTCATGGGTGCATGTTCAACATGGCTCCGCATTGTTTGTGTCTGTCACACAGTCATTGTTGTACATGGTTTACATGCCAGCCATGGCTTACTGTATGTGATTCCATGTACTTCATTGGGATACCATCATTATACATTATAACAGCGTATTCCAGCCATCACATAGCCTTCCTAGATGACACTGTTAGCCAGCCAGTAGTAGGTGTTCCGCCATCTGCACATCGGTCACACAGTACGAGGGCGGCTGACACCCATTCTGGGGACAGGGTGCTGACAGCTGTGGATGGGTGATGCTGTCGACAACCATGACTGCACCTGATGGTCACATCTGGATGGGTAACATTCACAACACACACCTACCTTCACGTAGTAACACATCATCTACAACAATGGACATTCCTGCCAGAACAATGTGTGCAGTATGTCTGTATGACCACTGTAGGCACCACTGGTGGCCCCCAGCATGGCAGCCAACAGCACCAGTGTATATCCCGTGGAACCATGGGTTACACCATTCACAACACACCTGTCTCAGATGACCCTATTGTGGATCATAGTGCAGTTCCACACATCATGTTACACTAGGCATCATGCACTGATATGTTGCGGACATGTGAACAGCTGTGCAACTCAACATATGCACACATGACACATCACCTGGTACAACATATCTCTCATACAACGTGTTATTGTGACCGCCCTGTGATGGCATTACACAGGCTACGTGTACTGGGACATGTGATGGCTCACCGGTATATTCACCCTCTGGGTGTGTGTCTAGCCAAGTTTACAGTAGGCAGTGGTCTGAACACAGGGACACTGTGTCACTGCAACTGTTGCCTATGCTCATACTGTACTTATACAGGCATGTGGTATCTGACCACTATGACAGTCCTGGTCGACCACACTGCTGTGGCACACATGACCTGCGGCCATCTGCCTGGGGTGTGGAGCAGACATGTACATCTTCACATGCTATACTGCCTCTGTGGCGGTGTCACATGACTGTCTCCAGCAGGGCTGTAACAGGCAGGCATGGCATGGGGTCATGTGGGACAATGCTTGCACCTTCCACTGTGCTGCACACAAGCAAGGCACACACACTAGTGCACCACTCACATTTATCTGCAGTGACTGGGACCTGCCTCCCTGCTCTGCGCAGCACGCCTGCAAGTACAGATTGTACACGGATCGTACCTCCCAGGCACATACCTGGATTGCAGCACACACAGGTGAGGGGATCCTACATCACACAGTGTTTTGCACACATCCTGGATATTTGCTGAACACAATGCATCATAGGTGCTCAATGTGCAGATACCCATGTTTGTGACCGCTACACACATTGTAACATGCAACAGAGTTTACATTGTACACCACAGGTTACATGCTGTCTGTGTTGTTATACTGTACATTGGGCGTCAGACAGCTGATACTGCCATGTGCTGACAGCAACCCACACTTCCCTAGAATGGACACCCATGTACCTACACATGCTTGAGGCATGCACTCCACCCAGCTGGATGACACATTACACAACACATACCATACCTACACTACCCTCAGCATGCACAATACCTCCATGTGTCTGGTGTGTTAAACCTGGGGTTATCCCCCCTTTGGTGGATGAACACATATGCTTCACGGCCCTGCTAGCCACACCCTGGACACACACCCATCGCAGCATACACGGAACATGTGTACTACAGCCAGTACTACTGACGTCTGCTGACAGCAGTTGTTAATGGCATGACACCCCGGCAGATGGACAGTATACATACATATGCTGACACATACCACAGTGCACTTCTGTAGCATGTACACAATGGTAGGGACCATGCTATTCCACACAGAGACATGGCGGTACTGACCTTTTCACAGACGGCATGGTGGTGGTCATGTTCCATGCACATCTGATGTATGGGCACATGTGCAGGCTGTTGCACGGTGGTGTATATTCACATGTGTGGGGTGCATCACTTGTCAGCCATGGTGGGTCCTCGTGGTCCATCACATGCTCCAAGGCTAGCTACCTACACATGACTGCCACACATTGCAGTGTGGGGCCTCAGGCAGTGTGGTGGTATGTCTGTGTTGTTTGGCTACATCCACATTCAATGTCACATACAATAGTCACCCAGGCATTGCAGACCGAGATAATGTTGGTGCCAGGCGATGGTGTACTTACCAACAATACACACTCTCACTCACTACAGGGTTGCAATCCATACATGGACATCGTAGTGTCCCTGTGGACACATACATGGTACTGACATGCACACGTTATGTCCTGGGACACTGGCCCGATGTCACCTTCCAATGTCCCTAGCTGTTATGTCCTGCCAACCTGTTTGGTATGTGTCTCCACACCAGCCCACTATATTCACTGCTAGCCTGTTGTCAGACATTGTGTACCTTGACCACTGCACAGCCACATCTATCACACTACACATGGGTGGCACTGCATTGCACGTGTGGGACTGCATTCGTACACCCATGACTGGACCGTTCTGTATGGCACTGGGGCACATCCTCACGAACGTGCTTCACGCATGCATTGATGGCCTCCATGCCTTTCCTGGCACCCTTGTTGGGCTTCTGTGTGCCACAGCACGCCACATACATATGCTGGCCACCTGTCGTACCATTGCATGGGTGGTTGGGGTGGTACAGAGGGCAACAAATCAGACGTTGTCCTCACATTGCCCTTCAGCACCATTCCACGCTCTGGTATTGGCAACGCACATCCACCTGCACATCATACCCTGTGTCTCAGGATGTTAGGCTATATGACTCCTGGACAGGACACACAGTGGTGCAAGCATATCATACTACCTACTACATGTCAGGTACATATGGCATTACACAGTCCTCAGTCATGGGGCCCTTCATGTTCACTATTTGCTTACATACACAACATGCTGTCACAGAGTACTGTCCATGCCTAGATATCCCACATCTACATACCTGGTGCCATTTTAGCTCCACCAGCTCATACCGATAATGACCATATGGGTGTCAGTGTGGCAGATACATCATGTGGGTGTCATGGCATCAGGATACATGACACATGGTGCATGCACATCACCTTTGCATAGCAACATTCACCCACTGACTATCACATGGATACTGGCCCCGTACATGCATATCACATTGTACATGGTTGCTGTACACACAAATGCCCCACATGGTCCTGTGGTTACCGTATTCCACTGTGGCATGGATACACTTCTGCAGGGCCACACCTATCTGTACTGTGTGTGATGCTGGTACATAGGTAGCCATTGTACCTGTGGCATACACACATCTACACACGGTCAAGGGTACAATACCACATTCATGGTGTACCTTCCACAACAGCTACGACTTTACATGGCACAGCATTGTCATGCCATGATGTGTACCAGGCTCGGACTGTTTACATATGCGGCTGACAGATGAAAAACACATCTGTACACATCTGCATTCCACATACACAGGGGTGTCTTCTGCTCTGACACGGACCATGTCCTCCGCATTACTGATGCATATACTCCTCATACATGACAATTGCAGTGGGCAGTGTGAACGGACCGCTCATGGATATGTGCACACATACCACACTGCATGGGCTGGGCTTCTGTGTTACTTCCGCAGACACAACACACACCATGCTGTGGAACATAGGACCTGTGCACATCCCACAGGGACACACAGTGGCACTGTTCATGTGATAGCTCCCTTGCTGTTTGAGTGACACGTAGTCATGGTACCACCATAGCAGCAGTACTGTGTGAACATGCAGTTGACACCCGCCTCTGCTGTTCACTGGACACTACCATGGGGAGGTGACACTACTGTGTACACTGCACATGTGTTTACACATGGACCTGCCAGACTTCATTGTTGCCCACATTGCACGTGCTACAGATCGTTTGGGCATGGTTCCTTGGTGTTCCTTCCATTTTGGATGGCTATGATGCTACTACTCTGTCCCATACCTACAGGCCATATGTATCCTGTCATTGTACATACCAATAGGCAATACCTCCATTATGCATGATATGCCTGTGATACCGTGTATAATGTCTGTCATATCCACCATGACAGCTTTACATTACACATAGTTGACATAGTATCCCCTACTGCAAGGCATACGTGCACGTCGGGCGCACATTACGTATGACATCGACGGTATATGCCCATACACATGTGTGCTGTGACAGTATACATACATGTCCTATCCCCTGCTATGGCACTTCCTTGTTGGACATCCACTGCCAGCATCGGCGTGTGGTCTGGCATTGTTCTGTCTTATGCCCCCCTGTGGCAGCCCCTGTGGTGTCTCGGCTGTGTACATGATGTCCCACTGCTGTGCACATGGTGTCCACAGTCGTTGGTATGCTCAGCAGGATAGCACTACATAACCACCTTTCACCACTCTCTGCATTATGGACAAGTATCATTACTTACAAACACCATTCCCATACAGTATAGCTTCGTCATACACATCATGCGTTACACACCGCATATATCGCGGTGTTCTATATACCTTGTTGGTGTTTCGCTCCGCTTGCTCCGTATCGGTATTCCTATTTATTACTCTTTCCGTTGTACACTGCTGGTTCGGTATGAGCATACGGTTTGAATATCCTGGGAGTCATCCTTATATCCGTCAATACCTGCAACATGTGGGTTCATCCCACCAATTGCTGTTCCTCAGTGTGTAATTGTGCGCATATCACCTGTGCATCTACTCCATTTGGACATTACGCGTCGTAACTGGGGTATGGTTGGATTCCTCACCTGGGCATTGGCTATTTGCCCTACCTTCGTGGAGATGGTCTGTATTGTGTTATGTTATGTGTAACTGCAGCCGCTATGTGTGGCGACAGGTACATTTTGCAGTGGTGTTAGCCGTGGATTGTGTGTTTTGGGTATGGTATTAGGTTCGACATGTGGGTGTCCCTGTCCTGACGGCGTCTGTTGATGGCGTTTTGGATTCGGATGTGTAACATAGCTGTTGTATTCCTTTAAACAACGCATGCAAGTATGCATCCGCTGTTGATTGTGTTTCCCACGCGAGATGTTGCGGTTATGCAGATGTCATTGACTGCCTGTATGTTTGTGCTGCTATTACGGCTTGTATCTCTTTAATATGTACGATGGGGAATATCAGAGGCTGTAGGTGACGGATACGGGTTGTGGGCCTTGCATCTCTACATGCACAGTATGGTTGTCTGTGTGCTCCATCCCTGCCTGGGGAGTTGACAGTTAGTTGTCTGTTGGTCTGGGAGTGTAGGTTGTGTTGTTGTCATGTGGTGTTGGTATCACCTGCGTGTGTGCTTCATGCATGTATTCCTCCGTCACATCTGTGGTATATTAGCGGTTGTTTGTACGTGACGACTATCCCTTGTCATTCTGTCCCAGATATTTACAGTCATTGTGGTCCTGTACTTGGGATGGCCTGTTTGCCAGTGGTTGCCACCTATTCAGGTGGGGATTGGTTGTTTGACACTTGTAGAACACACAGCGGTGTTTACAGGCCGATACGTGGCCACGGTCAGTACCAAGGTAGCACATACGTATTTCCGCGGTACATACCTATTGCTGTGTGACTTTGCCGATGTATCGTTTTGCAATTAGCATATCGGTGTCATACATACGGTCATGATTAGTACATATGTCCTTTCCATTTCCTGTGGGTATATTCCTGTGCTACATTCTGGGACATTGTCACTTTGCATCGTTATACGTCGCCACACGCCTAGCCAGGGTGGGGCTCTCACTACTACTTTGGGACTACTGGTGTACATATGACTGTGGCTAATGTACTGTATGCCTACACATATTATTCCACTCTGCCTCTAACATGGCACCAACATACATATATTACAGAGACACACACATTGCACTCGCACAGCGACACACACGGCACCCTCACTGCACACATACACATACTACGGCAGTCACGGGGACGGTTGCACACAGTACCTGCGTGGGCCGCATCACCGGCAGCGGTGTCTATCTCCCCCCTCATATCATCATAGTATTACCCGCGCATGTACTGTTACTGTACTGTGGCCTGGCGATCATTCCGACTCGCGGTTATGCATTTCGGTATGTTGACCTTTCCATGGTTGGTGGTATCTTCTTCTGTTAAACCTCCAGGATGCTCAGGTTGTCGTTTCACTATGTATACTATGTACAGATATCGCATGTTACATCTCTGTCACCTTACATCCCTCTGATTCCCTGTCTTACCTGTAGTACTTATATGTATATGTGTACATATATTTCTATATATGTAATTATATCTATCTACATATCTGTATATGCACATATATACATGTTTATATGTATACACCTTGCGGTGAACGTGGCAGCATACAGCAACGCCGTCTGCTGTAGGACCCGCACACGGTTCAGGTGTTGGCATTCCATGCTCCACTGGCTGTTGGGTGTACAGTGTTTGGGTGCTGCCTATGTTGGAGTCACACATGGGGCCACCCATACGGTACACTTTACGGGTGGTCATGTTTGTGTGCCGTCCATTTCACTGTGTGTGCAGGTAGGGAGGTGTCAGTCCATGGGGCCTACGCTGTCAGAGTATGTGCTATATGTTCCCTCTTTGCCAGGGCATAGGCATATTGGGTATGCCTCCGTCTGCCTACTGGGGCTGGCACAGTGTGTTTATGGTCCTGAACCCTCTGTGCCTGGACTGGCCTTGGCAGTTGTGGTGGGCTTTGTGGCCCTTCACCATTATGTCCCTGCAGCAGCTGCCGCAGGATCATATTATGTAGCATGGCACATACTATGAATATGTGGGCACATGTGCCTGGAGAGTACTGCAGGGCTCCACCGGATGTATCCAAGCACCGGAACCGTGATTTCAGCATCCCAAACACACGCTCTATGATTATTCTGGTTTGTGCGTGTGCCTCATTATGGTGTTCTTGCATGTGTGTGTGCATTTCTGATGGGAGTCATCATCCACGGCTCCAGTGCATAGCCAGCATCGCCCACAAGGTGGCCTTGTGGGATGTCCCCCCCTGGCGAATACCTGGTACAGTTGTGAGGCATGCCAGATATGGGAGTAGTGGTAGCTTCCAGGGCTGCCAGCACACACATCCATGATAATGCCCTGCGCATTGCACATGACCTGGCAATTGATGGAGGGGAATCCCTTGTGGTTTATGTAGCGTCTACCCTGCTCCCCAGGTGGTGACTTGATTTGTATGTGCGTATAGTCTATCGCACCCAGTACCTCCGGTATTGTGACACAAAGTGGAAGTGGCACATATTGCTAGCCAACTCCTCCTGAGATCTGGGAAGTATATTTGCTCATTGGCATGTGGTAACATGGCATCCAGAAACTGGTGTAGTACCCTGGATGCTGATGCCTGTGAGATGCCCATTATATCCCCAGTTGGCCTTTGAAAGGTACCTGTGGCCAGTATTCGCAAGCTTACACATACCTTTGTGTCCACTGGGATGGGCTCCCTCTGTTGTTTCTTGTTCTCAGGCATGGCCGGCACAGCTCCACTATTTGCTGTAACGTGTCCCTATCCACCCTGTAATGCTCTACTATCTCCAGGTCTTGTAGCCCCTGGTAGGTTACCCTTGGTCTGAACACTCTCCTTCTCCTCTGAGGCCTACGGTAGTTGTCGGCACCCTCCTCCACAACACCATCTGTCTCTAACACATGCTGATGGATCACGGCCACGGCAGCACCCAACATGTACATTTTAAAAGTTCCCCGTGTGTTTACACCTATGGTGCAGCATTTGGGAATACACGGCTGTGTGTTGTTTGCATTCACACTTTATACTGTTGTGCTGTACACTCGGTGATGTCATAGGGTGTGTCTGTGCGGCCGTATCTGGGGATTATCTTCCGTGTTTTACCGCTGGCACTGCAACGCTGTTGCCTTTGGTGTTGCATTACTCTTGCCTGCAATGGATTACCTTTCGACCTTCCCTTACTGTTTCTGCATGTTGCACCTACTATTTCCTGGCATGCATCCTGCAGAGCCCTGTCATGTGTAGTTTCTGGGACATGGCATATCGCGCTTTGTGTGCCGCCGTTATGCTGCCTGTCTACTTGGCTCTGCTGTGTCAGGTCTTCACTCTTTGCAATCTGCTACCTCCCTACTTTCTTTGCATTCATATGCCTCCTATCCCGCTTTTGCAGGTTTCTGCATGCAGAGTTGTCAGCTGTCCGCATTGGCCTTCGTGGGTTGATTAGTGTTGATTGCTCATTACTACTCCAATTACACTGCTTCCGCATTTCCTCATATTCTCAACATTACCTTCCTGTTTCCGATGTTATTTGCAGGGCGGCCACATGACTGGGTTAAGGGAACGTAATCATCCTCGCACATGCACCTCTGCGCGCATTGTGTGCTCTCAGCTCAACTATTTCCCCAACACGCCGGTCCTGCAGCTGTGATGTGCAATGTACAGCCCAAGTTTGCTGTGCTCCAATGTGCTTCCTCCTACAGTGGCACACCCCTCTGCAGGTGACATGTATTCCCTCTGAGCCACCTCGGTGTATTACCGCTGCGCCGTTTGAACAGCCTTACCGGCGGGGTTTTATGATTCAGTATTATCTGCCTCATTTGCATGGCATTGACTACTAATTCCTAGTTACCACGCCGAACACTGCCGCGAGTCCTTGGCAACCCTTGTACCGTGGTTGTGGCTTTCCATGCATACCATGGTGTATTGTGGCTGTGAAGCTGATGTGTATTACGCTGCTGTTTTATAACATTGTCATATTATTTCATTGTTTTGCACCTTCCGCAGACATGTCCTGGGGTTCTGCTGTGAGTTTCTGTGGACATACCATTTATGTTATTATTTACATGTTGTGCATGTTTTCTTTTGACATTCTCTGTGTCTTTCGCCATTGGCATATGGCAACAGTGTGATACCTGACGCTGACAGCCTTCCGTTACTCCTATGTTATGTTTGGGAAAATGTAAACCATTTTTTTGGTTTACATTGCCGTGGCCTTATGTTACTTCGCGCCACTTCGTGGATCGCTATATGCCTTCATTTGCATGGTGCATCACCGCACATGGGGTGTTTAGCATACCTACACCAGAGGCGGCGCAGATCCGGCGCACGCCGGTAGTGCACATGGGATTGGATCGTACCTGAATCGCCGGGCGGCCATATTTGGCATTGTAACACCCACGCGCGCGCGGCGCAAGGTTCATGAATCCCGGGATTGTATCTCACAGGTCTCAATGCAGCCAGAGACAAAAACACTGGAAGCCTTCTGTGTTGTCCTTGGGGTGAACTTATTGCTACTTTGCAAGGGTGGAAGTTTGAAATTGTTTTATGACTTCCAGAAGCTGCAACAGATCTTAACAAAGCTGTAGGTGTGTAAGGTAACATATCAGTGCTAACATCTAGTAATGGGGGTAGTATGGGAACCAAAAGTCAGATGACTAGATGTGTGTGATGTCATTCTGTAATCCAGCGCAAAAATGATGTTTAATACTAGATGACACTGAAGTCTCACAGCAGTCTGTTTTTGGAATCTGACAAAGAAGGACTCCTAACCTGCTTCATTTTGCTTTGCTTTAGTAAGTAATCAGGGAATAGTAATTCTTTAGATCAGTCAGGAAAATATAGTGAGATTAATTAAGTACTGGTTTTCTGTATTTGTGTTAATCTGTTCATCTGTGTTATTTTAATATCTCCTGTGATGAAACTCCACTGTTTATTGTAAATAGATATTCAGTATTTTCTTGTTCTTGTATTATTTATTATTAAATATATTTACACTTCTCATTGTGACTGGTCTTTTAGAGAATATTTTACCTTTTAAGAGTACTTATATTTATTTGGCAACACTGTGGCCACTCCAGAAAGCCTTGCTGTTTGGTCAACATTACCATTTGTATTAGTATTAATTTTACTTAGTACAATTGGGTACCCTTGTAAGAGCCTTAGAGTACCTGTCTTTGGAGTGTCTGGTGGCAGTAACTACCTTATAGACTAGGCAGAGAGGCATAGCTAGTAAATCTGTATCAGCCTTTCCCGTGTGTGTGTGTGTGTGTGTGTGTGTGTGTGTGTGTGTGTGTGTGTGCGTGTGTGTGTGTGTGTGACAAGCTAGTGTGTGTGTGTGTGTGTGTGTGTGTGTGTGTGTGTGTGTGTGTGTGTGTGTGTGTGTGTGTGTGAAAATCAAAGCTCAAAGAGTGTGCAGGGACACAGAGCACTGGTTTCACAGAGAGAGTGGTGGAGGACTGGCTTGGACACTGGCTGAGGGCTCAGCTCTACAGCTGTGCCAGTGGGAATCTTAATGGGGGTCCTATAGACAGAGAGAGAAAGAGGGAAACCCTGGCACTGGACTGAGTGTGTTCCTTGTGTGCTCTTAAGGGAAATTGCGCTTGGTGCAGACAGCTGCATCTGGAAATACTGTGTGTATCTATTTTGGCCCGAGTGAATGCCTCTTACCAGTGTCAGTGATGAGGATTCAGGCTCCTTGATAACTGTCCCAGAGCAAGGATGTCACATGGAAGTCAAGCTCCTTGATAGCAGGCCCAGAGTAAGGATGTCACACAGAAAAGGGATTACCCTTGGTCTGAACACTCTCCTTCTCCTCTGAGGCCTACGGTAGTTGTCGGCACCCTCCTCCACAACACCATCTGTCTCTAACACATGCTGATGGATCACGGCCACGGCAGCACCCAACATGTACATTTTAAAAGTTCCCCGTGTGTTTACACCTATGGTGCAGCATTTGGGAATACACGGCTGTGTGTTGTTTGCATTCACACTTTATACTGTTGTGCTGTACACTCGGTGATGTCATAGGGTGTGTCTGTGCGGCCGTATCTGGGGATTATCTTCCGTGTTTTACCGCTGGCACTGCAACGCTGTTGCCTTTGGTGTTGCATTACTCTTGCCTGCAATGGATTACCTTTCGACCTTCCCTTACTGTTTCTGCATGTTGCACCTACTATTTCCTGGCATGCATCCTGCAGAGCCCTGTCATGTGTAGTTTCTGGGACATGGCATATCGTGCGTTTTGTGTGCCGCCACCGTTATGCTGCCTGTCTACTTGGCTCTGCTGTGTCAGGTCTTCACTCTTTGCAATCTGCTACCTCCCCTACTTTCTTTGCATTCATATGCCTCCCCTATCCCGTTTTGCAGGTTTCTGCATGCAGAGTTGTCAGCAGCTGAGGCTTGGCCTTCGTGGGTTGATTAGTGTTGATTGCTCATTACTACTCCAATTACACTGCTTCCGCATTTCCTCATATTCTCAACATTACCTTCCTGTTTCCGATGTTATTTGCAGGGCGAGCGTCACATGACTGGGTTAAGGGAACGTAATCATCCTCGTGCACATGCACCTCTGCGCGCATTGTGTGCTCTCAGCTCAACTATTTCCCCAACACGCCGGTCCTGCAGCTGTGATGTGCAATGTACAGCCCAAGTTTGCTGTGCTCCAATGTGCTTCCTCCTACAGTGGCACACCCCTCTGCAGGTGACATGTATTCCCTCTGAGCCACTCCTCGGTGTATTACCGCTGCGCCGTTTGAACAGCCTTACGCCGGCGGGGGTTTTGCGATTCAGTATTATCTGCCTCATTTGCATGGCATTGACTACTAATTCCTAGTTACCACGCCGAACACTGCCGCGAGTCCTTGGCAACCCTTGCACCGTGGTTGTGGCTTTCCATGCATACCATGGTGTATTGTGGCTGTGAAGCTGATGTGTATTACGCTGCTGTTTTATAACATTGTCATATTATTTCATTGTTTTGCACCTTCCGCAGACATGTCCTGGGGTTCTGCTGTGAGTTTCTGTGGACATACCATTTATGTTATTATTTACATGTTGTGCATGTTTTCTTTTGACATTCTCTGTGTCTTTCGCCATTGGCATATGGCAACAGTGTGATACCTGACGCTGACAGCCTTCCGTTACTCCTATGTTATGTTTGGGAAAATGTAAACCATTTTTTTTTTGGTTTACATTGCCGTGGCCTTATGCTACGCCTGCACCACTTCGTGGATCGCTATATGCCTTCATTTGCATGGTGCATCACCGCACATGGGGTGTTTAGCATACCTACACCGGAGGCGGCGCAGATCCGGCGCACGCCGGTAGTGCACATGGGATTGGATCGTACCTGAATCGCTCGGCGGCCATATTTGGCATTGTAACACCCACGCTATGCGTGCGCCTGGCGCAAGGTTCATGAATCCCGGGGATTGTATCTCACAGGTCTCAATGCAGCCAGAGACAAAAACACTGGAAGCCTTCTGTGTTGTCCTTGGGGTGAACTTATTGCTACTTTGCAAGGGTGGAAGTTTGAAATTGTTTTATGACTTCCAGAAGCTGCAACAGATCTTAACAAAGCTGTAGGTGTGTAAGGTAACATATCAGTGCTAACATCTAGTAATGGGGGTAGTATGGGAACCAAAAGTCAGATGACTAGATGTGTGTGATGTCATTCTGTAATCCAGCGCAAAAATGATGTTTAATACTAGATGACACTGAAGTCTCACAGCAGTCTGTTTTTGGAATCTGACAAAGAAGGACTCCTAACCTGCTTCATTTTGCTTTGCTTTAGTAAGTAATCAGGGAATAGTAATTCTTTAGATCAGTCAGGAAAATATAGTGAGATTAATTAAGTACTGGTTTTCTGTATTTGTGTTAATCTGTTCATCTGTGTTATTTTAATATCTCCTGTGATGAAACTCCACTGTTTATTGTAAATAGATATTCAGTATTTTCTTGTTCTTGTATTATTTATTATTAAATATATTTACACTTCTCATTGTGACTGGTCTTTTAGAGAATATTTTACCTTTTAAGAGTACTTATATTTATTTGGCAACACTGTGGCCACTCCAGAAAGCCTTGCTGTTTGGTCAACATTACCATTTGTATTAGTATTAATTTTACTTAGTACAATTGGGTACCCTTGTAAGAGCCTTAGAGTACCTGTCTTTGGAGTGTCTGGTGGCAGTAACTACCTTATAGACTAGGCAGAGAGGCATAGCTAGTAAATCTGTATCAGCCTTTCCCGTGTGTGTGTGTGTGTGTGTGTGTGTGTGTGTGTGTGTGTGTGTGTGTGTGTGTGTGTGTGTGTGCGTGTGTGTGTGTGTGTGTGTGTGTGTGTGTGTGTGTGTGTGTGTGTGTGTGTGTGTGTGTGTGAAAATCAAAGCTCAAAGAGTGTGCAGGGACACAGAGCACTGGTTTCACAGAGAGAGTGGTGGAGGACTTGGCTTGGACACTCGGCTGAGGGCTCAGCTCTACAGCTGTGCCAGTGGGAATCTTAATGGGGGTCCTATAGACAGAGAGAGAAAGAGGGAAACCCTGGCACTGGACTGAGTGTGTTCCTTGTGTGCTCTTAAGGGAAATTGCGCTTGGTGCAGACAGCTGCATCTGGAAATACTGTGTGTATCTATTTTTGGCCCGAGTGAATGCCTCTTACCAGTGTCAGTGATGAGGATTCAGGCTCCTTGATAACTGTCCCAGAGCAAGGATGTCACATGGAAGTCAAGCTCCTTGATAGCAGGCCCAGAGTAAGGATGTCACACAGAAAAGGGATTCTGTACTTGAGTTTGGGAAGTAGAATATTTTTAGCTGTAGCTAATCTGTCTGTGTATGATAGAGGGTGGCTAATTTTTCAGCAAAGCTTTACCAATGTTAAGATTTTATTCACAGAAGTGTCTGTATATTCTACAAAGGATAAGGAAGAGTCTAGCATAAAGTCTCAATATTTCCATTCAGTGTAATTGAGAATGGTGTTCCCTTTCGATTTGACATGTTTAGGAAGGAATATGTCCTATTTTCCCTGGGCATAGCAAATAGCATAGCAAAGAGTATAACACTGGTTTTCTTGGGATTTATTAGCAGTTTAATGAATTAAGACCAGAGGCATAGCTGGGTAAAGCTGCCTAGCAAATTTGCTTTGCAGGTCAGTATGATTAATAGTGGATTGCAGTAATAGAATATCATTTGCATAAATCATCAAGTTAAGATTTAGAAGTTCGAAACAAAGAACATTTAAATCAGAGTAGCAACAGAAGTGTGCCTAGTACAGATGCTTGACATACGCCTGTGTTAGAAATGCAAATAGAGGGGGGTGGAGTTATTGCAGTACACCTGGAAGGTTCAATCCCTCAGGTAGTCTGATACCTTTCAACTGCATTCTCACTAAAGTTGAGTCTTTTAAGTTTGTTCAGAAGCAATTCATGGTTAATAATTTCAAAGGTCCTTGTTATTTTTCTATTTATTATACAGGATATGAAATCTGCAACAATTCTTTGGTAATCTTAGATAGTGAACTCAGGTTTGATCCCCATTTCAAGTATTTTTAAAACATCTATAACTAGAAGCCTGGCAGGACAAAGCTGTAGCTTTTATGATTACATCTAATAGACCAACTACAGCCTTTCAAATTGGCCGTCAATTGTAACCTAGCTAATATTGCAATTGCGGGAGTACATGATGTAACTAAGTAGTTGCAAACCTCTTTCTAGGTTCCCGTTTCTATATTTTTCTCTGTGATGGACTTCCACCCAGTCTCTTCTTGGCTGTTCTCACTCTTCTGTCTGTCACTTTCTCTGATTCATTGTCAGTTATACAATAAAAAGTCTTTATTATTCTAAAAGTACACACTGATTGGACAACTCAAAGCTTATTGTAAATTCAGAATTTTCACAGGAAAAATAAGTTTATTTACTTTTTCAGCAGAGTTACTGAATTCACAGACATTCCAATTGCTCTTTTTCTCTATATAAATGTATAAAACATTATGCAATGCACAAAATATAAAATAAACAACATAGTAAAGTAACGTATGCCTCTGTGAGTACTAGCTGCCAAGCAAAAGTCCAGGTAGCAAGAAAAGTATTTTGCAGCATACTCATCTCTTAATTAAATAAAATATACTGCTAATTCTGGATGTCCAGGAACATGCCACCATTACACCAGTTAAAAAGTAACTGAAACAGCTGTGATCAACATGTACTGTGTAAGTGTCTGCAAATATATGCTAAATGCATGTGCAGTTAATTCTTCACATGTCTCCTAGAAGGAAGAAGCCATTTACACAATGTCAAGATTTAAAAAAAAGGTAAGGAATCTCTTTTTCAAATAATGTCATTGTATAAAAGCAATAATTCATGACTAGGTTTGGGAATCACAGGATTTACCCATGGTTGGCTTTCCTTTAATAACACAGGTTTCACCCAAATGATCAAACAGCATAAACCATGGGTAAACCTGTAATGGCCACTCCCGGTTGTGGATTATAGCTAAAGGCTGTTCCCCAGTATTTGTTTACTTCGAATCTCCTCAGTCTTACTATTCCTACTCTTAGCTGTCCCGTAATCCTATTTTTCCTACCTTCCTTTCCTCTCCAGTTGCTTTTCTCTCACATATGTTTACTTCCTGTGTCACACAATGAATGCCTTTCTATGCCTGCTCTTTCCTTAAATTCTATTGTATATCACATTAATTGAACCACAATTCCTCTATTTTTTTCTTTTGGTACATTATGTGCATCATACGTATAACTATACTCTGATATTCTAACATGCATCTTGTATCTCTCCTCCACTATAAGTGACATACTTTATGTAAGTAACATTTTTCTTGAATTTATTAAGCAACAATCAAGCTCACTGGAGATATTTTGCTTCTGATTTCTAGAAGGAGGCTCACAACTTCATTAATATGTTTGTTAATGGAGGTTATTCTGGTGATAAAGTGATGAAAATATAAAGTTTCTCATGTCTTTTTAACAAGCTTCATAAGTTTCTATGATTCTCTTTCATTTAAAAAAAATAAAATAAGGTGTAAAGCAGGATTCATATTTTGCTACAGAGTATAATATTTTGTCCTTTGTGATAGTTAAAATGATTAATCACTTTTGGAAATTGTAGATCAGAGTATAAAGTGTGTGTGCTTGTATCTTAAAGAAGTATGCAAGGCTGCACGTTCACGTATATAACCCGCACACATGCACAACCTTAGTGCCATTTTGAAGGAGCAGCTAGGGAGTGAGCATGCATGATCACAGTCATTAATTGTATATAGGTTATCTAAGTTACAGTCTATAGTCAACAAAGTAATGTGTTTGTATGCAATAAAGCTGCTTGAACAGAGTCCACGAAGATTTGTTTATTCGTGTTCTAAAACAAAAGTAACATAGCGTCAGAACCAGTATGGAAGAGAGAAGAATTTCGGAGCCATGAGATATAAAGATGATAGTGAAGGTAAGACCGAGAGTAAAGAGCAAAAACATAGCCAGAAAGAATCAAAGATAATGAGAAATAAAACAAATTATTTACTCGATGCAAAGACAATAAAGGGACATTACAAGGGCACAAACCGCAATATCAGGCAAGCAGGAAGTATGAAAAGTTTGTTAACTAAAGAAATGTTTAAGATAAAAGTATTTGATGAAACAATTGTAAAGCAAAACAAGTATATTTAAAGCAAACAATGAGCATGTTTAAAGCAAAACAAGTGTGTTTGAGGCAAAGTTGGGCATATTTAGAGTAAAATGAGCACAAGAAAAGTATGTTGGGCATGAAAAGGGCTTAAACGAGCAAAGCAATTACAATAAGAAAAGAAAAAGTGCACATTAAGCAAAATTAAAGCAAGGTGACTGCATGTATTTTGGGCAAAGTGCACTGTCTGGGCATAACTATGACTTTGCACTGTATCAAGGGCATAACTAAAGTTATTTGAATTATCTCAGAGTGTGTAAAAGTGCTTACATTGTGTGCTTATTACTGTGCATGTATTTCGAAGAGTTTATTGTGTGCAAAGTGCAACTATTTCTTGCAGTCCAGTCAAAGTATACCTATTTCAAGAAAGTTCTTGTGTTGGGTGTGCCTATTCACAAAGTACTGCCAATACGGAATGCTTCTTGCACTGTTAAGAGTTGCCTAGCAAGATGCCACCATTTTGGGGACATTTCAGTGTGCTGTATGCAGTTATTCGCAAAGTGCAACTACATCAAAAAGTTATTGAGTTTTAGGCAACAGATGTTCAATTTATTCACATTGTACAACTGCTTGATATGTTTCTTAGACTGATAAAAGGTGATTTCTTGCAAAAGACGACATTACAAGGGTATTACAGTGCTCGTGAATAACTCAGTCGCATCGTAAATTTCTCAAATGTTTCTTAAAGTGATGACTTTAACAAGTGGTGGTAAATGACTTTAGCATTTCTGCCTTTACCGATAATATTCCGAGAGCATCAAAAAGCCCGAGCAGTTATTTCACAAAGTTCAGTAAAGTATCGAAAAGCCTGAGAAGTTTATTTTGCAAAGTCCAGTTATTCGAAAGTACTACAAGTTTGTTTATTCGCATAATTTAGATAAGCCCAACGAAAGGTATAAGTTCAGAACATGAAGGCATTGGACAAGTTCTGTTTATCCCAAAAGAAACGTAGGTATACGTGTATGTGTGCATGTTCATGCTTATTCGTAAAACCCTTCACTGGTATGTGTTAATATGGCAAATAGATTTAGAAAACCCCTACCACTCGTGTTTGATCAGAATATTGCAGAGAACTGGAGAATATTTGAACAAGAGTACGATATTTTCATACAAGCAGCTTATGCAGATAGAAATGCACACATCAGGGCATTCATTTTGCTAAACCTAGCAGGGTCAGAGGTCATAGAAGGAGAGCATTTATTTGTGTATGCACCAGCAGTGTATGAAGGAGAAGATGCAGACTGCCATATTGTTGTACAAGCTGAATCAAGGGAAGACCTGGAGTGTTTGAAGCGCAAATTTAGAGAGATGTGCAACCCCCAGATGAATGTTACATTACAGAAGCATTTGTTTTACACAAGAGATCAGAAACCAGAGGAAACATTTGCAGCTTATATAACTGATTTGAGAAACAGAGCTAATACATGTCAGTTTAGTGATCTAAAAGATGAGTTGATAAAGGACAGGCTTGCATGTTGTATTAATAGTGCTGCTGTGAAAAGGATTTTACTTTGTGACAGTGATTTGACGTTGAGCAAAGCAACAGAGATTTGTCAAATCCATGAGGTGACAGAAAAACATACAAGTATGTATGTGACAAGAGTATAGGTTCAGTTGGATCCAGAGCACATGCAGACAGTATGCAACACATGGCAAACAAGAACAGGGCTAAGTACATGGAAGCTGCAGGATTTCCAAAGAAGCCATGAGGTTTTCTAGAAAGTTCCAAGAAAGGTGCAGGCTACAGCGCCAGCTCAATGCAACATAGACGTGAATCAGCAAAACCCAAATCTAGCTTCATTGTTAACTGTCTCAATTGTTCATAGGTTCATAGGTTCATAGGTTGGTACTAGGCTATCGGCCCTAGGGCCTATACAAGCCTAGCCATAAATATTCCCTGGATATTTCTTCCCACAATATTTACTTCTCTGGACCCCTGTCTAGCAGGGCGACTGACATGATCCCCGGGTTGAATTTCCTATCTCCCATCCAATCATCAAGATTCCTTTTGAAGAGGGCCAAGGAGCCGCTCTGCTTGACATGTATGGGTAGTCTATTCCAGAGTATGGGGAGTCTCTGAGTCAGGAACCTATCCCTCCAGCATGTTTTGTTCATTATGATGACAAGGTTTAGATCCTTGGAGCGTGTGGCTCTGAGGGATTGGGATTTCTTTAAGTGGAGCATGTCCAACAGCTCGGGGTTTGACATGGCCTTGTATGTTAAGCAGAGATCGCCTCTGAGTAGACGATATGCCACAGAGTATAGCTGGAGTTTTTTTAGATGGTCAGCATATGGCATCTGCTTTAGGCCTATGATTCTTTTAGTGAGGTATTTCTGTGGCCTTTCCAGCTGTTGCAGATGTTTTGTGAGGTACATACCAAGCGGGGCATTATACTCTATAATGGGTCTAATGAGGGATGAGTACAGTGGGACAATGGCCTCCTTTTTTCTGGATGAAAAGCCCTTAGTGATGAGGTGTGTCACATAGAAGAATTTCCTGACTGTTGTGGTGATGTAGTTATCGAACGTGAGACTACTGTCCACCTGTGTCCCTAAGTCTCTCATCACACTTTCGATGTTTAGTGTACTGCCACCTATGTGGTAATTCATTGGCACATGTTTTTTTCCAAAGGAGATAACTATACATTTCTTGGCATTAAGCTTGAGCCCATGACTCTGGCACCAGGCATCTGTTTCTGTAAGGCCCTTTTGCAGAATATCCACATTATTTGGAGATTCAGTAATGGCTCCCAGTTTGCAGTCATCTGCAAACTTTGTTAGCCAGAGTCCCTTAGTGTTGGCCTGTACTTTAGAGAAGTAGATGCCAAACAAGAGTGGTACTCCACTTGTCACTTGTCTGGAGCTGGATTTGGAGTTGGCTTCTTTTACAGTCTGGGTTCTGTCAGTAAGCCAGTTGGCAACCCATCGAGTGACATTGGATTTATGCCCAGCTTAGTAAGTTTATCTATGATTCCAGAGTGGGGGATGGTGTTGAAGGCCTTGGCGAGGTCCAGATAGGCTGTGTGGATTGCCTTACCCTTGTCCACAGCTCTGGAGACTGATTTGAAGAAGTCAATCAGGTTCAAGAGACAAGATCGGCCCTTCACAAACCCAAACTGGGTGGGGTCCTGTGTTTGAAGGTTGCCAATGTGTTTGTTTATAAGTTCCATGATAATGCATTCCATGCCCTTGCAGATCAGGCTCATCAGACTGATGGGATGGTAGTTCCAGGGATCCAAGGTGGATTGCCCCCTTGTGGAGTAGGATAACTGTAGCTGTGTGCCACTCAGTGGGCATGAAGCCTGAGGTGAGGCTATGATTAAACATGACACTTAGGTGAGGTGCCAGTTCATTTTGTAGTTCATGTAGTACACAGCCTGGGTTATCATCTGGTCCCATGGATGCTGTATTCTTTGCTTTGGAGAGTGCGGTTTCTATCTGTGTGGCCGTGATTACCTGAATTTGGCAATCTTTTTGTATTGAGATGGGCCCTTTAGGGGGAGAGAGGGGGGTGAAGCTGGCACTAAATCGATCTGCCAGGATATTGGCAATATCCTTGGGATCAGTATATTTAATGCCATTCTGTTGAAGCTCAGAGCAGATCTGAGCATTGCCATTTATATTTTTGACATAACTATAGAATGCCTTGTGGTTGTCTTTGGAATCTTTGGCAATTTTATTTTCGTAACTAGCTTTTCAGGATTTTATGAGGGATCTCAGCTTCTTACTGAGGCTGGTGAGGGAGTTTTTTGCATCCTGGGATTTTCTTCTTTTCTGCAACAGTTTCTTTCTTCTGTTGTATAGTTTTCTTATAGCAGCGTACCACCAGATTGGCTTCCTTTTTTTGGAGGACAGCATCTTGGTTCTATTTGGGATGGCACGATTCATGCACAAGTGGATGTGCTCATAGAGTGCCTTAGTGTAGGATTCTGCAGTCGAAGTTTCAGATTCCATCTGCATGGGTGTCATGAAGTTTGTCACTTCTGACTTCAGTAGCATGAAGTTAGCTTTGGAGAAGTTTTTTAAGGAGGTTTCCTTACTGGGGGTGGGGGTGGAATGTGGATGTCAAGGGTGATTTGCTTATGGTCAGACCTGACCAATGAGCGGGTGACCACTGGTGTGGAGCATCTATCTCCCATGTTGGTAATGACCAGGTCTAGGATATTGGAGCTCCTGGTCGGACAATGGATTAGTTGATCCAGGGCATTGGAATTTATGAATTCCAAGAACCGTTGGTAAAAGGAGTTGGTACCCGAGTCGTTTTCCCAGTTAATGGCAGGGTAGTTGAAATCACTCAGTATTAGGGTGTTTGGTTGTATCTTAATATTTTCCAGTATGTTTAGAAAGGTGTAGTGAGAATCTTGGGGAATGGTGGGGGATCTGTACAATTTGGATTGCAGTCTTACCTAGTGTTAGTTGCATCTGGAGAATTTCAGATGCATTGTGTTGGGCAACTAGCCTGGAGGTGTGAATATCCTTGGTGAATATGGACACTCCTTCACCTTTAGTGTTTTGGTCTTGGTTTTGTGTCCGAAAAGTGTGGTATGAGTTGTAGTCTGGTATTGCAGGGGTGCTCTCTTGAGCCTTGAACCAAGTCTCAGTTACTGCACAGATATCGATGTTCTCCATTTTTAGGAGTGCCTCAAGAGAGTGCATTGTGGTGTTGTGTGAATCATGAGTCTAAAAGAGAAAAGTGCTTAGCATTTGGTCAGCAATGTCACAAGTGTAAAAAATGGAACCATTTCCAAAGGTTTTGTAAATCAAGTAAGCCTCACTCAGTTGTAAAGAAAGGTTACACAAAGAAGCAAGTTGATCAAGTAAAGCCGAAACAGCCAGCTTTTTATGTAGATGGTGTATCAATGCTTGGTGAAAGAGCTGATGCAGTAAACTTATTAAAAAGAAGTGAAGTGCTTTGTATGATCCGGATAAAAGGAAAATCTACAGAGCTCAAAGAAGACACTGGGTCAAAGTGTAATGTTATATCAGCAGACATGTTTGCAAGAGTGAGAACTAACAAACAACTCAATGTAACCAGTAGTGTGAGACTTGTTGCTTATAGAGGTGAAGAATTTAAAGTGAAGGTTCAGTGATACTTTCATGTTATTTGGCTGAGAATTGTTGCAACTTGATATTCTACATAGTCTGAAGACTAGTGCAATCTATATTGGGTCTCAAAGATAGTCTAAGAGTGAATCTCCTTTATTTTGCTAAAGTTCATCATGTGAGTGTCGTTCCGATTTCCAATTTCTCCAAAGCCATTTCTCAGAGTATGCTGATGTTTTCAATGACAAATTGGGCAAACTTCCAGTTGTGCATTCCATGAAGTGAGACCAAGAGATCACTCTAGTGGTCAGATGAGCAAGAAGAGTTCCAACAGCAATGTAAGATAGAGTAAAAGCTCAGTTGGAGAAAATGGTGCAGCAAGGTGGACAGAGCAGTGGTGCAGTGGTAGCATTGTTACCTCACAGCAAGAGGTTTTCTGGTTCAATTCTCAGCTGGGGTGACTTCTGTGCAGAGTCTGCATGTCTTCTCTTTGTTTGTGTGGCTTTCCTCCAGGTGCTCCGGCTTCTCATGTTACAAAGACATGCGTCGGGAGTGTTTCTCCCTGGGCCTATGCTGAAAATTGGCTCATTCCAAGTTGGACTTTCCTGGTTAACAAATGTAAAATAAATAAAGGCATGATTTGTCCAGTCACAGAACAAACTGAATGGGTGCCGTCCATGGTAGCCACTCACAAAAAAGGCTCAGATGAAATCAGAATATGCATTGACCCAAGAGATTTGAACAAAGCATTAAAAAGACCCTATCGTCCAATGTGCACAGTTGAAGAAGTTGCAGCTCTAATAAAGAATGCCACTGTATTTTCTGTTTTGGATGCAAAGAGTTCATTTTGGAAAATGATGCTTGATTACATATCCTCCTTTCTAAATACTTTTGGTACTCCATTTGACAGATACAGATTCCTAAGGATGCCATTTGGAATAAATTCTGCAAGTGACTTAATCCTTTGAAGTGCCAACTCCAGACTTTCAGATGTTATGTACATAGGTCATTTGTTTACAAGTACAGTCGTGAGACCAACCCAACCAAGCAAGCAGCTATTCTAGAGATGTCAGTGCCAGACAATGTACAAGGTTTCCAACATTTTCTGGGCATGGTCAACTATTTAGGCAAATTTATACCAGACTTCAGTGAGTTAACAGCATCTTTAAGAGAGCTAACATGCAAAAATGTTGCATGGTCATGGTTAAAACATCACCAGAAGGCACATGATGACCTTAAGCAGAAAATTGCCACCCCACCTATGTTAAGATACTATGATGTGAACAAACCAGTTATTCTTTCCTGTGATGCTTCAAAATTTGGTCAAGGCAAAGTTATACTTCAAGAGGGCAGACCAGCTGCCTATGCATCTAGGACACTAACCCAAACTGAGATACAGTATGCTCAAATTGAGAAAGAGCTTTTGGCTATAGTACTATAGTATTTGCATGCTCCACGTTTCATGATTATATTTATGGTCGAGCTATTCAGATTGAAACTGATCATCAACCTGTAGTTACTATTCTAAAGAAGCCTATGCATTCAGCTTCACCGAGATTACAAAGAATGATGTTCAAATTGCAAAGGCAGAATTTCAAATTGGTCTACACTAAAGGCAAATTGCTCTATCTGGGTGGTACTTTATCCAGATCTCCTAGACATGCAACAGAACAGATTGATGCAGAGACGTTTGACTTTGATGTGATATCAGTGTGTAATTTTTCCAGCACTAGACTTGATTTGTTAAGCGATCAGACTCAGACTGATCCAATTTCACAGAAGCTCAATCATTATATTAATGTGGGATGGCCATCAAAGCAATCTAGTGTTTCACCTGAGGTGTAAGCATATTTTCCTTGCAGAGATGAATTGTTGATGGAAGATGGCATTGTTTACAAGGGTCCTAAAATTGCTGTTCCTGCTTTCTTACAACAAGAATTTATTCAGATTTTGCATTGTGGTCACCCAGAATCCTCATCCACTAAGAAAAGAGCAAGAGAATTGGTATTTTGTCCTTCATTATCAAAAGATATTGACAGAGTTCTTTCTTCTTGTTCAATATGCAATAGTACTAGACTGCATTTGCAAAGAGAATTGCATCAGCTAAATCCAATTCCTGAACTACCTTGGTCTATGTAGCAACTGATATCTTTGAGTGAAACAATCAACACTACTTAGTTTTGGTAGACTGTTATTCAAATTGGTTTGAGATTTATCTTCTACCAAACTTAACCTCAACTACAGTTATTACTAAGTTGAAACGTCATTTCTCAGTTCATGGTAGTCCACACAAACTTTTTTCTGACAATGGTACTCAATTCACTAGCCTGTTGTTTCAGAAATTTGCAAAGGCATGGGACTTTGTACATATCACTAGTAGTCCTGAATATCCTCAGTCCAATGGTCTAGCTGAATGAGCAGTACAGAGTGCAAAGCAGTTACTTGAAAGGTCAAAGCATGACAATACCGATGTATTCTTGAATTTGCTTAATCTCAGAAACATACCCTGTGATGATATTCTTGGCTCACGTGCTCAAAGACTACTTTCAAGGCAAACTAGAACTATGCTACCTAGTTCTTCAAGTTTGTTGCAGCCTAAATCTATGAACACTAAAACCATCAAGGCTCAATTGTTTAAGAAGCATAATAACCAGAAATCTAGTTACAACAGATCGAGCAAATTACTTCGTCCGTTAGGGGAAGAAGAGGTGGTACGAATCCAGACAACAAAAGGTTTTGATCAAATAGGACAGATTACAGGCATCTGTGCAGAGCCAAGCTCCTACTTGGTAAATATCACAGGAGTGGAGTTTAGGAGGAATCGCAGACATCTTCTTCCTGTACCAGAACCATCATCATCATTGCAATCACAACATTGTATCTGTGATGCAAACTCTAAACTGAAGAGTGAGTCAGACACTGTTTCCAGACCAGAATGCGTTCAAAAGTCTGATTCTGTTTTAGAAAGTGATTTGAACATCCCACAGGCCTTCCATTTTGCAGAAACTGTCCCAGTTGCTAAATCTAATTTCCAGTTTTATGTCACACGATACAGACGATTGTCTAAACCAAGTGTGAAATACGCAGCAACATGGACAATTGTACATACCTATATGTTTAATATTGTACAATGCATGTCTATAGATTACCCTTGATTTCTGCATGCCAAACAGTTTCACAACAATTGTATTATCTATTTCTCAAAAAGGAAGGATGTAGATCAGAGTGTAAAATGTGTGTGCTTTTATTTCTAAGAAGCATGTGAGGCTGTATGTGCACGTTTATAACCCGCACACGTGCACAACCTTGGTACCATTTTGAAGGAGCAGCTAGGGAGTGAGCATGCATGATCACAGTCATTAATTGTATATAGGTTATCTAAGTTACAGTCTATAGTCAGCAGTAGTAATGTGTTTGTATGCAATAAAGCTGCTTGAACAGAGTCCACGAAGATTTGTTTATTTGTGTCCTAACATGAAAGCGACAGAAATGTTTGCAAAATTACCACAATTTAAACAAAACGTAAATGACAAACTTTATATTGTTTACAGGAGGGACAAGAGTTTATGTGATATGTTAATGCATAGTTATTAAAGTCATTCTTCCTGGCACCAAATATATGTACAGCCTTTTGAATATACTTTTTCATGTTAAAAAAATGCTCTTGTTGTAATGTGATCAGTAAATGTTTTTCATTTGTTAATGGGGAAAAAAATCTAAGCTTTAATAAAGTCACTAAGTTTGCAACCAACCATTACACAAAAAAAATTACCCCTGTCTTTCTCTAAAATATCTTAACCAGTTAAAGGTCCCATAATATCTAAACTTCACACAGATAGTAACCCATAAACGTATACACCAACCAGATAAATGTCCTGTTCTACAGTCTATTATCTAACCCTACATACCAAACAGAGAGCGTAGAACTGGTAACAAGTCTCTGTTTGCTGTTTCTAAATCCTGTAACTCAACACGTAACTAAATTTTCTCAAAATGTATTTCAAAAGCATGTAACTACATTCCTCTGCCTCCGGAACAAATGAGCAACCCAAACTCGTTTAAAACTCACCTAAAGCAACATCTGCTGAGTACATTTATATGCTGTTACTCATCTCCCAGTTAAACCAACTTAGCTTAATCTATCCTAACAGAAATAACAGACTACTGCTTCTAATAAAATCAAAGTCTATACATCATCTGAATTCAACTTTCCATTTCTTCATCCCACTCTGGTCTTTTCACCTCTCCACTTTTTCACAAAACATCCTACATACTCTGCCACCCTTCACGCTTCTCCTCCTCCTCCTGCTCTCACCTCTAACACTCAGTGTTTCTAACATGCATTTTTCCTTTCCCCCTCAGTAATATTTTTTCACTTATATTCCTGCTTTTCTCTCTTCTCTTACATTTCCCATCTCACCCCCTCTTTTCCTACTGTCGGCCTATCAACTTGCTTCTCATTTGTTTTCAGTAATTTACAGAGTGATGTGTGCTTTTTCACCTTATGTTATATACTCTTCATTATTTTTACTTTGTAACTTAGTAGAATTATATCTCCATCACTTTAATGTTAAAAGGTACTATCACAAAGTTATGTTATATTACACTGTTTGTTTTAAATTGTATTGTACTGCATTATATAATATGTCCTTTCTTTTACACTTTGTTATCTTTATTTTTCATGGCTCTGTATTGTTTTATAACTCTTAATAAGTGTAATCATTAGTAGTAAATTATATTTTTGTACTGGAGCTTTTCTCCCAGGGCTTCTTTTGAAGAAGTGTCTTTTTACGGGTCTACCTGTAATTATCGTAAGCCTACTTTACCGAAGTTCACAACAATGAGATGACATTGCTGAAAGCTTAATTTTCTGAATGTGCACATCACCGGAGTTTTAATCTGGGAAAAAAGGCAGTTGGTCACCTGGGGAAATTTACCCTTCTCCCCACTATGGTGCAATCTTAGAGCTGGTATATTTAGTTGGGGGGTGAGTTTGATATGCTATGGTGTGTTTTTACCTGGTGGTCAAGTGTCTCCTTTTCCGGAGTAAATGTCCGGTGATATGCACTTTTGAAAATTTAAGTATTTTGGCAACGTTGTCTTGTCATTGTGATCTTCCGGGGAGTGTTTTATGATAATTATTGGTAAAGCCCTTGTTAGGCCCAGTTGGTCGGGTTAACCCTGTAAATAAATTCCAATAAGTAATATACCTGTGATACAGTTTCTGTTGTGTATGCTCATAAATGCCTTTGAAAACGCATTTTATATAGATGAAACCAAAAGGTTTAAAGACAGATTAACTGAGCATCTTAGGGATATTATATGACGCAAAAATGAAAATACTGTAGCTGAACATTTTTTTAACTTGTAACATAGTAATAGTAACTTGTTTCTTGCTTCTACTTTATTACTAGTAGCATCTCACTTTATAGGAGGTTATTGGATACAAAAATAATTCTTACGCAAAAAATGTTTTTCTTGAAATTTAGAACTTTAAAACTATATGGTCTTAATAGGGAATTAAACTGGAAGTCGATGATTTGATAATTAACCTTTTGTATTAATTAATCATTCATTTATTTATTTTCCTATATTTGCTTGTTTTTATTCCCCTGAAGGCTTTGGAGAGGTCCCAGGGATTTTGTGTAATAAAACGTCCTGCTTTTAGATGTTTTTTGTCATTTATTATTTTTCTGCCCTTGTAGTTAGCTAATGCTTTCTTTTATTTTTGTGTAGCAGTTGTCAACTAACATTTGCATTATAATATGTGACATGCTTATTACACTGCTCATTTGCTGTTTTTGTTCTTTGTAGATGTTGCACCATTAACACCATACCAGAGATCAAAGATATGTTACTGCCTCAGTATTGTATGTATCAATTTCTTGAACTGTTGCTTACTTCCTCTGCACATACATGTATGTTTTTTCATTGTCATAGTACTTCCTGATATATATGCATATATGTGTGTTTGTGTGTGTGTGTATATATATATATATATATATATATATATATATATATATATATATGTGTGTGTGTGTGTGTGTATGTATGTATGTATGTATATATATATATATATATATATATATATATATATATATATATATATATATATATATATATATATATATATATAAAATAAAACATTATATTACAGGTGAAATTATCGATGGGACTTGCATCAAGAACAGTCACATGAAAAACAAAATAATCAAAGTGCTAAAATGCAGTCTAAAGCTAAAGAAAAGACAACCAAGGTCAACTTTTAATTATTTTCTTGCAGGTATGAAAGCCTCCTTGCACAAGTACACAACTGTGGGGAAGTAATACAACTATAAAACTTGTACTATTAAGCAAGTTCTAGTAATAGCTCTACATATGCTTATTTATGTCGTGTATTCATTTTATGTTTGTTGCCAGGAAGGCTCAAGCTGGGCACAAAGGCCTTTTTTCAGAGGAGGACTGGGGAGAAAAACAGTACATGCAGTGCAATCCAAAATCTTTTAAGTTATAGAATATAACACTAAGGCAGAATGTGATTAAACTACATTTTACAATGACAAAATAGATAATATGGTAACTATACATTAAAAAGTAGTAAGGCTTCTTGTACTAATTATACTGTATATAGATATAGTTAGAGAAATAACTATGCGGTAAGACAGATGTCGCAATACAGAGTACTGAGTTATTTACAAAGATGGAAAAGCAAAAGTTGATTTAATTTGGAGATGTGAATGAAATGAGTGGTAAGCGAAAGTTAAGTGAGGCATTGGTACAAGGCAGAGTAGGTGAAGACAGAGTGGTAATTGCTAACAGAGTCAAGGAGAGCAGAGGTATAGTAGAAGGGGTGTTGGTTTTATACTTATCTTTGCGATATACAGCTATAGATCCAGGGTGTTGACAGATCTTCTCTTAGATGTGTTTTGAATGCCTGCTGGTTTTCAAGAAGTCTGAGAATGTGTGGGAGGACATTCCAGGGGGCATCTACAGTGTGAGAGTACAAGGTGCATTTTGGGCTTTAGTGACAGAGAGGAGGAGTTTGTCTTTAGAGCAAAGTGCTTTGGTCGGGTGGCAGTGTTGAACCATGGCCTTTAGTGCTGGATACTTACCTGGCAGTGTATTAGAGTTTGAGCTAATAGCAACTGACTATAGTGGAGGTGATGTGGAAATTCAGTCCAATTTATTATTTAATTTTTTAAGGGTAGCCTCGGAAGACTAGTGAGTTCTAAAGGCCTGACTTGCAGCAAAGTGAGCTATTTTATTGTAGCATTATTCCAGCTTTGTTTGTGTGGAAGTTGATGGGTTAGTAAAGAGTGGGAAAGCATACAGTAAGGTAGGTAGGAGATAGGCTTTAAGTATGGTTTCTCTAGTCCTGTCTGTTCTTCTATGTAAGAGACCAACCTTTTGGTAGGATTTTTAATAACAGTTTGGAAGGATAGGTCAAAATTCATGCTGTCATCAATGGTAACTTCTAACAATTTGGTATTATGGACCAGTTAAAGCTGGGTGTTATTTAACAAAGTGGATTTGATAACAGTTATGCTTTGGGAGAATATTTTAGTTTGTTTTTTGGGGGGTTGAGTAGGAGTTATGAGTTGTCTAGCAGGATTCTATGGCCATAAAATAACTCTTGAGTAATTTCTTGAAGTCTTGGTAGGTTAGAAGCTGTGCAGAGTCAACTGCATATTGTACAAGTATGGCATGCTTGGAAGCAGTGTGTAGATCATTTATAAATATGTTAAACAGGAGGGGTCCAAGTATGGAACCTGGTGGCACGTTTGCAGTAATGGGTAGAAATGATGAGCATTCTTGCTACAATTTGACTGCTTTGAATCTAGGAAAGGGAGGAGGGGGGCAGTCCCAGAGGGGAGAGTTTTAGTAATAGTTTATTCTGAGAGACAGTGTCAAATGCTTTGGACAGGTTTAGTAATATGGAAGAAACTAGGTTTCTGGCATTTCTGTTTTTATTAATGATATCAGCAAAATGTAGTAGGGGAATAATGATGCTATGGTTGTTACAAATGGAATGGATACACTTTTCTAATATTTTAGACAACAGTGACAGAATGGCAATTGGTCTGCTCATCAACTAATTATTGCTGGCTACAATGCAATCAATGAACAGGTATTTTGACAAAAAGGTAGGAAACCATATATGTCTATAGATAGATAGATGGATAAATAGTCAGACATAGATAGATATATGAGTATGTAATGAATTCATATACAATGCATAATTTTGATGACATTTTTCAAAAAAAATATTGAACAACAATCAGTGATTACATTCATTGGTACCTCAAAAAAACTAACAAAAATGATTTTAAAACTAAACTGATAGGTTAAATTTGTGATCACCAAAAAAAAGCAAAAAAAAAAAAGCAAAAAAAAAAAAAAAGAAAACAGGTTTTACATGGGGAGTAACTCCAGGGCTTTAATATTATGAAAACTTGTGAATTATATAATGGACAATCTCCTTAACTTTGACCAGTGCATAATATGACCTACTGTACCCCCAACAAATTTCTCCAAACTTAAACATATTAACACTTGTGTGTGTTTGTGTGTTTATATATATATATATATATATATATATATATATATATATATATATATATATATACTAAACTTTGATTCTTAACCGATGTTTTTATATTATTTTCAATTTGTTATAATTCTTTAAACTGCAGATGTTTTTGTTTTATTTTTGAAGATTGCAAAACTATTATTCTTAAAACATTTTGCAATACCTTTTGAGTTTTTCTTCAAGGACTTCTGCTGAAAATGTCTTCTACCCAGTTGGACTTTCCCGGTAATCAAATATCAATAAATAAATAAATATTAGAACTTACTTTCTTTTTCAGGAAGAATTAGACCAGTCATGCGGTTAGTGAATTTATGAAAACTTATCTGATTGTCTAAATCCTTCTTAGATGAAGATAGTGTCTCACATTGCTTGATTTGGTGCAGAAGTTTGTTCCAGAGAAGGAGTTGTTGTTACATGACAGATATGTCTGTCCATCATGATTAGTTTATTTGCAGAAGCAGGTTCATATCTCTGGATTTAGCATTCACTGGACTCTTTAATTTGTGGAGAAATAAGAGGTCTTGAACTATCAGAACTGCAATGGTGCAGAAAGCAAGGCACATATCACACATAAGGAGTCCATAGGACACTGAATACCGGGGTAAGACCTCCAGCATCTCCTGATAACTTAAGTCATTTAGTCCTATGATTTTTTTGTAAGAAACCTTTGGAGTTTCTCCAACTGCTTGATGTGTTTAGTAAGACATATCCAAAAAGTGGCATTGTATTTAATGATCTGCTTAATCAGTGCAGAATACAGAAGGGTAAGGACTTATTTGCAGCTAGAATAAATACCCTTAGTGATTTTACAGTTTAACTAAACCCTTAAGTTACTTTTCTCCCTACAGCTTGATTCCAGTATTTTTTATGTACCAGAAACCTGTCTGTAATTCATGTGATGTTATTTACTTGCCTTGCAATCAAAAGGAGAGAAAGCCCACACACTTTTTTAAAGCTTAGCTTCACACATACTTTGGCAGAGGAATATGTGTCTACCTGCATGATATAGCACAGACACAGGAAAATATACATTTCTCCCTGTGAGGTACTTCCCACAATTTTATAGGCAATTAGTTGTACTGATGTCAGTAGCTGCTATAAAAAAAAGTGTTGTGAAATGTTGAGTTGCCACCAGTCTTTATTACTGCATTCATAATTTGGGCAGTTTTGTCCTGTGGCAGGTATATGAAAATAGCGTAGAATTAATGACAACTGGATAACACAGCCCAGATGGATGTACGATAGACCACACTGCTCGTATACCAGGATACAAAAAATAGATTTAATAAATCCACACAATGTAAAAATACAGGTTAAGCGCTTTCAACTGTAGGACACAGTCTTCCTCAGAACAATGCATTACACAAAGTCATATCAATTTATACCCATCTAAATTGAATAATAGAATAACTACCTACGGAAAACCGCCAAAAAGTTTAAAGGCATACTGTTCTAATATACAACCTGTATATGTTGTCGATACTACACATCTCATTGCAGCATATGATAAGAAAATTGTCATGACACCTAACATACACATAAAAAACACGATATATGTCTCTAATATTTACAAAATCTTGATTGACCATACTGAGTGAGAATGTATGTATGAGAATATAACTATCATACAATAAAATATGTAATATATTTCAAAAAATATGTAATATATATAATGATTATAATATAATTACAAAAATTGTGTGTGATATCGATTAAAATATCGATTAAAATATTAATTCCAAGTCGTGATTCATGTGACTAAGAATCAACAATACAATAAGGTATGTGGATTTTGTACCAAAGTGAAGGAATGTGACATGTAAAAAATGTAACATAAAAAATGTAACATAAAAAATGTACCATAAAAAACATCAAAATACAATTAAAAACTACTATCCAAAAACACCAATGTAGTTGGCAGACATATATCATGAAAATATTAAAAATGGTTTAATGCTGGTAAAGTCATTCAAACCCGGTTTACGGGTTGAATCAGTTAATATCTGCCATCTACTTTCTTTAAGGGCCAATTCCATTTTCCAATTTCCTCCATAAGGGGAAGTGTAAACCTGATCTATAATACTAAAATGAAAACTGTGATCACTACCTTTCTCTAAAATATGCCTATATAAAGCATTTTTTGTGTCGCATTTTTGTATCCTGTACTGATGTTCGTACATCCGTTTCTTCAACTGTCTTTCCGTTTTCCCTATGTAATGAGCATTACATCGTTTGCAAAGAGCCACATACACTACGCCCTTTGTATCACAATTTCCCATTAAACTTGTAATGTAGGTACCATTAATATCGTCCAGCCTAAAACCTTTGTCCTGGTTGATGTACCTGCATTGTTTGCACTTACCGCATTTTGTTGTTCCTCTGTGGCCTTCCCTTTTGACTTTACACCTATTTCTACCTGCCCTCTCCAATAAGTTTTTAACATTAGGTGCTGTCTTGTATACATATTTGGGGGCTTTGCCTAAAATCTCTTCAGAATCCAGCGCTGCCACCAATTCCCAATGTCTAGTGAGAATATCAATAATAATGTGTGTGTATGGTGTATACGTCAAGACACATACTCTTCCACTAAAAGCATTCACCTTATCCTTCCCATTCTCCATACTATAATTTCCCAAAATGGGAGTGTATTTACATCCCCACTGACACTGTACTTGGTTGGTCACATCCGTAATCATCTTTTCAGGATATCCATGATCCAAAAAAAGTTTTTTGATGTTCCCAAGTTCAGTCTTCATAAGGTCCTTTGTGGAGGACATCCTAGCTACTCTGATGCTTTGGCCTTTTAGGATGTTCTTAAAAACATGGGGAGGATGATTACTGGTGTAATGAATGTAATCGTTTGAAAAAGTGGGCTTTCTAAATACTTTAGAAATAAAGCCCTCGTGGTTATGACTTATGAGTGTATCTAAATAGGAAATTTCCCTACAACTATGACTATGAGTAAATTTCAAAAAGTCTGTAGTGGAATTCAGAAATTTCATAAATTCATCTAGTCTTTTCACTGAAGCATTCCATAAAATAAAGATATCATCCAGATATCTTACATAGTAAGAAATATCCGGATGAAACTGACTGGTAAACACAAACCTCGACTCCCATTCAAGCATGACCAGGTTTGCATACATGGGAGCGCAAGCCGCCCCCATGGCCACTCCCCTAGTCTGCCTGAAATATTCTCCTTGAAAGGCCACAAAATTGTAATCTAAGACCAGCCCCATCATGTCACAAATCAAGTTAATTTTGTCCCATGTAAAACCTGAATATTTACGTAGGCTGCTAGCAAAAAATTCCAGACCCTGCTCTTTGGGGATACTTGAAAACAAATCTTTAATATCTATGGTGAGGTATATGATGTGAGGCTGCCATTTGTCCCTAGTTAAATCACCCAGAAATCTCCATGAGTCTTTCATAATATGAGGAATAGAATTCATAGATGTTTTTGAGCCATCTGTCAATCAACTGGCCTATCTTAAAGGTTTTTGATCTAGATCCTGATACAATTGGCCGAAACGGAGGGTTGTCTAGGGATTTGTGGATCTTAGGTATCCCAACCATTTTAGCCAAGATGGGGTAGTCTGTCTTCAAAAAAGTATATGTGGCATTGGATATCCTGTTGTCTATCAAATATTCCTCTATACACAAGTCAATCCTTTTGTATCCAATAGTAATTTGGTTCAAGGATATGTTCTCGTGTAGAAGATTGTGTATTACATCATTATATTCGTTGGTGTAAAAGACAACAGCCCCACCTCCCTTATCGGGTTTCATGATTCTAATATCTCTATTGCACATGAATTTTTTCAGACATTCCCTCTCAGATGGTGTGAGGTTATCGTTGTATGTAATCCTATCCTTCCTGATGTTCCTGTATGTGTGATAAATGTCATTACACACCATTTTTTCATAATTTACTATAGATGGATTACTTGCTGGAATATATGTACTTTTTTTCTTTAGGTCAGTACCAGCTATACCAACCACATTTCCTTCCTTATTGGAATAAGTATCAGCATTTTTCTCAAATAAGACTGCTAGATTGAGCCTTCTGCAATACATCTTCACCTCCTTAATATTGTCTACTAAATTCATCCCTGTCATGGGAATATATTTCATCCCCTTACTTAAAAGTTTGACAAAGTCAGTTTCAATTGCAGTGTCTGTGTAATTATATACTTTAAACCCTTCATGCACGATTGTAGTGGGACGTTGATTGTCAATAATATTTTCCACACAGACTATTTCCTTAGTACTGATGTTGGTACTATCCCCAATGCTAACTCTGTTCAAAGTACATTCGTGAAATGATAGTGGTACAGGTGAACAATAAGACAAATTATCATTTAGATGTATAGATGACCCTAATATGGAATTAGAGTGTTTCACCTGTTCCTTCATCAGTACCTCTGGTAGTTTCTGGCTGGAAAAAACCTCCCCCCCTGAAAATTTTCTTCTCTAAAACTACCTTTGGATGGTTTTCTCATAGTACGCTGAAAATTCCGATTGGTATCCACAGTCCTATTTGCAGGCCATATATAAGCTCTGTTGTTTTTGTATAATTCTATATCACGTGAGATTTTTTTGTTCTTTCTCTCAACAATACCTGATATCTTGTTATCAGCCACAGTGTATTGTTTCTTATATAACTCTTTCCAATAATCGAAATCTACATGGTTAGTAATGGTGGAATTCATACTTTCCACCTCTTTAGTCAATCTAACGAGCTTTTCATCATAATATTTGATCAATAAATTAATATATGCATAACCAAACCCATCAAATAGTTCATTAAATTCATTAATAGTATCTGTCCCATAATCTATACCCAGGGGTAATTTAAAAAATCTCAAACCCTTGGGTACTACTTTTTGTTTGAGACATCTAGCTAAGTAACTACAATCCACCTTAGTGTTCTTAATGGCCACAAGTTTGCGTCCAAAATCATATATCAAATTCCTCAAAGGTAGCTGTACCACCTCAGTATTGCTGTATTTAGATTTATGTGCATAATCTCCTTCAACATCAAAAAAATCTATATTGTCCTCTAAGAATTGTTCAATTAAAACATTCTTATTGCCTTCTGTATACATACATTCTTTGTTATTGCATATACTCATTTTTTGTTCATAGCCCATTCTTCCTTGTTTAACATTAACATTGGTTCTACACACACTCGGTGAATTATGTAAGACAGTCTGAGTAATGATACCTTTGGGAGCCGACATGGCCTTGGATTTCCCATGTCCATATGTCTTTAACAAATGGGTATCCTTCGGTCGGGCTCCTGTACAATGTTTTTCGCGTTGCGCCTTACTAAGGCTGAAATCGAAAGTAAAATCATGCTCAGAAACATTCTGCAAATGTTCGTTGATTGAATGGCCATCATCCTGGTTAAATAAATCCAAACCCATTCCATTGGTGGTTTTGTCCTTGTCGGGCAAATCAATGTTGGAAATAACTAAGTTGCGGTTAGAGTCCGAGACACCGTCCGTGTCTCTTAGCTCTCTCGGATAACCACAGTCCGGTGTATGTAGTACGTCAACCACGTACTGCTCAGGAGATGACGCTACCATACCAGCTTTACACTTCCTGCATTCGGATTCGCCCAAATTACTAGTCTCTGCGGCATCCCGTCGCAGTCCTTCCGTCACCTCATTGGATTTATCTTTGCTAGTAATAGTGGTTACTAAACTTGTAACCAAATCCATAAGTCGATGCACTTCTTTTTGTAAAGAAGATAGGTCAGCTCTCAAGGTGTCGACGTCATCCTTGCACAATAAAGCAGTACCGGGTTCCACTGAATCATCCATCACGATTAAGGACCAAAAAAGCGTAGAATTAATGACAACTGGATGACACAGCCCAGATGGATGTACGATAGACCACACTGCTCGTACACCAGGATACAAAAAATAGATTTAATAAATCCACACAATATAAAAATACAGGTTAAGCGCTTTCAACTGTAGGACACAGTCTTCCTCAGAACAATGCATTACACAAAGTCATATCAATTTATACCCATCTAAATTGAATAATAGAATAACTACCTACGGAAAACCGCCAAAAAGTTTAAAGGCATACTGTTCTAATATACAACCTGTATATGTTGTCGATACTACACATCTCATTGCAGCATATGATGAGAAAATTGTCATGACACCTAACATACACATAAAAAACACGATATATGTCTCTAATATTTACAAAATCTTGATTGACCATACTGAGTGAGAATGTATGTATGAGAATATAACTATCATACAATAAAATATGTAATATATTTCAAAAAATATGTAATATTTTGAATGTGAATGTGAATCACGACTTGGAATTAATATTTTAATCGATATTTTAATCGATATCACACACAATTTTTGCAATTATATTATAATCATTATATATATATTACATATTTTTTGAAATATATTACATATTTTATTGTATGATAGTTATATTCTCATACATACATTCTCACTCAGTATGGTCAATCAAGATTTTGTAAATATTAGAGACATATATCATGTTTTTTATGTGTATGTTAGGTGTCATGACAATTTTCTTATCATATGCTGCAATGAGATGTGTAGTATCGACAACATATACAGGTTGTATATTAGAACAGTATGCCTTTAAACTTTTTGGCGGTTTTCCGTAGGTAGTTATTCTATTATTCAATTTAGATGGGTATAAATTGATATGACTTTGTGTAATGCATTGTTCTGAGGAAGACTGTGTCCTACAGTTGAAAGCGCTTAACCTGTATTTTTACATTGTGTGGATTTATTAAATCTATTTTTTGTATCCTGGTGTACGAGCAGTGTGGTCTATTGTACATCCATCTGGGCTGTGTCATCCAGTTGTCATTAATTCTACGCTTTTTTGGTCCTTAATCGTGATGGATGATTCAGTGGAACCCGGTACTGCTTTATTGTGCAAGGATGACGTCGACACCTTGAGAGCTGACCTATCTTCTTTACAAAAAGAAGTGCATCGACTTATGGATTTGGTTACAAGTTTAGTAACCACTATTACTAGCAAAGAAAAATCCAATGAGGTGACGGAAGGACTGCGATGGGATGCCGCAGAGACTAGTAATTTGGGCGAATCCGAATGCAGGAAGTGTAAAGCCGGTATGGTAGCATCATCTCCTGAGCAGTACGTGGTTGACGTACTACATACACCAGACTGTGGTTATCCGAGAGAGTTAAGAGACACGGACGGTGTCTCGGACTCTAACCGCAACTTAGTTATTTCCAACATTGATTTGCCCGACAAGGACAAAACCACCAACGGAATGGGTTTGGATTTATTTAACCAGGATGACGGCCATTCAATCAACGAACATTTGCAGAATGTAGCTGAGCATGATTTTACTTTCGATTTCAGCCTTAGTAAGGCGCGACGCGAAAAACATTGTACAGGAGCCCGACCGAAGGATACCCATTTGTTAAAGACATATGGACATGGGAAATCCAAGGCCATGTCGGCTACCAAAGGTATCATTACTCAGACTGTCTTACATAATTCACCGAGTGTGTGTAGAACCAATGTTAATGTTAAACAAGGAAGAATGGGCTATGTACAAAAAACGAGTATATGTAATAACCATGAATGTATGTATACAGAAGGTAATAAGAATGTTTTAATTGAACAATTCTTAGAGGACAATATAGATTTTTTTGATGTTGAAGGAGATTATGCACATAAATCTAAATACAGCAATACCGAGGAGGTACAGCTACGGTTGAGGGATTTGATATATGATTTTGGACGCAAACTTGTGGCCATTAAGAACACTAAGGTGGATTGTAGTTACTTAGCTAGATGTCTCAAACAAAAAGTAGTACCCAAGGGTTTGAGATTTTTTAAATTACCCCTGGGTATAGATTATGGGACAGATACTATTAATGAATTTAATGAACTATTTGATGGGTTTGGTTATGCATATATTAATTTATTGATCAAATATTATGATGAAAAGCTCGTTAGATTGACTAAAGAGGTGGAAAGTATGAATTCCACCATTACTAACCATGTAGATTTCGATTATTGGAAAGAGTTATATAAGAAACAATACACTGTGGCTTATAACAAGATATCAGGTATTGTTGAGAGAAAGAACAAAAAAATCTCACGTGATATAGAATTATACAAAAACAACAGAGCTTATATATGGCCTGCAAATAGGACTGTGGATACCAATCGGAATTTTCAGCGTACTATGAGAAAACCATCCAAAGGTAGTTTTAGAGAAGAAAATTTTCAGGGGGGGAGGTTTTTTCCAGCCAGAAACTACCAGAGGTACTGATGAAGGAACAGGTGAAACACTCTAATTCCGTATTAGGGTCATCTATACATCTAAATGAGAATTTGTCTTATTGTTCACCTGTACCACCATCATTTCATGAACGTACTTTGAATAGAGTTAGCATTGGAGATAGTACCAACATCAGTACTAAGGAAATAGTCTGTGTGGAGAATATTACTGACAATCAACGTCCCATTATAATTGTGTATGAAGGGTTTAAAGTATATAACTACACAGACACTGCAATTGAAACTGACTTTGTCAAACTTTTAAGTAAGGGGATGAAATATATTCCCATGACAGGGATGAATCTAGTAGACAATATTAAGGAGGTGAAGATGTATTGCAGAAGGCTCAATTTAGCAGTCCTATTTGAGAAAAATGCCGACACCAATTCCAATAAGGAAGGAAATGTGGTTGGTATAGCAGGTACTGACTTAAAGAAAAAAAGCACATATATTCCAGTAAGTAATCCATCTATACTAAATTATGAAAAAATGGTGTGTAATGACATTTATCACACACACAGGAACATCAGGAAGGATAGGATTACACAAAGTCATATCAATTTATACCCATCTAAATTGAATAATAGAATAACTACCACGGAAAAGCCAAAAGTTTAAAGGCATACTGTTCTAATATACAACCTGTATATGTTGTCGATACTACACATCTCATTGCAGCATATGATGAGAAAATTGTCATGACACCTAACATACACATAAAAAACACGATATATGTCTCTAATATTTACAAAATCTTGATTGACCATACTGAGTGAGAATGTATGTATGAGAATATAACTATCATACAATAAAATATGTAATATATTTCAAAAAATATGTAATATTTTGAATGTGAATGTGAATCACGACTTGGAATTAATATTTTAATCGATATTTTAATCGATATCACACACAATTTTTGCAATTATATTATAATCATTATATATATATTACATATTTTTTGAAATATATTATATAATTTATTGTATGATAGTTAGATTTTCATACATACATTTCCACTTAGTATGGTTAATTAAGATTTTTTAAATATTAGAGATACATATTGTTTTTTATGTGTATGTTAGGTGTTATGATATTTACTTATTACATGTTGCTATGAGATGTGTAGTATTAACAACATATACAGGTTGTATATTAGAACAATATGCCTTTAAAATTTTGGCGGTTTTCCAAGGTATTCTATTATTCAATTTAGATGGGTATAAATTGATACAACTTTGTGTAATTTATTGTTCTGAGGAAGACTGTGTTCTACAGTTGAAAGCGCTTAACCTGTATTTTTACATTTTGTGGATTTATTAAATCTAATTTTTGTATCCTGGCGTACGAGCAGTGTGGTCTATTGTACATCCATCTGGGTTGTGTTATCCAGTTGTTACTATTTCTACGCTTTTCTGTTCCTCTATCGTGATGGATGATTCAGTGGAACCCGGTACTGCTTTATTGTGCAAGGATGACGTCGACACCTTGAGAGCTGACCTATCTTCTTTACAAAAAGAAGTGCATCGACTTATGGATTTGGTTACAAGTTTAGTAACCACTATTACTAGCAAAGAAAAATCCAATGAGGTGACGGAAGGACTGCGACGGGATGCCGCAGAGACTAGTAATTTGGGCGAATCCGAATGCAGGAAGTGTAAAGCCGGTATGGTAGTGTCATCTCCTGAGCAGTACGTGGTTGACGTACTACATACACCAGACTGTGGTTATCCGAGAGAGTTAAGAGACACGGACGGTGTCTCGGACTCTAACCGCAACTTAGTTATTTCCAACATTGATTTGCCCGACAAGGACAAAACCACCAACGGAATGGGTTTGGATTTATTTAACCAGGATGACGGCCATTCAATCAACGAACATTTGCAGAATGTAGCTGAGCATGATTTTACTTTCGATTTCAGCCTTAGTAAGGCGCGACGCGAAAAACATTGTACAGGAGCCCGAATCAAGGATACCCATTTGTTAAAGACATATGGACATGGGAAATCCAAGGCCATGTCGGCTACCAAAGGTATCATTACTCAGACTGTCTTACATAATTCACCGAGTGTGTGTAGAACCAATGTTAATGTTAAACAAGGAAGAATGGGCTATGAACAAAAGCGGTATATGCAATAACAAAGAATGTATGTATACAGAAGGCAATAAGAATGTTTTAATTGAACAATTCTTAGAGGACAATATAGATTTTTTTGATGTTGAAGGAGATTATGCACATAAATCTAAATACAGCAATACCGAGGAGGTACAGCTACGGTTGAGGGATTTGATATATGATTTTGGACGCAAACTTGTGGCCATTAAGAACACTAAGGTGGATTGTAGTTACTTAGCTAGATGTCTCAAACAAAAAGTAGTACCCAAGGGTTTGAGATTTTTTAAATTACCCCTGGGTATAGATTATGGGACAGATACTATTAATGAATTTAATGAACTATTTGATGGGTTTGGTTATGCATATATTAATTTATTGATCAAATATGATGAAAAGCTCGTTAGATTGACTAAAGAGGTGGAAAGTATGAACTCCACCATTACTAACCATGTAAATTTCGATTATTGGAAAGAGTTATATAAGAAACAATACACTGTGGCTGACAACAAGATATCAGGTATTGTTGAGAGAAAGAACAAAAAAATCTCACGTGATATAGAATTATACAAAAACAACAGAGCTTATATATGGCCTGCAAATAGGACTTTGGATACCAATCGGAATTTTCAGCGTACTATGAGAAAACCATCCAAAGGTAGTTTTAGAGAAGAAAATTTTCAGGGGGGGAGGTTTTTTCCAGCCAGAAACTACCAGAGGTACTGATGAAGGAACAGGTGAAACACTCTAATTCCGTATTAGGGTCATCTATACATCTAAATGAGAATTTGTCTTATTGTTCACCTGTACCACTATCATTTCACGAATGTACTTTGAACAGAGTTAGCATTGGGGATAGTACCAACATCAGTACTAAGGAAATAGTCTGTGTGGAAAATATTACTGACAATCAACGTCCCACTACAATCATGCATGAAGGGTTTAAAGTATATAATTACACAGACACTGCAATTGAAACTGACTTTGTCAAACTTTTAAGTAAGGGATGAAATATATTCCCATGACAGGGATGAATTTAGTAGACAATATTAAGGAGGTGAAGATGTATTGCAGAAGGCTCAATCTAGCAGTCTTATTTGAGAAAAATGCCGATACTTATTCCAATAAGGAAGGAAATGTGGTTGGTATAGCTGGTACTGACCTAAAGAAAAAAAGTACATATATTCCAGCAAGTAATCCATCTATACTAAATTATGAAAAAATGGTGTGTAATGACATTTATCACACATACAGGAACATCAGGAAGGATAGGATTACATACAACGATAACCTCACACCATCTGAGAGGGAATGTCTGAAAAAATTCATGTGCAATAGAGATATTAGAATCATGAAACCCGATAAGGGAGGTGGGGCTGTTGTCTTTTACACCAACGAATATAATGATGTAATACACAATCTTCTACACGAGTCAGGAAATTATGAAAACATATCCTTGAACCAAATTACTATTGGATACAAAAGGATCGACTTGTGTATAGAGGAATATTTGATAGACAACAGGATATCCAATGACACATACACTTTTTTGAAGACAGACTACCCCATTTTGGCTAAAATGGTTGGGATACCTAAGATCCATAAATCCCTAGACAACCCTCCGTTTCGGCCAATTGTATCAGGATCTAGATCAAAAACCTTTAAGATAGGCCAGTTGATTGACCGATGGCTCAAAAACATCTATGATTCCATTCCTCATATTATGAAAGACTCATGGAGATTTCTGGGTGATTTAACTAGGGACAAATGGCAGCCTCACATTATATACCTCACTATAGATATCAAAGATTTGTTCTCAAGTATCCCCAAAGAGGAGGGTCTGGAATTTTTTGCTAGCAGCCTATGTAAATATTCAGGATTTACATGGGACAAAATTAACTTGATTTGTGACATGATGGGGCTGGTCCTAGATTACAACTTTGTGGCCTTCCAAGGAGAATATTTCAGGCAGACTAGGGGAGTGGCCATGGGGGGTGGCTTGCGCTCCCATGTATGCAAACCTGGTCATGCTTGAATGGGAGTCGAGGTTTGTGTTTACCAGTCAGTATCATCCAGATATTTCTTACTATGTAAGATATCTGGATGATATCTTTATTTTATGGAATGCTTCAGTGGAAAGACTAGATGAATTTATGAAATTTCTGAATTCCACTACAGACTTTTTGAAATTTACTCATAGTCATAGTTGTAGGGAAATTTCCTATTTAGATACACTCATAAGTCACAACCACGAGGGCTTTATTTCCAAAGTATTTAGAAAGCCCACCTTTTCAAACGATTACATTCATTACACCAGTAATCATCCTCCCCATGTTTTTAAGAACATCCTAAAAGGCCAAAGCATCAGAGTAGCTAGGATGTCCTCCACAAAGGACCTTATGAAGACTGAACTTGGGAACATCAAAAAACTTTTTTTGGACCGTGGATATCCTGAAAAGATGGTTACGGATGTGACCAATCAGGTACAGTGTCAGTGGGGATGTAAATACACTCCCATTTTGGGAAATTATAGTATGGAGAAAGGGAAGGATAAGGTGAATGCTTTTAGTGGTAGAGTATGTGTCTTGACGTATACACCATACACACACATTATCATTGATATTCTCGCTAGACATTGGGAACTGGTGGCAGCGCTGGATTCCAAAGAGATTTTAGGCAAAGCCCCCAAATATGTATACAAGACAGCACCTAATGTTAAAAACTTATTGGAGAGGGCAGGTAGAAATAGGTGTAAAGTCAAAAGGGAAGGCCACAGAGGGACAACAAAATGCGGTAAGTGCAAACAATGCAGGTACATCAACCAGGACAAAGGTTTTAGGCTGGACGATATTAATGGTACCTACATTACAAGTTTAATGGGAAATTGTGATACAAAGGGCGTAGTGTATGTGGCTCTTTGCAAACGATGTAATGCTCATTACATAGGGAAAACGGAAAGACAGTTGAAGAAACGGATGTACGAACATCAGTACAGGATACAAAAATGCGACACAAAAAATGCTTTATATAGGCATATTTTAGAGAAAGGTAGTGATCACAGTTTTCATTTTAGTATTATAGATCAGGTTTACACTTCCCCTTATGGAGGAAATTGGAAAATGGAATTGGCCCTTAAAGAAAGTAGATGGCAGATATTAACTGATTCAACCCGTAAACCGGGTTTGAATGACTTTACCAGCATTAAACCATTTTTAATATTTTCATGATATATGTCTGCCAACTACATTGGGGTTTTTGGATGGTAGTTTTTAATTGTATTTCGATGTTTTTTATGGTACATTTTTTATGTTACATTTTTTATATGTCACATTCCTTCACTTTGGTACAAAATCCACATACCTTATTGTATTGTTGATTCTTAGTCACATGAATCACGACTTGGAATTAATATTTTAATCGATATTTTAATCGATATCACACACAATTTTTGTAATTATATTATAATCATTATATATATTACATATTTTTTGAAATATATTACATATTTTATTGTATGATAGTTATATTCTCATACATACATTCTCACTCAGTATGGTCAATCAAGATTTTGTAAATATTAGAGACATATATCGTGTTTTTTATGTGTATGTTAGGTGTCATGACAATTTTCTTATCATATGCTGCAATGAGATGTGTAGTATCGACAACATATACAGGTTGTATATTAGAACAGTATGCCTTTAAACTTTTTGGCGGTTTTCCGTAGGTAGTTATTCTATTATTCAATTTAGATGGGTATAAATTGATATGACTTTGTGTAATGCATTGTTCTGAGGAAGACTGTGTCCTACAGTTGAAAGCGCTTAACCTGTATTTTTACATTGTGTGGATTTATTAAATCTATTTTTTGTATCCTGGTGTACGAGCAGTGTGGTCTATCGTACATCCATCTGGGCTGTGTTATCCAGGTATATGAAAATGGCAAATTTCTTTGTATTTCGCAAGAAAAAATATTTTCTGATTTTTCTCTAAATGTCAGAGAAAGCTTTGTAAGTCATTTAAATATCATGCAAAGTCATATAATCAACCAGCATTGCATACCACAGAATCTTTATAAGATAAAAATAATTACAGGTTCATTGGTATATACTAGACTAACAACCACTTGGGTCCTTTATAAGCTCAACCAAGCATCCCAATTGTATGTTGCAGATTTGTTAGCCTTAGGGGTGTTTTAAGGAGTATATGTAAGCTAGGGGAGGATTTACAGGCTGCCTCTGTCCATTACAGACATAGGTGCTAGACCCAGGGTGTATTTCTGATTTCCCATTCACTGGTCTAGATTTCTATTGAAAAGGGTTAGGGAAGAACTGTGCTTCACATGGATGGGAAGCCTGTTCCAGAGAAGGGGAAACTCTCTGAGACAAATACCTGTTCCTTCAATATGTCTTATTTCATGTCACAAGTTAAGTTTAAATCCCTAGATCAAGTAATTCTCGTGCTATTCTTTTTATGGATATGCAAAAGGTCCATAAGAGTGGGATCCAAGGATTCCTTGTATGCCAGGCATAGATAATCTTATAACATTCTGTAGGAAACAGAGTATAGAAATATGGTTTTGAGATGATCTGCATAAGCTGTTTACACCCTGTATTCTTTTTGTGAGAAACCACTGTAGACCTTCCCGTTGTTGTATGTGTCTGGCCCAGTACATACCAAAGGAAGCATTGTACTCAGTGCTGAATCTGATGAGGTCAAAATAGAATGGAAATATTGCTTACTTAACCCTACATGCCATGCCCTTGTTTATAAGTTGAAAAACATAGAATGATTTCCTTAGTACCTTAGATGCATGTTGGTCGAAAGCCAGGTTAGTGTCTGCATCCAAATCCCTGACTACTGGTTCTACTCTTTAGGGGGTGTTATCAGTGAGATAATTTTCTAGGGTAGTTGACTACCCATAGGGTACTATTATGCATTTCTTGGCATTGAGTTTTAAGCTGTGGCTTTGGCACCAATCATTTGTCTAAGTGTTAGTCCTTCCTGTAGGATGTTATGTCTTGGGGATTCTATGACTGCTCCTATCATCTGCAAACCTGGTCAGCCCGAAACCCTTGATACTGGCCTCTACTTCTGAGAAGTAGATGTCAAAAGGGAGCAGACCCTTGCAAAGAGCCCTAAGGGACACTTGTAGTGACCATCCTCTTTGTGGAGGTGGCCTTTCCTATCCTAACTTCCTGAGTCCTATCAGAAAGCTGATTATCCAGCATATAACACAGGGATTTATGCCAATATCTGTGAGCTTGTTCAAAATTGCCCATGTGGGATATTGTATAAAATGCCTTAACCAGGTCAAGGTAGGCAGTGTGCACTATTTTTGCCCTCATCCATTGCTTTGCTGACCTTCTCAAAGAAGTCCACCAGGTTGAGTAGGCATGATGTGCCCTGAATTTGTCAGCAAGCAAATTTGCTGTATCTTCCAGCTCTGTGTAGGTGGCTTCATTTACAATCACTTCTACACACTGCTGTGTTCTTCCTTTGAGGTTGTGGACATAGCTAAGCCTCATGGTTGTCGTCCTTTGTGTGGGAAGCTATCTTTATATCAAATTTGGCTTCAGAAGACTTAATTTGCCCTCAAACAGTTGTTTGTTAAGATTGATGAGAGTGTTTTTATCATGCCGGGCGTAACACTTCCTAATCTTTGCTACGACTTTTTTCTTTTGCTGTTCAGCCTGTTTATGTTTGGATTCCACCAGGGTGGTTTGTTTTTTTGAGTTAGTTCTGGTCTTATTTCTGGTAAACACAGTTGTGTCTATGCATTTATTGATGTGTGTGTATATATATATATATATATATATATATATATATATATATATATATATATATATATATATATATAATTTATGTGAATGATTCCACATAGCAGCTGTGTTCTCAGGGTTTGGGGGCTTGAAATTTTGACAGGTTAGCACTTAGTAGTAGGAAGTTTGCCTTAGAATAGTTCTTAAATGTCATGGGGTTAACCATTGTCACAGAATTTTTTTTATTATAAAGGAGACAGGTTTGTGGTCTGACCTTACTATAGTGGACACTACAGTAGAGTGTTCTCTCATGTTTGTGAGTAACATGTTGTACAGGTTTGCACCTTCTAGTGGGCATATGGACTATCTCGTCCAAGGTGTTTGTGATTACAAAGTCAAGGAATCTCTGGGCCTCTAAGTTCAGTGCCATGTATGCATCCCATTTTATAGTGGGGTAGTTGAAGGTGGAATAAGTATCCAGTTTAGAGTGGAATACTTGACATTGCTAGCTTTTATTAGATGATGGTATGGTTCGTCCTGCATAATCTCATGTTTCAGTAAAAATATCAAACTTTAGGCAACTAAAAAGATGCCAACCCTTATAGCTAACCACATATTTTATGTAGTGATCCACTTTTAAGTGGTATTTTCTGTAACTGCGACAGTTTTATAGAAAGTAGTATTAGTCTTACACAAACAGAACTACTGATTTGTCATGCTCAAGGATTATGGTCTTGATGAAGTATTAGGATGGTGCAATATAATAAATCAGGGGGTAAGCAATTCAACAGAAGTCAGAAAATCTATTTGTGTTTCAGTTTAAAAAATCTACTAACACAAATTTGGGAACTAATAGTTACATTATTTTGTACTATGCTTAAATGCTTTTGATCAAGACAGCGAGTACATTAGGAAATTTGTCCATATTCAGGATAATAATAAAAACAATTCCTACTGCATAGAGAATAAGTCTTTTGAAGTGCTGCTTAAAGCTCTTGGATGACGCTGCTAGCTTTGATACTTCAGGAAGAGGGTTGGAGAGGGTCTATCAGTACTCATAGCATACTGGACTACAAAATAACAATCCTGCAAAATCGTGGAATTTAGCCACTTTCTTTGGATGGAGTTGTAAAATTACTCTGAACTGCCTAAAATAAACCATGAGAGGAATGCTTATGAAGGTCACTCAAAAATAAAATGCAAGCACTGCTGTTACAGAAGGTGTGTAAGATGTCTGTGACTCACATTGCTGCTATTCTATGTCAGTGGACTAGGGAGATAATATTGCCTTCTTGGGAACAGCATGACTCATATAAAGGGAACTTGAAACAGATTCAGGGAAGGGGACAAGAAAGCACTAAACCAAGATCACATTATATGTCAGGCCCAGTGTCAGCTATTGTGTGCAAAAAACATATTGAAATGTTATAAGAAGCAGCTAAAGTTATTTAATGCATTCAAATTAGCTCAGAAAATAATGGTACAATGAGGAAAATACATTTTATGAGTTCGTAGGTAAAGTTTTCCTTTAAGTATAACACAGTTTACAGCCATCTGCAAACTTGCTTAAACAGAGTTCTACATATTCTATGTGGAGATCAGAGAAGTGTTTGCTGAATAGCAGAATAACAGCACAGAGCCCTGTGGTACCCCACTGGTTACTTTCATGTTCTCTGAGAATGCAACTGCCACCTTCACAGTGTGTAATTTGCCTTTCATCCATTTAGCTATCCATCTAACTATGCAGGGATCAGTTTGGAGTGCACTTAGCTTGCTGATAATGTCGGCATGTGGGATGGCGTCAAATGCCTTGGTGAGATCTAGGTATGCCATATAAACAGCATGAACACTGCCCATGGCTTGCATCGGCTTCTCAACAAAAAATCACTAGATTTACCAAACGGGATATACCCTTTAGAAAGACAATCTGTTGAGGATCAAGTCTTATGAGATTTTTTATATTGTAATTTATCAGGTCTGTTATGACCAGTTCCATAGCCTTGCAGATGAAGTTTTTCAGGCTGATGGGTCTGTAATTCCTGGGGTCAGTGGTAGGGCCACCCTTGTGGAGTGGCATCATAACTACTGTACATCAAACCTCAGGAGCAAAGCCAGTGGATAAGCTCAGGGTGAATAGCTGTAGGACCGGTCCCCCAGCACATGTTTAGTTCTGTTCAGCGGGTCGCATATAACATACAATAAATAACTTGCACAGACTGCTATGAAGTGAAAACCTGAAAGACTTTACAATCTTTCCATCCCTTGGGCTAATCCTTTTTTAAGACTAATTAAATAAATAAATTAATTAAAAAAAAAAAAACATTAATATAGCCTCCTAAATCTTGGCTTTGAAAGAAGAATTTTTGCTATGTTTAAATATGCTCACTTTTATGTTTTATTATACTGTGTACTTGCTGTTCTCTTTCTTGTTGTTTACTCAGTACTACTTCAGAATAACTAAACCTATTATTAGTATTTACCCTTTCACAGGAAGTTTAATGTTTACAGTAAAAGCAGTCACATTTTTTTTACCAGAAATAGTTTATTTCATGGTCTGTTAGTCAGCATTAGCACATATGTTTCAATACTGGTAATTCTTCTTTTGCAGAATATTGTTCCCATTCTCCATTGGAATTTACAGCAAATTAAATATATATTCTATTTTCAGAAAGAATAACGAATAAGCACCCAAAAACTGAACACTTAGCAATGATCACTGTTGAGTTTCACGCATGTGAGAGCATGTTCATATGTGCATGTGAGTGCGTGTTGGGTGGAACAGACTTTGTAGCATTCAAATTGTGGTAACAGGTGTAGCAATTGCTTGGCTGTTGGCCAGCAAATTAATATTAATTTATTTATTCCTTTAAATTTATTTAGAGAGGTAGAACACTGATCAAACAATGACTGATTACAGACTCAGCCTTTGTTCTTGGCCTTTATTTCATGATTCTTGATTTACTGTGAAATTTGATAAATACATTTTTCTTAATGCAGGGAAGTGAAGTGAAGTAGAAAATAATTCTGATTTATTTTTTATTTTAATTATCTTTGTGTCTGTGTATATGCACAAAGTTATGTGACTTAATTACTGTCTTATATGCTGACAACTCAGAATGCTGTTGTGTGCTGTCTGTCTTCAGTTTCTAGGAAAGACAATGATTTTTTTGTCTGTTCTGTAAACATGTATTCAATACATGTACAGAGGGTAAATGTGTTGCATCAAACAGGGAAAACATGAAAGACTGGCAGATGGAACCAAAAGTATACAGACAAAAGAATCCATGGAATAGTAAAAGCTGAAATGCTGCTCTCTATACAATGTATCTGATGACAATCTTCTTCCAGCTTTTCCCAGTTAGGGGTTGCCACAGCAGATCACCTGTCTGCTCATGACTGGCAGTGGAGTTTTATGGTGTCGAGTTGCCAGCCCAAAAAGGACACTACCCAGGAAGAGGTATCTTGCTGTTATTCCTCTTCCTATATGAAAAACAGTGTGACAGAACAGTAGTTAACACTTTGCACACCCCTTTTTAAGTTAACATTCATAGTTTTGCGAAAACATTACAAATTATGAGAGGTTAGGAATTTGGTTACGATAATACGTAAGTACCAATTTTAAAAATTGAAACTCCCAAACTTCGTAAACTTAACAAGTAATTTCTGCTGCAGTCTTCCAAAGGTGACACTGGATTATTTTGTTTAAATTCTATGATTTTTCTGTCAACATTCAAGCAGAAAGAGCTCAGATTTCTTCACAGAATGAGTTATCAAAAGAAAGCTTCACAGGACCAGACAATGAAGAAGGAACTACAAACTTTATTATCTACCATGCAGGATTCATCTTTAAAGTTTGACAGAATGCACAAAAAGAAAACTTGACTCTTTCAAAGAAAAATGTACAAAACAAATGGAACAGTTACAAGAATTAATAATGCAACATAAGACTCAGATTGCTGACATAGAAGAAACATTAAATAACATGGAAGGCGGACTCGTGGAACAAGAACATCAGCTTGAGTCTCTCAAAACAAAATAATTTTCTAACAGACACATTAGATGACCTAGAAAATAGGTCAAGGAGTAACAACTTGCATATTTATGAACTAACAGAAAAGACTGAAGGAGACGATATGGCAAATTTCATCACATCATGGCGTTCAAATGTTCTGAATTTACCCAAGTCTTTTTCTTATGGAATTGAAAGAGTCCATAGGTCAATGGCAATTCCTTCATCTTCCAGCAAAGCAAATAAAAGTCCAATGTCAATAATAATAATAAGATTTAGATCTTTGCAGGACAAGGAACTGGTGCTAAAAACTGTGTGGTCAAACTTTCCTGTCAAATACCAAGATAATATAATAAGAGCTGACTGACAATATTTATCAGGCTGTGGATTGTGATTCATTACAGAGTCCAAACAGAAATTCCTTAAGATTCCAAGAGCAGGATAAGTTATTTCTTACACTTATTTCATTGAATTGCACTTCTGTAACACTTATAATTGTGCTATACAGTTAATCTACTACATTCTGCACTGTTATAAAGCTTTTTTACTGTTTCACTGCATTTATGTACTGTTTTATGCTGTTTTAACTGTATTTTTCATTGCTAGATACTATTTCATTACTCTAGTTGCATTTTTACTGAATAACATAACTGTAAACTGCTTTTTCATACTGAGAGTTGTATTTTCTATTTGTGAGTACTCTATCTGTGCTTTTCTGTGCATTTTTGATTTTTTGAGGTTTCTGTGTTCTAGTCAGGTATCATATAACTGATTTGTTTGCAGTTAAAAGCATTCTCTAGAGTCTCCTTGCTCCTTTATCAGTTTAAAACTTTAATTTATTAGCTACAGCTGGTAGCTGTAATAGTATGCATTACTATAATTGCATTTTTATTTAATTACTAACTTTCAAACTGCTTTTTCATACTGAGACTTGTATTTCCTCTTTGTGAGTGCTCTTTCTATGCATTTATCATGAGGTTTCTGTGTTCTGCTCAGGTGGCATAATCTTGATAGAGGCCTGCTGTTGTCCAGACTTGGTAGTTTTATTTGTTGAGCTTCCTGTGCTTCTGGCAGCCATTTGATGCTGATAGTCTGTTGTCTTCATTATTATTTAGAGTAACAGGGTTTCCTGACCTTCTGTAGCACGAGCGATTGCATAATAGCAGGGGCTAGTATGACTGAGTAGTAATTTGATCTTCTTGATTCTTCCATCCTGTCTGGTATATAAACCCTGTGTCTGTAAAAGGCTGTGCTTCTATTTATCAGGCTATAGATTGTGATTCATTACTAAGACTAAACAGAAATTCTTTAAGATTCCAAGAGCAGGATAATTTATTTCTTACACTTATGAATTGCACTTCTGTAATGCTTATAATTGTGCTATACAGTTAATCTACTAAATTTTGCAGTGTTATAAAGCTTTTTTATTGGCTCACTCCATTTATGTACTGTTTTATACTATTTTAACATGAGGTTTCTGTGTTCTGCTCAGGTGGCATAATCTTGATAGAGGCCTGCTGTTGTCTAGGCCTGGTAGTTTTGTTTGTTGAGCTTCTGTGTTTCAGGCAGCCATTTTCTGCTGATAGTCTGTTGTCTTCATTATTATTGAGAGTAACAGGGTTTCCTGGCCTTCTGTAGCACGAGTGATTGGATAGTAGCAGGGGCTAGTAGGACTGAGTAGTAATTCAATATTCTTGATTCTTCCATCTTGTCTGGTATATAAATCCTGTGTCTGTAAAAGGCTGTGCTTATATTTATCAGGCTGTGGATTGTGATTCATTACAGAGACTAAACAGAAATTCCTTAAAATTCCAAGAGCAGGAGAAGTTATTTCTTACACTTATTTCATTGAATTGCACTTCTGTAACACTTATAATTGTGCTACACAGTTAATCTACTACATTTTTGCACTATTATAAAGCTTTTTTTACTGTTTCACTACATTTCTGTATTGTTTTATACTGTTTTAACTGTATTTTCATTGCTAGATACTGTTTGATTACTCTAGTTGCATGTTTACTGAATTACTTAACTCCAAACTGCTTTTTCATACTGGGAGTTGTATTTTCTGTTTGTGAGTGCTCTATCTGTGCTTTTCTGTGCATTTTTGATTTTCTGAGGTTTCTGTGTTCTAGTCAGGTATCATATAACTGATTTGTTTGCAGTTAAAATCATTCTCTAGAGTCTCCTTGCTCCTTTATCTGTTTAAAACTTTAATCTAGTGGCTACAGCTAGTAGCTGTAATAGTGTGCATTACTATAATTGCATTTTATTTAATTACTAAAATGTAAACTGCTTTTTCATACTAAGACTTGTATTTCCTCTTTGTCAGTGCTCTGTCCAGGACTGTTTGTAAGCTCCAGATCCCCCAAGCCTTTCTGTGCTGAAGGGAAGCCTTCTAGCTTATCAGTGGGAGTGGTAAGTACTAGGTAATCTATCTACCACATAAGGAGTGGTTTCTGGCCCAGAAATTGTAGTTATTGGCCGTTTGGGCAGTTTTTCCATCTCTCTCAACTTTCTGATTTAAAAACCCACATTTGCACTTGTATCCCCCCTTTCTTGTAACTAGTTTAGTCCAGATACAGATTTTCTGTATCTAAGACTGTTTGCAAGGTCCTGAACCCCCGCCCCCCCCCCGCAAGCCTTTCTGTGTTGGAGGGAAGCCTTCTAGATTATCAGTGGTTATGGAAGAACTAGGCAGCCTATCTACCATAAGAGGAGTGGTTTCTGGCCCATATTTGTGGTTTAGTGGCCTTTTGGGCAGTTTCTTCCATCTCTTTCAACTTTCTGGCTTAAAATCCTGTGCTTGCGCTTGTTTCCCCCCTTTCCTAAAACTAGCCTAGTCCAGATACAGATTTGCTGTGTCCAAGACTGTAAGCTTCTGAGCCCCCCAAGCCTTTCTGTGTTGGAGGGAAGCCTTCTAGCTTAACAGTGGGAGTGGTAAGCACTAGGTAGCCTAACTACCAAAAGAAGAGTGGTTCCTAGCCCAGAAATTGTAGTTTATTGACTGTTTGGGCAGTTTTTCCATCTCTCTTATCTTTCCAGTTTAAAAGCCCAAGTTTGCTCTTGTTTCTCACCTTTCCTGTAACTAGTCTAGTCCAGATACAGACTTGCTGTATCCAGGACTGTTTGCAAGCTTCTGAACAGTGCTAGAGCCTACTCTTCAAATTTTCCCCTAGATCTACTAGTTCTCTCTTCTCTGGCATTTATATTAGCTTATTAGTCTAGCACTTTACCAGACTTCTTGCAGCAATTATTGTAGCACACAAGTGCTACCAGCACTAAACGTTCTACAAGGAAACAGATGTAGTACTTATTATCAATGCCCACCCCACCAGGCATGTCTAAAGGCAAGTTCCCTGTGCGTTCTCCTATTAACCTGGTGAACTTGGGCATCCTAAGGCAATGTAGCAACTACCTCATGTACACTGACAACACTCTCCTCTTACCTTCCAACACTCAGACTTGCAAGAGATGCACTTATATATCCAAATTAGAAACCAAGCACTCTCCAGCCAAGACTGGAGTAGCTGGTCATGAGGAGAAGGTCAACACTTGCATCACACCACATGGAACACATAGCTATCCAGAACACAGACCAGCACTGCCTTCACATAAAAACACAAACCACACACCCACCTTTGCGGAGGCTGTCAATAAAAATCTACCCAAGCAGCAGAGCCCTCCAAGGCAGAAATGCACTCAACCACCACAACACAACACTAATCATGAGACACATAAATCTCCTAAACAGTGTGCCACTCAACCAAAGTCCCTAAGACAAAACAGCATGCCCAACACACTAGTCATATGTGACTTGACAGTGAGGCACACTGATGTCCCACTCACCAAGTTGAATAAGGAGAAAGTAACAGTCAGCTGCCTGTCAGGTGCCAGGATCTGACACATAATGCATGCACTCAGTTCACTCAACAACTGGTACAAATATGACTCTGTCATTGTACATGTGGGTGTGAATGACCTGAGACATACCTCCCTGGACTACATAAAAAGAGACATCGAGGAGCTCTGTGATTATGTAGCCCAGTTGGGTATGACCCTAGCCATGAGCAGCATCCTACCATCACCCAGAATGATACCACAGTACAAGCAGAAAATGATTGATTTCAACAATTGGCTAAGTTTTTGGTGTCATTCTAAGGGGGTCAAGTATCTGTCTGCCTGGGATGACATGATTGACAGACCTCGATGCTTTGCTAGAGATAGCCTGCATCTGTCACCCCTGGGCTTCTGGATACTGGCCAAGGCTCTTGCCACCCCTATAGTGCCTTTTTTAGGCAGTGTTCCAAAGACCAAATTACCACTGTAACAGCTACAAACAAATGCAATCTGAGAGTCATGTTGCTCAATGCTAGAGGTCTAAATTTCAAAATGCACTCATTCGAGGCACTCCTTAAATTGGAGAACATCGACATTTGTGCTCTAATAGAGACCTAGTTCAAGGCAGCAGAAAGCACCCATGCACCACCAGGCTATAACTCATTCCACACCTTTCCGCCCCAGAACTTAGACCAAAGCTCCAAAGGCGGTGGTGTCTCCATATTCTTAAAGGATGCACAGACCTCCAGACTGGTAGCCCAACATAACGCATCAGAGATACTTCAGGTGCAGCTAACATTGGGTAAGACAGTGATTCAGGTCATAGCCAACCATATCCCAAGACTCGTACTCCACGTTCCTAAGCACCCTGGAGAATATTAGGGTCCAACCTAATACTTTCTTACTAGGCGACTTCAACTACCCCTCCATTAACTGGGCAAACTACTCATTTACCAATACACTTTCCCAATGTTTCCTGGAGTTCATTAATTCCAATGTCCTGGATCAGCTCGGTCATACCCCCACTAGAGGCAGCAACATCCTTGATCTGGTCATTACTAACATGGGCAACCATTGCTCTACACCAATAGTCAGCTCCTCCCTGGTTAGATCCGACCACAAACTAATCACCTTGGAAATCCACATCCCTCCCACCCCTCCAGCAAAGGTAACCACCATGAAAAACTTCTCCAAAGGTAACTTTGGGATCCTAAAAACAGAGGTGGCTAACTTCACGGCACCCATGCAAATACAGAATAGTTGCATGACTGCAGAATCATAGACCAATGCACTGTACGAACACGTACAGAAATGCATGGCTCTCGCATACCCAATAGAACCAAGACACTCGCCTCCAAAAAAAGGAAGCCAAGCTGGTGGTCCCCTGCCATTAACAAACTCTACAACAGAAGGAGGAAACTGATGCAGAATAAGGTGAGGTCCCAAGAATGGAAAAACTCCCTTATCTGCCTCAACAAAATGTTGAGATCCCTCATCAAATCCTCTAAAGCTAGGTATGAAAACAGAATTGCAGCAGGTAGTAAAGACAACCACAAGACCTTCTGTAGTTATGTAAAGAATCTCCATGGCAATACCCAGATTTGCCCTGAGCTACTGCACAATGGTACCTCCTATACCGACTCAACAGATATTGCCAGTATACTTCTGACAAATTCAGTGCCAACTTTACCCCCCCTCCCCTCCCCCAAAGGATCACTCACAATACCAGTAGATTGCCAGGTACCCAGTATTACTGCTGCACAGGTTAAAACAGCACTGTCCAATGCCAAGAATATAGCTTCTATGGGACCTGACAATGTCCTTGGTTGTGTTCTACATGAACTACAGAGTGAACTGGCACCTCACTTGTTTGCTCTGCTCAGTCACAGCCTCACCTCAAGCTTTGTCCCTGCTGAATGGTGTATTGCTACAGTTATCCCTCTCCACAAAGGAGGAGTGGCTACAGACCCTTGGAACTATCTCCCCATTAGCCTGATGAGTATGATATGCAAAGCTATGGAATACATTATCTTGGACCTAATAAACAAGGACATAGGGAATCTCCAAACTCTGGATTCCACACAGTTTGGTTTTGTGAAGGGTAGATCATGACTGCTCAACCTGGTTGACTTCTTTGAGTCAGTCACCAGAGCTATGGATAAAGGGAAGGTGGTTCATACAGCCTACCTTGATCTGGCCAAGGACTTTGATATCATTTCCCCCTCAAGAATTATAGAAAAACTCACTAAGCTAGGCATCAACCTGTATATCATTAAGTGGGTTGCAAACTAGCTCACAGATAGAACCCACAGTGTAAAAGTAGCTGACCCCAAGTCAGACTGCCGATTAGTCATGAGTGGAGTCCCACAGGGTTTGGTCCTGGATCCTTTCCTGTTTGGTATCTACTTCTCTGAAGTCCAGGCCAACACAAAGGGACTCTGGGTGACAAAGTTCACAGACGATGCAAGTTGGGAGCTATTATTAACTCCCCAAGTGATGTTGACATCCTACAGAAAGGCTACAGTGAGACCAACGAATGGTATCAGAACCATGGCCTTAAGCTCAAAGCCAAAAAATGTGTTACCATCCCCTTTGGAAAACCCCGGTTCCCATGAATTACCACATCGATGGTAGTCCACTGAATACAGAAGGCATTATATGAGATCTGGGAGCGCAGGTTGACAGCAACCACTCTTTTGACCACAAAATTGCCACTGTGGTCAGAAAATACTTCTATGTGGCCCATCTCATTACTAAGGGTTTTGCATCCAGGAAGAAAGAGGTCATTGTCTCCCTCTACTCTTCTCTCATTAGGCCAGTCATCGATTACAATGCCCCATTTGGCAAGTACCTGACTTGATACCTGCAACAACTGGAGAGGCCATAAAAGTACCTCACAAAGAAGATCCTAGGCCTTAAATACATGTCCTATATGGACAGACTCAAAAAACTCCAACTATTCTCTGTCTCATATTGCCTACTTAGAGACGATCTCTGTTTGACTTACAAAGCCATGCCTGACCCAACTCTATTAGAAATGCTATATCTAAAGAAATCCTAACCCCTGCGCACCACACACTCCAGAGCCCTCAACCTCATTACCACAATTAACAGAATATGCTGGAGGGACAGGTTCATAACCCAGAGACTGCCCAAGCTATGGAATAGACTTCTCATACATGTCATAGAGAGCACCTTGCTGGCCCTCTTCAAGAGAAATCTTGATGAGTGGATGGGAAATAGAAAATTCACCCCGGGGATAACTCTAGTGGATCTAGTCGACAGAGGCACTGGGAACTAAGGTCAGATGGCACGATGCCAGGGTAATCCTATGGGCTAGGCTTGTAAAGGCTCCAGTGCCATTAGCCTAGTACACACCTATGAACCATGAACCATGATCCATATTAGTAGCCCATCCCCCATACAGGTGATGTCATAATCTATAGTCTTTTCACTACATTTGCAACGTACACTCCCAGTTAAGAGTGATTAAATATGTAGCTATATGGTAAAGTTAGAGTTTGGATGTATTATGTTATAATTGCAGGTTTGAATCTCATATCCCCCAAACTGTGTTCAAAGATGCAAAAGCCCATGTGAAATTGTAAAATGTGTACGATGATTATCTAATGTTCTTCATAAGTACATTTTCTGTAACCTGATATGATGTCCCTGTTATTTGAGGACTATATCATTCATAGTTGCTCGTTTCTTTTTTAGACTATAAAGACCAGACACAGAATTGTGCCCTGTGCATCGAGTAAATGCACAGGCTTCAGGAGCAGCAGAGGGAGGGAGTGAGATATGTTACTTAATGTTTCTGTTTTGTCAAATGAAATGCTCTGATCCTTGTTACAAGCTGCATTTTTTACATTACAATGTATAGTGCTTAGAATGCCTGAATACCCATCATGCATCAGTAAGGTAAGTGCAAGCAATAATCACACTGTGCTTAAAAGTCTGATTGAAATCCAGATATGTTGAAATATCATTTAGCATTAAGCCATATTTTCTGTAGATAGTTTCCAAAATGCAGGCCACAATGTAAATGACAGAGGAGTCTGTGTATCTGTCAGACATATTTTGAAATGGATGTACTTTCCAATATGTGATCTGTTGTGTAACAGATCTGAATGGCTGGCTGTTGTGTTAGTGTTTATATTGTTGTTTGTAGACTTTATGGCATGCTCTAGAGTTTAATACTGGTATTGTATCTGCGTATAATACCTTCTGTGTTTTAGTTACAACATATTTGTATCCTGTATTTGTTGACTCTTGGGCAGACTGCATTTCTTTACAACATTTCATAATCAGGAAGCATCTTTAGGATGTTTGCATTTTGCAGGTTACTGATTGCTACAAATTGAACAAAGGTTATGCATACAGTTGTACACATACAATACTGTTGCTACAGCATATATTAGAATCTCTTGATTGAATATTATAAGTATTTGTTATTGCTATATTCATTATATTGATGTGGGTTCACCCAATTACCATGCTGCCTGGGTCAGATGTTTGTCATGTGGTTTGCCTAGTTTCCACAATGTTGTCTTCTCCCTTTGTCTTCATTTTAACACTATCATCTGGTGGCTGTTCATATGACTCTTAACATGCAGAGACTGAACATAACTGTTCAGGGAATACACACAAGAGATAAAGAAAGGAAACAATGCCATGCTGACAGACATTCAGATGAGCAGTTTACTGAAGCAGACATTATTAAACAGTGTAGGTACCAATAATAATGCATTCTTGGTAACTACTGTGAGACTATAACATCTCAGAAAAACAGGGACATGTTACATGTAGATGGCTATTTATACACATTAGAAAAGACAATCATGGATAGACAATATTGGTGCTGTAAGCTTAAAATAACATGTAAATGCAAAGGTAGAGCAATCACTATGAAGCAAGTAGATGGTGAAATGTTGTTAAAGTCTGTTTTGTCAGACACTAGTGAAGAAGAACGTTATATAGCTTGTCACCAATTGAAAGAAACAACTCGTCTGTCCAGAAGTACACCAGCATTAGTAGCAGATGACATTATTGCCAACACATCTGTAGAAAGCACTTTAAGTTTGCCTTCTAGACGTAATATGCTGCAACAGGTAAATTGTGTACAATGTAAAAAGATGCTTACCTATACCATGGCTTCAACACCTTTAAATAAAGTAAATGTTACTGAGTGTGTTTTGAAAGAAGGTTCTTTTATACAGAAATGTAAAGTTGACTTAAGTAATAATAATATACGTGTTAGTTTTCACTACTAAAGAGAACCTGCAAGATTTGTGTTCATCTGCAATTTGGTTTATGGATGGTTAATCTTTAATAAAAGGTTGGCTTTGTCGCCAACTATATACTATCCATGCTATGGTAACATTTGGCAATAACAGTAAAAGTTTACCATTAGTCTACTCTACTGTTTAATGTCTAAAAAGTCGTACAAATTGTACAACTACTTGTGGGAATGTCCACGAGTCGTTATCATCTGTTGATCTAGAGGCCAAGGTAGAATACACTTTGTCTGACTTTGAGATGGCAGCTATTAAAAGCATAAGACATAACTTACATAAGGTAACTTCTAAGGGATGTTTGCTTCACTTTTCACAAGCTGTTTGGCGAAAGGTACAATCTCTAGGATTGTCTACTTTCTATGGAAAGTCTGTACAGTTTCAGTTAGCTGTTAAGAAACTTATAGCTTTGTCTTTTGTACAGGAAGATGATGTGGTCAGTACATTTAATAGCATATCAGAAACATTTCCTGTCGAAGGGAAAGAATTACTGTCATACTTTGCCAAAGTGTATGTTTTAGGACGTGTCTGAAAGCAGCAAACTAGATCAGTGCACATTTCAAAGTTTCTGCCAATGGATCCAGTTTAATTTTGGAATGTTTCCTGGTTGAATGATTTGTCACTTCCACGTACTCAAAACTATGTTGAAGGCTGGCATAGACATGTCAGGTATCTATTGGGTAGACGTGTCTCAGATATTCCAGCTGTTCTTAATGTTTTGGTATGTGAGCAAAACAGGGTAAATGAGTTAAGGTTGCAGTTGTTGTCAGGTTGCCCACCATCACCTAAGAAGCGTAAAAGTATTGAAAGGCAACTTCCTATGCAAGCAGTTTTACAGAAAAGGACTGAGTACTGTACCATTGATTTTGTGCGAGCTATAGCTATGCTATTAAAAGTGTAATTTAACGCATTATGACCATAATGCACCACACAGTCTTATTACTTCAGTTTGCATTAGATGTTCTTTATTTAGTTAGATATGTATCTATTATAGTAATACATACATTTCTCTTCCCACTTACTACACGGGTGATCACAGTTTTATTGTATATTCTTTTGGGAGGTGGGTGTCTGCTCTGATGGCAAAGACTAGAAGATGGTCGCTTAGTGAATTTGGTAGTGTACCTGAGGAGGAGAAATTGGTTGGGTGGGATACAAGGATCCAATCAAGGGCAGAGTGGTTAGTGAAGTCTTTGTTATACCTTGTAGGTTCAGTGATTAGTTGTTTAAACCTGCAGAGGTTTATACATGTGTTTGGAGAGTTTGCAGTGATGGCTTGCCAGTTAATATTCATATCTCCTAAGATTATGGTTTCTAGTTTTATGTTTTCAGATGTCCATGATAGTATATCTTGGTACATTGTTTCCTGGAGGAATATAGATTGTTGAGACAGATTTATTTTTAGTGTTGTTAAGATTTAGGGTATTTATTAGTACTTTGGCATTAAGAAATTTGGGTGGTTTGTCTGGGTAAGGAGTTATATTGAGTGTGGATAGATACAGGAACGCTATCCCTCCACCCTTCTTTTTTAGTCTGTCTAGTCTGAAGATGGTGCAATTAGGGGGTATAATTTCAGTCCCCCGGATTTACTAATCTTCCGTGTAAGACTAGATTAGTCTTGCACGAAAGCGCCGTGTAAGAGTATGATGGCAGCGCACCATGCATATTAATGAGGGCACACTGCCTCAACTCTAAAGCTTACATGGATTGTGGATGAGTTTAGGGGGGCGTGTTGGACTGCTGAGCAGTCCAAATATCCACGCCCCTGCAATGAAGAAATGCCGCAACTTCACATTTAAATGAGCGAGTCTGCTCATATGTGTACAATGTAACAATACACTCCCCCATATGTTCAACAACTAACAGAATAAAAAATAAAAATAATTATTTTTTTCTTCTGATATAGCTGCCCGTAGTTGCGCGGGTTTACCCATTGCTTAGCTACAGTTACAGCAGCTTAGACTCCAGAAGAGGATAATAAGAAAAATATATGTAAAGTAAGCAACATAGCAATAGCGTAGTGATTAGAGCTTTCGCACAAAGCAAAGGCATTCCTAGTTCGAGTCCCACTACTGCCCATTCCATTTTATGTGGGAAATATGTATACACAAACATTTTCTGATTTTTTTTATGTATAAGTTTTGTAAAAAGCATTGAAATGTTAAATTTAGTACTGCATGAAATATATATATGAAGGTGAAATGTTTATGCATTCCGAGGCATGAGTAACCTATGTTAAACAATATAAAGCACTGCTAACCACATTTTACCAGTACTGAGCATATTTAAATACATTTGCGAATAGCTGCGCACCACGGTAACCAGCACAACATGTTTGCAAATAGTTGCACACTGTGCTAACAAGCAACATCGGGCAACGTAGGGCAAACTCGGGCAAACTCGGGCAAAGTCGGGTAAACACGCTCACACCTGCTTTACTGTTCCTTAACCAGTCAGTTCTGCCCAGCAGGAAAATAAAAAGCAGTGACAGGGCTCAAATTCAGGATACTGTGCACTATAGTCACAGTACTTAACCACTAAGCCATGATAGCATTTCACAAACATGCACTTTCAACAGAGACATATCTATCAAAGGGATTTTAAACATTGCCAACATCAGCTAAGCAGGCATGCCCACAGCTGAGCTTTTTCAAAACTGGCCAGTCACAAATAAGTGCGGGAAATGAGGCATATTTAATCTCCACAGGCGGGAATACATGCTATAACTAGTTGTAGCTTCCTTCTGCAGTCAGCATGGCTGGTGTAGGTGAAGGCACTCAGTTTAGAGCGCAACGCTGGGGCATCCAGGAGTCCAAAATTATGGTTTGGCTCCTTGTCCACAAACACGAGCAAAGACTCCTGCAGGACCAGTACTAGGGTACTCAATATAAAATGGAGGCCTGGAACAGTCTTGCCCATGATCTCACCAGTGCCACTGGAGTTCCTCGGACAGGTGAGCAGGTCAGGCACCATTATTCTGACCTGAAATGGTGTAAGGGGGATGAACTGGACCGGTGGATCCAGGAATCCCATAGGATGCCTAATGCTCCAGTACTGAGTAAGTAGCCATTGTATTAAGTAGTTAAGAATTGCCATGTTTGTCTATACTATGGATAGGTATGTTTCAATATCACTGCATTTACTTCACAGCTGCAGGTGACCGGGCTATGAATCTGCAAGCCCATGAAGATAGGCTGCAAAGGCTGCGTCATGAGGCAGGTTAGTAATTATTCTGCATGCACTGTTATATAAAATAAATGAGAGAGCCTTCAAAAAGTGTTTTAACCCAATAAATAAAGGTGTAATACTCCTTTAATAAATGTATAATTCCTGGAGTGTGTCTGTGTCATTTTCTTTGATATGTTGTTGTACTGTTGCATTCTACAAATAGTAGTGTTGTATTAAGCAGTGTCATCCTACACTTGGGTAGGCCCATATAACATGGATGAAGGGAGTGCCAGTAGCTTTTATGTATATTTACAGCCCTCAACTGTTGGTTCATGCCCAGCATGTACAGGTTAATCTGGCACATGAGTAGCTTGGTATTATGTTCCCCAGAAATGTCAGTGTGCTGCCAGAAATGTAGGGAGCTGTTAACATATAACTGATACTTTCACCTGAACATATCTAGATAATTATATGAAAGCAGAGCTGTCAATGTACCATCTTAGTGATACTGTGTGTGAGCAACTCTCAAAATATTTTGCAGTAACATCTGCATCTTGGACAGTTTGTATGTAAGATGCAGCTCATGTATATAATCTAGCAAAATCCAATTGCATGGTATAAGGACATTGGGTAGTGTAATAATACATGTAAGGGACATATAACTGCAGTTAATAGGAATGTAGTGAAAACTAGAAGGATATATAAGTTGTTAATTGAGCTATCGTTTTCCACCCTGCTGTATGTGCATAAAAAATGCAATTCCACACCTCAATCGGTATGTCTAATTTCAAAACATTTGTTGGGACATATGTCCTATTGGTTTATAAATATTTGCATTTATTTCTATGCATGCGCCCTGTTAAAATACCACAATATTGGTGGCCTGTTGCCATCAATTAAACCTGCAAGCTGTTGTAATGTCCACTATTGTTCTATATATGCATGTGTTATGCTTGCTTTTCAACTGTTGAAAATCTGGTGTGTTGGTTTAATGGGAATACTTCTGCATGATGTTATAACTAACTGGGAATGCTGTTGACTGTTACTAACCAATATCTTTATTAAAATCTCCAAAACATAGTTCGTATGGGAAGGCCGGTCCCAGCGGACCCACCTGTCCCACCTCAGCTGGCCATGGCACCTGGCACCAGCAGATCCAGTGCCCAGCCTGGGACCTCCTCATCCATTGGCCCTGTGCCATCTTTGGGTGGAAGCGCTGCAGGGGATGGGGCTTGGATCCCCAGTGCAAGCGTGGGCGAAGAGGCACCTATCACCCTTCATATGGTCTGGGCTGTGGTGCGTAGAGAGATTGAACGTTCTATTGCAGAACCTCTACGCCAGCTTGAGGCCCAAGTGGCCCAACTCACAAGTCAGCCTTCCCCTCCTACACAGCCCCCAGCACAGCCACCTTCTGGGCCGTGAAGGTGCAATGGTGATTGCCCATGAGTGGGGACCTCAGTCCCACTGTTTCCATTTGGGGGCTCATGGGCTTGCAATTTCCAAACATCCCTCCCCATCAAAGGTGTTCACCCACCACGTGTCATATACCGCCCCTGTATGCATCTTGTTTGTCTTGTCTGTTTACCTCCCCAACCTACCTCCCCAAATATACCTACTTCCCCTACCCCACATTCCACTCTCACCTGAAAAAAAGGGCAATCTGCTCCCAAAAAAAAAAATTATGCCCCATACATAGCTGCTCATTTTGCACACATGTCCACTGGACAGATGAAATGTAGTTTAATTGGCATTACAACATACTTTGTTGTCCTCACCCCTCTCTCAGGGGTTGAAGGGTTCATATCTACCTCCAAATTTATTGCATATGCACAGCTGTTGCTGTTGAAGAAATGGGCAGCTATGGACCTACCCTACACCTGTCCTGAACATCCCGAGCTATTTTCCATACTGTCTTTCCCTCTTTGTGCCCCTTTTTCACCACTTTCCTATCTCCCCATTTTTCTTTTCTTTCAAAGAAATTAGCATGGGGGTGAGCGGGAGTAAGCAACATTAAGCAGTAATGAGCGGGTTTGCTCTTGGCTAAGCAATGCGAAGCATTGCGCAAACCAGTGCAAACCTGCTTAGAAGTGCCTTAGTCACTCTGTATGTGAGGGCCCTTGTTCTTCTCAGGAACAAAATAAAACTCCTCTGTAAGTCTCGAACCCCGGACCTAGCACACACTACACAACATGAAGTACCACTAAGCCATGGTAGATATATATTAAGTTGGTGCTTAAATAATTATATCATGCATCAGAATGAGTGAATGTAAAGGAAAATTAGGAATACCATACCACACAACTTGTTCTGTGGATGTTGACCAACAGTTGTTGTGGGATTACATTACATGACTGTGATAAGAGAAGCAGCCATTCTAGCAGGAAATAATGTTGCACCATCACCTTACAACCCCACACAGTATCACAGCAGGACAAACACTGGCATATCTGCTTAGGGCAGAGGCCATAACTCTAAACTGTCCCTAATTTTCAGGGATGTTCCTGATTTTGACCCAAATTTTAGCTCTTCCCTCTGAATCCCTCCTTAAACTAGTGACTTTGGGCAGAAAGGTGGTGAATTACACTTAATGAATAATGACAATAATTAAGAGCTATGCAATTTTTTTACTTCAGAAAAGGTATATTAATTCATATGCTCTGATTCTCTCAATGTTTCAACTTAATGACACTAATATTTTAAAAGTGTCCCTGATTGTTCCTGAGTTTTTCTTGACTTTTCCCTGATTCTGTTCAAATTTGTACCTGATTGGTTGCGAGGTCTGGCAGAGGCAGAAACACAGATGCATATTAGCCTTTCTGCTGTTACACACTGTGCAAATAGCTTTGGAAGGAGTTTTGGAAACATACCCTTATGTAGGAATAAAACACTGAAATACAAATGGATGTAGCCATGCACTGGTAGCAAGCAACTGTAAGAATGCCATTGCTCTATTGCTGAAAAGACCTGTGTGGTGCACAGACAAAAAAATAACAGGCTATTCTCTGGCTACCATGTGGATAAGTCCACAGTTGGGAGTTACACAGACAGACTACTTGCCTTGATAAACTAATGTACACAGCAACCCTGTAAGTCCAGCAAGATAAAATCCACACAATACTACTTACACTCTCTGTACTTCTGCAACCCTACCCAAATGTAGAATATACCTGTGTGTGCAGGGTGGCATAATATTAATACATTTACTGGACCTTACACTGATTGTGATGGATGATATATTTCTTTAAACATCAGCTTGATGTATATCTGCTGTGGCTAGGTGGTGCATCATGTTGCACACAGTGTGCCAGGTACTCTTGTATAGTCTTATATAGTAATTTTATTTTGTTGCTGTGCAGAGCATGGTTCATTGGATAAAGAGTGAGCAAGGCACTTTCAAGCAGTTGTAGAGTGAGCAGTGATAAGCGGCAGTTACAGTGTTTCACTCTCGGTTAGCTTATAGGTTGCTAAACTTCCATAAGCTGTGCTTACCCTTCTGAAAACCCACTTGCAAATGCTGAAATGTGCCTTATTCCATCTGTAGCCCCTGACCTTTGTTTTGGCTAGTATCAAAATAAAAAGCATTTACTAGGAAAAAGCCCACAACCATTCACATCACATCACATCACAGCATACGTGATTTGCCACTAAGCCATCTCAGATATATATATAATTTATGTATTCACAAACATAACATCCAGTACAATCATACAACACTACAGAAAATGTACTCCAACATGTAGATCTATGTGTGTGAGTAATTATTGTAATCTGTGCTCAGGTACAACATATTGTATTATGTATGTAAGTATGTATATATATATATATATATATATATATATATATATATATATATATATATATATATGGCAGTTCAGTGATATCTGTACTGTATATGCTCAGACATATTTTTGTATTTATGTCTTCCAGGGATCATGGCCCACCACAGGAACCAAAGCTACAGTAGGGCTGAAGATGATATCATCATTATCATTATGATTCAGCACTACCATTTACTCTTTTCATGAACCAGCCAGGACCAGCAGGAGCGTACTGCAATGTGACAAGATCTTGTCCGCAGGATCAATGAGGTAGGCCTGCATAATCGCACATATGAGCAGGTACGCCACCACTGCAGTGATCTTCTCCGACATGTCCGTCAGCGTGCCATTGATGTGCGTATGGAACAGCTTGCAACAGGGGGTGGTGTTAGCATCCATTCCCCCCTCACCAGAGTGGAGGAGCTGCTTATGAGCCTGGTGGCACCTGCCCAACAACAAAAGAAGCAGACATACACCATGATGGAGGTTGGAACCACCCAACAAGCACACATGGAGCATGCAGGTAACATGGACTATCTGTAGACTACTGTTAACTGTATTGGTAGTTCATGCATATGTTAGATGTGGAGTGTGTCGTTCAAAGATGTGGAGCCTGTTGTTGTGCAATACTGATCATTTGGAACATAATCTGTAGCCCTGTGAATGTAAACTGTTGTTGTACTGTAAGATTGCAAACACACAGTAGCAATGCCACAGTCATGGCCACTGACAAACTGTCTCATCTCTATGTAGGTACCTCTGGGGTGACGGCAAGACAGCGGACAGATGCTGGTGAGTGTGTTCTACATTTATTATTGGAAATAAAAAGTGCATGTCATAGTTGAGGTGTAGGCCATGTACACATGTAACACACCAACCCATAATGCATGCTGTGCATGTTTGGTGAAAGAGCACGCACATCTCACTAATGTGATTAGCAGCCTCAGACACATGCAATACCCAGACCATCTTAAACAAATGTGGCTAGACTGTAGTGACCGTTGGATAGGCACAGTTGATACTCAACATGCACATAACATACACATCTATGTCATACACAGAGCGTTTTAACATGCTACACATAAAGGATTCCCAAACCTTCTGTAAAGACACACTCCAGTATCCAAAATCTCATCCACACATTACACAGAATATACCTGAGGGGAAGAGGCCTATCCTGGGGCATTTAAACACTCTGCAACTCACTACACATTCATGTCAGGGAATGCTCCTTATTGGCCTCCTTACAAACTCACGTAACAAAAGGTTATGAAATGGTGAATTTAGCCAAGGTAGTAAAGTTCTGGCACAGCATGATTTGTGCTGGTTTGTGAAACATTTGTAGCCTTAAGTGACCACCTGGTGCTTCATGATGATGGCCTATGGTACTATACCCCATCCAGTTATTGTAACCACAGTACTACACATAGCTGTCATTGCTACACACCATAATGATGCGTGTGTGCAAACATATGCACCTCTAAACAGTATGCATACCAATCACCATTTGGACAACTGACACATATATGTCTTGTATTTCTTGAAACTCACAGCAGATGCTATTGCTATCCCAGTTTCCACTCTCATAAACAGATCAATTGTTGAAAACTATGTGCCCAAACTCTGGAAAATATCCTATGTTACACCCATACATAAAGGCGGGACATCCACTGAACTTAATAACTACAGACCCATTGCTTTACTCTCCCCCCTGGCCAAAATCCTAGAAAAATGCATCCATACCCAGATGCTAAACTATCTCCTAGACTGCAACATCCTGTCACCTACTCAGCATGGTTTCAGACCTGCCCATAGTACCACTACAGCTCTCCTCTGCTTCACAGACACAGTAAACCATCTAAAAAATGAAGGCCTGCAAGTGTCAACTCTTTTTTTGGATATGTCCAAAGCATTTGACACAGTCTCACACTAAATCCTGCTAAACAAACTAAACCAATATCATCTATCTAATTCCACTCTTACCTGGTTCCAAAGCTACTTAACGGACAGGTACCAGGCTGTGAAATGGGAAAATTCTCTCTCTCTCCTCAGCTGCCCATAACTATAGGAGTCTTACAGGGTTCTATCTTTGGACCACTACTATTCACAGTCTTCACAAATGACCTCCACACCTCCACACAGCATGCATCTATAATTCAGTATGCAGATGACACTACCTTAATCTGTGCTGCACAAAACATCCCCACCCTCCTGAAAACAACTCAACTAGCATTCTCTGACATTGAAAACTACCTTACCAAAGCCCAACTTATCCTCAATCCAAAGAAAACTCAGCTTATGATTATAACCAGTTCTAACAAAAACACTAACAGTCAATTCACTGTCTACTCCACAAATGCTACTCCAATTGGTCCAGTGGCACAGGCTAAGCTATTGGGAGTAAACATAGACTCCCACCTAAAATTTGATAGTCATCTGAACTTAACTATTAAAAAAGTACATGCCAAACTGGGGTCACTCTACCGTATTAAACCATTTCTTACCAACAACACAAGATCAGCCATTGCTCGCTCCCAACTTCTATCCACCCTACTCTATGCATCTCCCATTCTGACTAACATCAACAAAACTGAACTAAGCAAAATGGAAGCTTGCTATAACAGAATTGCCCGCTTTGCTGCAAATTGCTCATATAGAACTCATCACTGTACTGCTTTGAGGCAGCTCCACTGGCTTGAACTGCCCAACCTCCTAACCTACAATCAGCTCTGCCTCTGACATTCTATCTATTACCTCCCCAATAAGTGTCCTGCCCTCAAAAACCTAGTACAACATCACTCAGCCAAAAGGCCTCTTAGATCATCAAGCAAACTATTACTAGAAGTCACCAACTGCTACAATAGCTTTGGAGATGTACTATATAGTAGTTTGGTGGCTATAAAATGGAACTCTGTCCCTACTAGCATTCAAAACACATCATCCAAAGCCTCCTTTAAAGACCTCATCAGGCAACATTTCAAGCAAAGTTGACAGTGCCATGATTGCTCCCCAGGCTAGTGAAAGCGGATAACATATACATACTAACTCTAGAGCAATTGATAATAGTTTTTTCAATCTTACTCACAAACACTGGCTAATCTATAATGCATGTACTGTACCTGTGTACTATGTATGTATTCTAACTACATTCCAAAGTTCAGCCGTAAACCACAAATCTATTACTTACCTTTATTTTTAAAATTAATATTTTTTTGATTGTTCTCTCCACTGTAACTGTTTGTGCCGCATACCACTGTAAAAACATGTCTCTTGTAATTTGTGTGTATACTGATCATGTCTAAATAACTAAATGTGTCTGTAATTTTTCTTTGTGGAGCATTTCTCCCCGGGCCTCTGCTGAAAAAGGGCCTTTTCGGCTCAGTCAGATACCCCCAGTTAACAAATGTAAAATAAAATAACAAATGTAAAATAAAAAATTGTGATGCTATTGAGTGGCTAGGTCATATGACACATATTGGGTATGTGTAGTGTTTAAATATGCAGTTGTGTTTTAGCATGCCATGTCATGGATGAGACTGGCATGTCCACAATATGATCTACACTCACCATAAATACCGTACATTGGGTATGTGGCCGAATGATATTCTATCAATTATTCATGCACCACTGATGATGTTGTGTGAATACTCATCATGCATGTGCTAAAAACTTGTCCACAATTAACATGTGTCCACAATTATTTGCTAAATACACAGAGGCTGTAATCAGCATTGAATACCTATCTGACACACAGATACACATCCAGCAATGGTATGTACACCTGTGACTTATGGTGCACAGTACATCACAGGGTTATGAATACCTGCACAGCAATGTTGTGTCCATGTATGTATTGTGTTCCAGGGGGAGGGCCATCACCTAATAACAAAACACATGCATCAAAGCCATGTATACTTTTAGTAAAAAGGACTTGACTACACTTGAGCAACACATGTCCTGCATGCTGACAGGTGTGATATGACTGCTTTGCTTGTGATACTGTACTCCACCATCACCTGCTATTGTGTATGCTCTGTGAATGCTGATATTGTGTGTGTCTGCTTTCGGGAGGAGTCTAGTTTTCTGTGTGTGCGTGTGTGCATGTGATCTGAAGTCATGTTCAAGTCTTAAAGTGTGTTTCCTGTTTTCCTCTCACAGGTGGCAAGGTGGGGCTGGTTCAGTACAGCAGGGAACCTGATGTCACTGAGACAGGCAGTGATCATGAGGATAGGTGTGTTGAGACACAGGCAGGTTTGTCAGGGTCTGTTGCTGGGCCACCAATTGACAGTACACAAGTCTCCACCCCATCCATGCACACAGTCATACTGCCTGTACATCAATCATCACCATTGCCCTTAGCTGAGGGACAGTGTACGGCTGGCACTGGCCAGGACAGTGTGGTATCTATGGCACATATATCAGGACACATCAGCCATAGCCAGATGTCTGGAATGGTACCACATAGGCAGATGCTCAGGGGTTCTCGTCAGAGCACTGCTGGTCATCAGGCCCCTGGCAGACATGCCACACCTCTTTCTATCACATGCATGTTCCAGGCTGTCATGGAGTCACAGACACGAATAGAGCGGTACACCAGACAGGGGCTAAGGGCACAGAGGGCTCATTACACCTCTGTAAATGACAGTATCCGTGACCTAGCAGATGCCATATGTAACTACACTAAGGTCATTGATAGATGTTGGGGTGAGACATTAGATGTCCTCCACAATCTCATGTCCATGTGTCAGGACAGTGTGGGACGGTTGAGACGTCGACATGGACATATGCCAGCAACATCACCAGCTGGAGGTCACCGTGGACATCCAGCAAGTCATAGTGCTCCTGCAGTGCCAGTACCAGCCCCAACAATGTTGGGGGGGCTGTCCATAGACCTTTCTAGCAGACCACATGCACATGGCTCTGGCCAGTCCCAGCAGGGACCTGGGTCCAGTGGACATTTGTCGACCTCTGAGAATAGTACCCAATCTGGATTAGTACTTGATACTGTCTGTAGCACCCCTGCCAGGCACAGGTTCTGTATCCATGGCCAGAGATGGTGTCTGTAAAGCCTGCCAGGTGCAGTCTGTAGCTGTCTCACAAATCACTGTATATGGCAGCCACATGGTGGAACTGTGTGCATGCAGACACACACACATAAACCAGAAACCTAGGGCAAACACATACCCACACACATGACATCAACATTTGCCCATAACAGTACTCATGGCTCTCACACACACTCACACACACACATGTTGATTGTATGGCTCAGTGTAAGCCTCTGGCAAACCAACAACACACCCTGTGCATATGATGAAATCTGTGCCAGCTCCTGTCATCTGTAACATTGATGCAGGAACAGGCTAACATGGTGCTGATGCACAGGGTGGCTTTGATAAAGTATAGCAATGGTTGGATGTGTAGCATGTCATCAGCAGTAAAGTGTATGATATCCTTGACGGTGTAGCTGAGCAGGCATGATGCATTAAAGCTGTAATTAGCAAATGCTGTATTGTTTTCACCAGTGTTTATTCCAATTATGTTTTATTTGCCCATGTGCCACTTGGCTGATCTGTGTAGTTGTGTCAGCATGTGTTATACAGTGGACAGTAAGTGTGGGGTGTGTGCAACACAAGTTTGCAGGTGTCCATTTGTGAACATGGTGGAGGTGCACTGTCTGCATGTACATGCATATTGGACACATGGGCAGGGTGACATACCCTGTATTGGCCAGTGCTAACACTCCATAGTTTCTATTGGTGGCCAGTATGCATTGTACTACACACATTTTGAAACTTGAGTACACGTGTGTATATGACGTGGGTTGACACTGTGCTATGGGTGATGCTGTTGCTGCTATCTGTCATTGGTTTGCATTACTAAGGTTAACACTGTCCCAGCTGCATAATCCTTTAGTAATGCACACTGTTCACCTACAGGGTTGCATGGACCATGCTATCACAAACAGAAGAAATACTCATTTATACAGTAAAAGTGCATTAGTCTCATGGACCCCTGCCATAAACTAAATATATAATAGAAGGTGTGAAGTTGTACCAAAACAGATTTACATACCAAGAAGGGATAACCTCTCTGGTCAGTATCATTGGGAATATACAAGCCCTCATTAATCATACAAGGCAAGCTTCAAAATACAAATTGGCAAGGATTCAAAGACAACATTAAAGTTTTCTTTAATGTTGTTTATAATCTTGAGGGGACATCTCAGATCGGGTCAGAGTTAATGTAAATGGTCACAAAGTACACTTATCTGAATGACATTACCAATATCTTGTCAGACAGTTAGAATTCGGATTTCACCACCCTGTCGTTACACAAGGGCCACATTTCCAGACCTGAGGAATGTAAAACCTGATGATTCACGGACACTATAGTTAAAACATCTCTTGACCAAAGTCCAAACCACAGTGGCAATGGTACTGGACAGTGTCCCTGGCTGTGTCATACACAAGCTGACATATGAAGTAACCACTCACCTAAACATTCAGATGCAGCCTCTATACAGGTTACATACTTGTGGAATGACACACAGTAATGGTGTTCACAGTCCACAAGGGTTGAGCTGCAACATCTTCTTCTTCTATTTTTGGATGCTCCCATTAGGGGTCGCCACAGTAGATTATGTGTTTCCATTTCTTTCTGCCCTCTGCATCTTGCATTGTCACACCATCCACCTGCATGTCCTCTCTCACCACATCCATAAACCTCATCTTAGGCATTCCTCTTTTCCTGCTACCTGACAGCTTCATCCTTAGCATCTATTTCACAATATACTCTGCATCCCTCCTCAGCACATGTACAAACCAACGTAATCCTGCCTATCTGGCTTGGTCTACTAATCTTCAAACCTGGGCTGACCCTCTAATATACTCATTCATAATCCTGTCCACCCTCTTCACACCCAGTGCAAATGTTAACATAAATTGATTAAGGGTAGAGCTACAACAGATCCTGGAAGCTCTCACCCTATAAGCCAGACAAATGTTATCTGGAAGGCTATGGAGCAGAGCAGTATGGAACTCATTAACAGAGACATTATGAACCTGCAAACACTGCACCATACCAACTTAGGTTCTCTAAAGGCCAGATTATGGCTCCTACACCTAGTAGACTTCAAGACAGTTACAAGGCTATAGGTGAAGGAGGGGAGGTCCACACAGCCAAGCTGTAGCTCACTCAGAAATTCATACCCATCCCACATTCTGGTATTATACATAACCTCAACAGACTGACCATAAACGATTGTTAGATGATGGATTGACAACTGACACACAGATGTAGGACACACAGTAACATTTGCAGCCTCCATGTGCAGTTCTATGCCAGGAACAAGTGGTATTCACCTGCACTCAGTCCTGGGACCACTCCTGTTTGGCATATAGTTTACTTAGTTACAGGCAAACACAGTAGGGATATGTCTGCCCACGTTTGATGAAAATGCATACTGTGGGCTATACTTTATTCTCCAGATAACACACACATCCTCCAAAAGGGTAACATAGAGACAGATACCTGGTGTCAAAATCATGCCGTAAAGCTATAAGCCAAAGAAAGCATAGTTATTCACTTTTAGAAAATAAAGTATCCCCAGAGTACCACATAGGTAGTAGCCCACAAAATGTAGAACAGGTACTAATGTATACATAGAGCCATGTGTTTAGTCATCTCTCCTTTGATAATCACATTACCATAGGGTTTTGGAAATCCCTCTGTGGAGCACATAAGCAATAAAGGGTTTGCATGCAGATCAACAGAGGTTGTTGCACAACTATAATGATTAGTCATCTTTGCCAGACTTTGCTTACTTTGGAACAGTATTCAAATATACCTCAAGCATAAACCCTCACTCACACTCTTCAACAGAAACCATGATGAGTGGATGTGAAACAGAAGATGTAGCCCAGGGATCATTGCAGTGGCTAAGCTTGTCACAAGCTTACAGAAGTAACCTAAGGTCTGGAAAGTGCCAGCACGCTCTGGCAAGACTAACAGATGCTTTCATGGAGAAAGCATAGTACCCACCTATGAAAAAATTGAGGTCACATGTATGTATATGGCTTTGCCCCACAGCTACCTTACATGTGTTATGCACATACAGTTGTCATTGTGATATGTAATACACTAGAAAAATCAAGACCCAGTCCACATTGAGCAATGGTATCACACACTCGGAACAGATACACACAGTTAACAAGTGCAGGATTCAAACCCCTACCTAACTACATCATGGTACTACAACAGCATGCATTTATATGACACACTACATACATGACTGGAATTTCGCTTTCCCACAGGTGTATTTGTAGGATAGTGACATCATTAGACTTGACAAAGATGAGTCACCTTTAAGGGGTGTGAGTAGTCTCCAAAAAGGTTGCTGTCTTCCCACAGAGAAACAGAAACACACAGTTCGCAAGTGCAGGATTCAAACTCCTACCTAACTACATCATGATACTACAGCAATACACATTTACACAACGCACTATACACATTACTGGGATGTCACCTTCCCACGGGTATATTTGTAGGATGGTGACATCATCAGACTTGCCAAAGATGAGTATATCACCTTTAAGGGATGTGAGTAGTCTCCAAAAAGGTTGCTCTCTCTCCAGGGAGAGACAGACACACACTTGGCAAGTGCAGGATTCAAGCCCCTACTTAACTACATTGTGATACTACAGCAGCACACAGTTACATGGCATGCTACACACATTACTGGGATTTTATTTTCCCACAGGTGTATTTGTAGGATGGTGACATCATCAGATGACAAAGATGAGTATATCACCTTTAAGAGGTGTGAGCAGTCTCCAGAAAGGTTGCTTTCTCCCCAGGGGGAGACACACACAGTTGATAAGTGCAGGATTCAAACTCCTATCTAACTACATCATGATACTACAGCAGTAGACATTTACATGGCACGCTAAACACATCACTGGGATTTCACTTTCCCACAAGTATATTTGTAGGATGGTGACATCATCACACTTGACTAAGATTAGTATATCACTTTTAAGGGGTGTGAGTAGTCTCCAAAAAGGTTGCTTTTTTCCCAGAGAGAGACAGAGACACACTTGGCAAGTGCAGGATTCAAACCCCTACTTAACTACATTGTGATACTACAGCAGCACACAGTTACATGGCACGCTGCACACATTACTGGGATTTCATTTTCCCACAGGTGTATTTGTAGGATGGTGACATCATCAGACGACAAAGATGAGTATATCACCTTTAAGAGGTGTGAGCAGTCTCCAGAAAGGTTGCTTTCTCCCCAGGGGGAGACGCACACAGTTGATAAGTGCAGGATTCAAACTCCTATCTAACTACATAATGATACTACAGCAGTAGACATTTACATGGCACGCTAAACACATCACTGGGATTTCACTTTCCCACAAGTATATTTGTAGGATGGTGACATCATCACACTTGACTAAGATTAGTATATCACTTTTAAGGGGTGTGAGTAGTCTCCAAAAAGGTTGCGTTCTTCCCAGAGAGAGACAGACACACACAGTTGGCAAGTGCAGGATTCAAACTCCTACCTAACTACATCATGATATTACAGCAGTACACATTTACACAATGCTCCATACACAGTACTGGGATTTCATATTCCCACAGGTATATTTGTAGGATGGTGACATCATCAGACTTGACAAAGATGAGTATATCACTTTTAAGGGGTATGAGTAGTCTCCAAAAAGGTCACTCTCTCCCCAGGGAGACAGACACGCACATACACAGTTGGCAAGTGTGGGGTTCTTAATCCAAACAAAGTACTTTTTTACAGTTCAGCAAGCAATATGGAGTTACAGGATGCAATACAGACATTACTCGCTGACAGTTTGCCCAAAGGGGTTTGTCACATTTGCTAACCTCAGCAGGCTTATCATACTAGGTGTATTGTGTGTGTATTGTATGCATAGGCCATAACCATATCATATATGGGTTGATGCACCACATGCTGGCACACACAGGTTCAAACTGGTGGCTAAGCTCTGTCAACCCAATACTGGACAATACAGTCAAGAGGAGTAGGGTCATACAAGCACAACACCAACAGTCTCACATAGACCTACAATATAAGTACCAGCAAAACACACACATAAATACACATTACCATACTCGGAGAATGCAAAAATTAATCTGAAAAAGAGAAAGTGTCCTCCTAAGCAGACAAGCAAGCAACATGCACTTCCAAGCACACACCAGAAAACACATAATACACCAAAGCAGTGTGCTTCACAACAGGCCCTGAGGCAAAACAACATACCCAACACACTAGTAATAGGTGACTCCATAGTCAGGCACACAGATGTTCCACTCACTAGGCTGGACAAGGGGAAGATTATTGTCAGCTGTCTGTCATGTGCTGTGATTTGCCACATAACACAAGCACTTACATCACTCCAGAGCAGGTACATATATGACGCGGTCTTTGTACATGTCAGTGTGAATGATCTGAGACGTACCTCCCAGGACAACATGACAAGAGATATATAGTAGCTCTATGATCATGTAGCCCAGGCTGGTATAACCCTGACCTTGAGTAGCATCTTACCTTCACCTACATGATACTGCAATATAACAGAAAGATGATAAACTTCAACAATTGTCTGAGCTTCTGGTGTCATTCAAAGGGGATCCAGTCTCTGTCTGCCTGGGATGACATGATAGACAAGCCTCGTTGCTTCGCTAGAGATGGTTTGCACCTCTTACCCCTATGCTTCTGAATACTGGCCAAGACTTTTGCTGTCCCCATATTACCTTTTTTAGGCAAGGCTCAAAGGACAAACCAACCCCCGTAACCAACACAAATAACCACAAAGTGAGCTAAATGCTACTCATTGCCAGAAGTCTCAGCCTCCAAATGCACACACTCAAGGCACTCCTCAGTATGGAGAATATTGATATCTGTGCAGTAACAGAAACCTAGTTCAAGGCTCCAGAGAACACACCAGCACTACCAGGATACTACTCATTCCATACCTTCTGGCATCAGAACCTGGGTCATAGCACATAGGGTGGGGATGTATCCATATTCATCAAGGATACTTACACCTCTCTCTACATGCTCTCTACAGGATATGTACCCATAGAATGTTGCACAGCAATGTTCTTCCCACTCCACAGGGCTGGGGCCACAACAGACCCTTGGCATTCCTGCTCTATGAGCCTTATGAGTCTGATCTGCAAGGCAATGGAGCCAATCATAATGGAACTCAACAATAAAGACATTGGGAACCTTCACAGAGTTGAGCACATCCAGTCTGGCTTCGTCAAAGGCAGATCATGCCTCCTGAACTGGATGGATTTCTTTGAGACAGTTACTCAGGCTACAGATGATTGAAAGAAGCTCCGCACAGCCTACCTGTACCTCGCTAAGGCCTTTGACACCATTCCCCAGTCAGGTATCATAGATGAACTCACCAACCTGGGCATAAATCCATACATCACAAGATGGATTACAAACTGGCTCAGAGATAGATCCCACAAATTAAGAGTTGCTGGCTACATGTCAGGCTCTAAACCTGTAACAACTGGTGTCCCCCAGGGTTCAGTCCTGGGGCCCCTCCTCTTTGGTATATACTTCTCAGAAGTACATGCCAACACATGAGGGTTGTGGTTGACTAAGTTTGCTGGGAACTGCAAAGTGTGTGCCATAATAGATTCCCCGGATGACACAAATATTCTCCAGAAGGGACTCTATGAGACAGATGTGTGGTGTCAGAATCATGGCCTCAAGCTCAATGCAGAAGAATGCATAGTAATCCCCTTTGGGGAAAACAAAGTACCCACAAACTACCACATAGGTGTTACCACCTAAACACTGATGAGGTAATAAGGGATCTAGGGACACAAGTAGATAGTCATCTTTCCTTTGACAACCATGTTGCCAAAGTGGTTAGGAAATCCTATGTTGCCCACCTAATCAACAAAGGGTTTGTATCAAGATCACAAGAGGTAGTGGTGGCCCTCTACTCTTAAGTCATTAGACCCATCATTGAGTACAATGCACCATTTTGGATGTACTCAACTAGGCATATCCAGCAGCTGGAGAGACCACAGAGATACCTTGCCAAGAGGATTACTGACCTCAAACAGTTGTGTTTTGCAACACAACTGGAAAAACTAAATCTGTTCTCTGTTGCGTACCACCTACTCAGAGGCAAACTCTGCCTAACATACAGAGCCATGCGCAGCACATAACTGTTGAACATGCTCCATCTAAGGAAAACAAAATTGAGTCACACTACACATTCCAGGGATATGAACCTCATCACAACAATGAATACAACATGCTGGTGGGACAGAGTACCATACCAGAGACTTGCCTTACTATGGAACAGAGTCCCAATGTATATCAGACAGAGCCCGTCGCTGACACTCTTCAATAGGAACCTTGATGAGTGGATGGGAAACAGACAATTCACACCAGGGATCACATCAGCAGCCTCACTAGAAAGGGGCTTAGGGTACTAACTATTAGAACCAGGGCTTAGGAGACTAACCAATGGGGTGGTGAAAGCTGCACAACTTGCCTAGGCTAATATATGCCTTCGTGAAGATAGTCTACTACATACCTATGAACCTATGTGACAGGTACATGTCTACAGATAGTAGACATGTACTTCATTGTACAGTCATGTTGTACAGCAGGCACATGCACCACATACACTGTAATGCTTACAGATACTGATGGCTATTATGTACAGTGGGTGAGATGTGCACCTCATGTCTTTTGTGCCATTGGGATGTGTGCTGGGTGGGGCAGTCCTGGATGGCTCCTTGTCATGGTCACCCTCTTACACACATCTCTGCCCATCCATCTTTGGCTTATTATACTGTGTTCCCCTTACATATATAGGTGCATATGTAGGTAATGGGCTATCTGCCTGAAGGCATATATTAGTATGGCCAGAGTGTGCAGCTATCACCACACCTGGGGTTAGTTCCCTATGCCTCTGTGTAGTAGAGTTGATGAAGTGATCCATGGTGTGACAGTTTAGTTTCACATACACTCATCAAGGCTCCTCTGGAAGAGTGTCAGTGAGGGACTCAGCTTAATGTAGGTTGGGAGCCTGTTCCAAAGCAAGGGAAGTCTGTGAGTTAGCAATGTATCCCTCCAACATGTTCTATTTATTGTTGTGATGATTATATCCCTAGAGCATGTGGCACAGTGAGCTTGGGTTTACTTCAGATAGAGCATGTATATCAGTTTTGCATTGGACATGGACCTGTATGTTGGGCAGAGATCGCCTGAGTAGGCGGTATGCAACACAGTACAGATTGAGTTACTTCAGTCTAGTTGCATGGGGCAACTGTTTGAGGCCAGTAATCCTTTTGTTAAGGTACTTCAGTGGTCTTTCCAACTGCTGAAGGTGCCTAGTCAGATTCATCGCAAGTGTGTCGTGGTACTCTCTGATGGGTCTGATGACTGATGAGTAGAGGGAACCTCCTTTGACCTACATGCAAAGACTTTGGCAATTTGTGGGGACACATAGCATGATTTTCTAACCACTTTGTGAATGTGTTTCTGGAAGTAGAGATGACTATCCACATGTGTCCATAGATCCCTTATTATTACCTCCATATTTAGGGTGCTGGCACCTATGTGGTATTTGTATGACTGTAGCTTGAGGCTATAATTTTGACACCACACCTGTCTGAATGTGACCCTTTTTAAGGATGTCTTTGTTGTCCCAAACATCAATTATGACAACCTTTTTGCAGTCATCCACAAACTTTGCTAACCATAGCCCTTATGTGTTTCACTGTATTTCTGAAAAGTATACACCAGACAGGAGGGGTCCCAGGACTGAGCCATGGGGGCAACAGTTGTTACCAGCTTACAGTCCAACAGGGAGACCACAATTTTTAACTTGTGGGATCTATCTGTGCCCCAGTTGGCAATCCATCAGATGACATACGTGTTTATGCACAGGTTGTTGATTTTGTGGATACGACATGTGTGTGGGATGTTGGAAAAGGGCTTTTCAAGGTCTATGTAGGCCATGTGGAGCTCATTTCATTGATGTATGTCCTGGGTTACTGCCTTGAAAACTGTCTAGCAGGTTTAAGGACCATGATCTGCCCCTGACCAAATCAAAATGGGTAGGGTTTGGTGTTTGTAGGCTCTCAATAGCTCTGTTTATGAGTTCCATAATGATGGACTCCATGACCTTGCAGATCAGGCTTATTTATTTATTTATTTATTTATTTATTTATTTAACATTTGTTGACCGGGAATGTCCGACTAGGTTCCACAGAGCTTGTTTTCAGCAGAGGCCCGGGGAGAAATGCTCCAGATGCATGTCTTTGGAAGTGGTATTATTAGGCTTATAAGACAATAGTTCCCATGGTCTGTTGTGCACCAACACTTGTGGAGTGTGCCAAACGTTGCTGTAACCCAGTCAACAGTTTCATATCCTGTAAAGAGGGTGAATCTCAACAGACTGTTCAGGTGCGGGGCCTGTTTGTTTTGGAGTTCACATATGACACAGCCAGGGACACCATGTCATCCCATAGACGCCATGTTTTTAGGTTTGGATAGAGCTGTTTAACCATTGTATATGTGATTTCTGGGTTTTCACAATCTCCAGATATGGTAATAGGCCCTTTTGTCAGTGAGAAGGGGGTAAATATGTATGAACCTGTCTGACAAGATGTTGGCAAGGTCAGTCATGTACATGTATTCTTTTACACTTTGCACTAACTCAGAACATATATGAGTTTACATTGATATTTATGACATAGCTAAAGAAAGCTTCATGGTTCTCTATGGAATCTTTGGCAATATTTTTGGCAGAGCTTGGCTTGGATAATGTTAGGAGTGCTCATTGTTTCTTGATGATACTGATCGGAGATTTATTGATCTTCTTTGGATTTTAACTTTATTTGAACAACTTAAGTACTTGTATTATATAGTTTGATTATGGCAGGAGTCCAATATATTATATGGGTCTGTTTTCATATCGCTGTGTGCGCAAAGCAGGATTGGCGAATAATGACATGTGTCTGGAGTAAGAACTGCAACTGCCAGATATGTGTGGCCCACTGCTGTACTCAGATATGGCCTAAGTGTGTGAGCATGCTCAGTATAACCGTTCAGTATGTTGACTGAAATTTGCTTCATTTGTTCAAGTGTGTGAGCATGCCCAGTATGACCTTTCGGTATGTTGTTGACTGACATTAGCTTCGTTTGTTTAAGTGTGTGAGCATGCCCAGTATGAGCTTTCAATTGACTGAAATTTGCTAAATTTGTTTACGTGTGTGAGCATGCCCACTATGGGCATATATACTATATGTGTGTGACAAATCAAGTTGTTTTTTACTTCAGGGCTCACCTTTGTGTTGTACATCGACAGGAAGCACGCTGTGTCTGCAGGGCTTCCATGACTCAATTTGCATAGACTTATCAACATTTATACATACGGGGGGACAGCTATTATTTGTACATTTCTACCCGGGGGGCACACCTGATTGTTACTGTGGGTGTACATAGGATGAGGGGTACACCTGACACTTATACACATTTTCTAGGCCTGCACTGCTATGTCAGGTACTCTATTTCAGTCTGTACTGTTGCCTATTGTACTGGCTTGAGGCATACCACTGTACTACAGACCTTAGCTTCCAATTATACGCATATTAGTTTGTGACTTCATAGCCTACACAACCCACATCACACTGCCTGGCCTGCTGTTATCTCTCTGCATAGGCCTGAGGGGGAGGTTACCCATAGGCCTCTTCAGAGGGCATGATACAACATTTGTTTGTGTTTGCATTTGTCTACAACTGTCCTGCTGGCTGTGACTGTTCGGTATGTGACCCCCCCCCCCAACTGGTATGTGTGAGTGACTTAAGTTGTGTCTGTGCCAGTATTGAGGGTGGTGCTGCAGGGCTGCCTATGTTGGATGCATATAGTACACTCCCTATACATGTTTGAAAACAGGTAGTGTCAAGTTAGGCATCCCTTTTACTGTATGTGCGATTCAGAGAGAGGTGTCATTTTCAGGGTTCCTACTGAGTCAGTGAATGTGCTGTGCATTGCCTCTTTGCCAAGGCCAGGGCATACTGGGCATGCCTCCTTCTGCCCACTGTGGCAGGCTCAGATTGTTCCTCCTCTGAGTCATGCTGTGCCTGTGCAGGCCTTGGCAATGGTGGGGGGCTGTTTGGCCCTGCCCCATGTTGTTCCCGCAGCAGCTGTTTCCACATGATCATATTGTGTAGCATGGCACATACCATAACAATTTGGGTACATGTAGTTGGTGAGTACTGCAAGGCTCCACCAGATGTGTCCAGGCACCGGAACTGTGACTTGAGCATCCCAAACACATGCTCTATTATGATTCTTGTTTGTGCATGTGCCTCATTATGGAGTTCTTGTTCAGATGTTTGTGCATTTCTGATGAGTGTCATCAGCCATGGCTCCACTGCGTATCCAGCATCCCCTACTAGGTGACTGTAGGGAATGTCCCCATTGGCAAATAACTGGTACAGCTGGGTCAGATGCCAAATGTGGGAATCGTGATAGCTTCTAGGGCATCCAGCACACACATTCATTATTATGCCCTGGGCATCTCACATGAACTAGCAGTTGATGGAGAGGAAGCCCTTGCGGTTGATGTAGACCCTACCCCGCTCACCGGGTGGTGCTTTGATGAGTATGTGCATGCAGTCTATTGCACCCACTACTTCAGGGTGTTCTGCTATTTGGTGGAAAAGACGCATATTGCTGGCCAATGCCTCACGGAAATTGTGGAAATATATGTGGTCACTGACATGTGCTGACATGGCATCCAGGAACTGGTGGAGTACCCTGGATGCTGATGCCTGTGAAATCCCTATCATATCACCAGTTGGTCTTTGGAAGGTACCTGTAGCTAGTATTCTGAGGCCAACACATACCTTGGTATCCACTGGTATGGGTTCCCCTCTGTTTGTTCTGTGTGTGAGGTGTGGACGGCACAGCTAAACAATTTGCTGTAGGAGGTCCCTGTCCACCCTATAGCGCTCCACTATCTCCAGCTCATGTAGCCCCTGGTAGGTTACCCTGGGTCTGTACACTCTTCTCCATCTCCTCACTATCGGTTGCTCAGCAGCATTCACAACATCACCACCCTCAGCACCTTGCACATGTTGGTTTATGATAGCAAGAGCAGCCCATAACATTTTGTCTGACTTAAGCTTTTTAAGCTTTCCTTCTTTGTATACTGCAGTGTTGCAGAGTTCATGAGAAAAAACAGGGGGGATTGGTGTCTGCAGAGTTTAAAGTGCTGGGCTGGGATGGGATAGTCTGCTGCCTGTGTAATTGGCTGATTCTGATATATTTCACCTGGCAGCTCTGCTAGTTTTCCTTGATTAACTTCCTGCTACTTCTTTTCCTTCCTTTTGCCTTTCTGTTTCCGCCTGGGGCAGTGCCACGCAAACGAGCACAAATGCGCGCATACGCGCACACATGCTGTGTGCATTTTTGCAGTGAGTTTCCTAACTTTTAACAGTGTGCACCTTGGGTTAGAGGTTTTCAAATAGGACAACTGTAAACACGTCTCTTTGCAATCCTGAGCAACTCAGGGCAAACACAAGCCACTGTGCTCCAATTAGCTTACAGCCTGTCTGACACACCCCCTCATGATGTCTCCTATATTCTAGTCTTCTACTCACCTACTCCTAATCTTACACTCTTGGGACATGCCTCACATGCTGGGAAAAATTGGGATTCACTATCCTTATCCTCAATTGCATAGGATTGCCTAGTAATGCATGGTTACATCTCTCACACTGAGCTTCCCCCCTTAGCAACCACTAGTCAGTAGCCATGTTGTCTTCAGCATGCCATTCACCTGCATGTCAGATTAAGCTTTTTAGTGAAAATGACTATTTTTGGCTTTTTTTAATAATTTTCTTGTTTTTTAAAGCACTGCACGTTTGTGCAGTGCTGCGCTACGCTTAAACATTGGAAATCGGGGGAAAAAAAGTTAAATTTTTTATGTTTTTAAACATTTTGCAATGCCAATGGCCTCATATTTGGCCATTGGCATGCTTCCTCGACTGTATGCATCCTTTATTTGGAGCTGTCATAGCTCCGTTTAGCTATTTGCAGAAATGTACTCCGTTACCAATGGAGTACATTTCTGCAGGTAACACTAATCTTCCACAGACAGGTTAGTGTTTGCTGGATCGCAGATTTACCTCATTTGCATGGCTTTCACCAACAAATGAGGTAATTTGCATACCATGACGCTGTCTGTGCAAGACTAGCTTTAGCAGCTCTCATGCATGCCCCTGCCGGCTGTTCCTGGATGGCACTGCAGACATATTGCCGGCATGAGCTCCTACACTCTTCTTGCACTCTGTGCAAGCTTTTGTGAATCCGGGGGAGTATCTTTTATTCCATAGTGCAGCCAGGTTTCTGTTAGAGCTAAGATGCCTGGGTTGTATTGTTCTTTCCAAGCATGCAGGGAAGTTATTGTTGTGCTTTACTTATTTATATTTTTTATTACTATATTATTTTATATATATTTTTAATGTAAAATATTTCCTTCATTTAATGTTTTAAATTTGCTTTATTTTTTCCTTCCTCCTAAAATGTTGTGTTCATTGGCAGTCATTGCAGATTGAAGTTACTAAATAATGACATACATTTGAGTTTCAGACTTTTATTTTCTTTAGAAAATACATGCTAACAGAAATCCTTTACTTAAACACGTTTGTAATTTTATAAGAGCAATAATTAAAATCTTTTTCTATTTCTGAGACTTTGTTCCACCCCTTTATTTTAGGCTTTATCCAGATTTCTTCTGCTGAAAGGTCCAGAGGTATGCAAAGCTCTTTACTGCTGCTGCTGTGACTCATTCTCTCTCTCTCTCACTCACGCACACACACACACACACACACACACACACACACACACACAGACACACACACACACACACACACACACACACACACACACACACACACACACACCTATGCTTCAGAAAATGCATGCTAAGGGAAACCCTGTCATTCTAGCAACTTTCTAAGTTTATAAGAGCAATATTTAAAATCCATCCCTACTTTTGGTTCTTTGTTCCCCCATTATTTGTGGCTCTGTTTAGATTTGTTGTGGTAAGAGTTGGAGAGGTATGGTAAGAGAGGTAAGGAACTCTTTCAGCTACTGCTGCTGCTGCCAGGGTATCACTTAATTGCTCTCAGTGTGTGTGTGTGTGTGTGTGTGTGTGCGTGTGTGTGTGTGTGCGTGTGTGTGTGTGTGTGTGTGTGCGTGTGTGTGTGTGTGTGTGTGTGTGTGTGTGTGTGTGTGTGTGTCTGTGTGTGTGTGTGTGTGTGTGTGTGTGTGTGTGTGTGTGTGTGTGTGTGTGTGTGTGTGTGTGTGTGTGTGTGTGTGTGTGTGTGTGTGTGCGTGTGTGCATGTGTGTGTTTGAAAAGCTAGAGTAGAGTATGGAAGCCAGATTCTGCCCTTAGTGGCTGGAGTTTGACTTCTTTTCTTCTGTTTCACTTTTCCATTTCACTCTGAGCTCTCACACCATCTCATAAGAAGTTTCACTTCAAAAAGATTGTCCATAACACCCTGACTTTACTTCGAATTTTCTCTTGTTCCATCATCTTTCTTCTTTTCTATTTCCCACTTTCCTTGGGTGTATATGATACCTGTGTTCCCACACAAATCCTGCACCCATTGTTAGCTAATGTTAGATGTGGTTATGTGGCCATGATTGCCCTACACTGTTATTAATTTTTTATTGGAAATTTCATGGATTCCATAGGAAGCCATTAGTGACAGTGTGCATAATTTTATGATAAGGGAGTTAAAGTGATATTTAGTAGTTGTCATTAAGCTTAGTGTAGAGGTTCTGTCATAGATATGTATTTAAGACTGTCAGGATGCTTGAATTGTGAGATTATTTCCATAACCTTGTTAATGTTCATCACGCTCTGACAGTGATTTTTCATTATTTATGGATTACATGCTAGTTATGTTCAGTGTACCATTACTACTAAGATACTCCTTTGTGTGCCAAGATATTCTGAGTTCATTGCCACACATTTACATATTACATCATTATCCATAACTTTGGTGCTGATTTCGGCATAATGAACCAGATTCTACATGCGAGTTATGTTCAGTGTACCATTACTACTGAGATATTCCTTTGTGTGCGAAGATATTCTGAGTTCAGTGTACACATTTACATATCACATCATTATCCATAACTCTGGTGCTGATTTCGGCATAATGAACCAGATTCTGCAAACCTTATGGAATCCAGCCCAGGGTAATAATTTTACAAATACTATTGGATGCTCATGTTCCCATCCTGCTTAACATCCCCAGCCACTGCCTTACCCCCTTAGCCTACAATCACATCCCCCCTATGAGAACATACACATTGTAAATAACTGCTTATGTTTAATTCTTCTGTACATACTTACTCACTATTGTCTTTGATTTAACATCTGTTTTAGTGATTATAGACTAAAAATTGTAAACTCTTATGAATTGTTACATATTGTTCTTCTTTGTATTCTAGTTGTATTAACATTTACTTTGGCTTATATATATTCTTCTTGTACTTTAACAGACTGCTATTTTATTTTGTACTTTATATTGTATCTATGGAGCTTTTCTCCCCAGGACTCCATTGAAAATGGGCTCATTCGGCCCAATGGACCATCCTGGCAAACAGACTTCAAATAAATAAAATTAATAAATGTTGTTTGCAAATATCTCTGATTCTTGTTTGAGACTGCTGTTACAATAATTGGTGGTCCATATTTGAACTGTAGGAAAAACAATTTTTCTATTGATACTCTTTCTCCTGGGGAGAGGCAGGAGGAGATCCTTTTTAGTGCAGAAAAAGAGTTTGTTTATTATGCCTTTAGTAAGTAGAACATAATATTGAAACCTGAGAATCTGGTCCAGCCAGATACACAGGTATCTCCATTGTACTTTCAACTGGTTCATGGTTGTGGAGGTAAACAGTCTACTTCTTTGGGGTTTTGTCTAATATCTGGGTGGTTTTCAATAAGAAGGAATTGTTTTCTTTTTTACATTATTTTATTTTGATGTTATGGATGAGCTTATGTTGAACTAATTAGACAATTGTGCAAGGTCCTGTTTGAACGTGCTTTTTATATTTGCAGAAAAGGAAGAGTTTGATTTGTAATTATGCTGTTGTATAAAATAATTGGAATGTGGGGTAGGCAGCAGGTAGGAGACTAGAATTGGGAAGATACAGATCCTTTTGGGATTCCTCCTAATAGAGGTGGAAAAAGGGATGAGGACTTTGAATAGTGTATCAGTAAGGAAGGCTTTCAAGCATTCTGTAGTATGAAAGCTGCTCCCTGCCCTGAGAAGAAAGTTTACTAGTAGATTATGGTCAATTAATTGAAAGGCCATTGTTTGAAGAAGAGTGTGCTTGTTAGCAGGCTTTTATGATCGTGTTTTGAACTAAATCTTCTGCAACTCTGTATAAGGCAATAATTGTGCTTCTCCTTGACTAAAAGCAGTCGACGCTGTAAAATAATATATTCAGAAAGTTGTCTGCATATTAGTGTTTACAACAATTTGCCAAGTAATTTTAATATTGCTATCAGCCCGATGGCATTAGTACTGGTGGGTTTAGTTGCCTCGGGTACTGGTTTGAGTATTGTCAGTTTCTATGGTGCAGGCATTACACTAATAATGCGATAAAGGCTTTAGAAATGGTTGGGTGGCTAAAGGATATGGTACTTATACAGTACAAGTCATAGATGAAGGCCATCTGTACCTACAGGAGCCTCTTTTGGACTTTTTTCTAAAGGTTTAGCAATTTCTTTTAATTTTATACCCCCCAAAATAAAAGTAAAGCGGGTCTAAAGGGGAAGGTTGTTAGAATTGTGAGTAGCTGTATAGGTGAGTGAAAAGGAGGAAACTTGTTTTGGTGATCAAGTAGAGTCTCGGATCCTGATAGTGCTGAAATGAAATCTTCATTTAGTAGATCTTTTGGTGGATTACATTCACTTAGTTATCTTACTAGATTTTATTTATTTATTTACATTTTGATTACTGGAGTAGTGCACTTATCAGAGCATGATTACCTGCAGGTTCAGTCCAAGTTCATAGATTCATAGGTAAGTATTAGGCTATCTGCCCAAGGGCATTTATAAGCCTAGCCAGAATGTGTTAGCTATTGCCACCCCCTTAGATTAGTTCCCTGTGCCTCTGACCAGCAGAGCCAATAGTTCCCTGCTCCTCTGTCCAGCAGAGCCACTGTTTCTGTTTCACATCCACCCGTCAAGGTTTATCTTGAAGAGTGCTAGTGAGGGGCTCTGCCTGATGTATACTGAAATTTTGTTCCAAAGCATGGGGAGTCTCTGGATCAGGAATCTATCCCTCCAGCACATCCTATTTATCGTTGTGGTAAGGTTTATATCCCTAGAGCGTGTGGCTCTCAGGGATTTGTTTTTTTTAGGTGAGGCATATCCATCAATTCTAGGTTGGACATGGCCTTGTATGTCAAGCAGAGATCACCTCTGAGTAAGCGGTATGCAACCGAGTACAGCTGGACTTTCTTTAGTTGGGCTGCATAGGTCATCTGTTTGAGAACAGTAATCCTCTTGGTGAGGTACTTTTGTGGTCTTTCAAGCTGTTGCAGGTGTCTTGTAAGGTACATTGTAAGTTATGCCGAAAATTCACAATTACAACCAACAGTGGAACACAAAGGGAACACAAACTAGTCACCAAAATTACAGCTACTTTGCAGAAACTTTGCACCTTCTTAAGGTGTACCTTTTACAAGTGGAAAAGTCGAAAAGTAGAATAAGAGGCGTAGCAAAAAAAGAGTGAGAAGCAGGTTTAGCCATGCAAATCATAGGGAGTAATGCATGATGTTTAGGGGACAAACAAACAGATTAGTAATGGTAAAGACACAGAGTCCAAGGAGACAGATGGACTGAGAAAGGTAGAAGTTGTAGGTTAACAGTGAGCAAGGAGAAGAACATAATAGTAACCAACACAGTGCTGGTGTCAATGGGAGTGACATGTGAGGAAATTAACCTAGTACACAGTAATGCTTATTAAGAGTAATGCTTATTAAGTGATATGTCCTAGGTTCTGGCATTTGCATCTGTATAGCTCAATTAGAAATTGTTTGAGTTAAGGCCTGAACTTAGCAAAGATAATATGCTTGTTGAGATAGTGAGGATGGGTTTCCATAGTTTTGGAGCACCAGGATAAACTATATCCCTAAAGGTGGATGAATACCTATTCATAGCTTTGATCTCTTTATTCTCCCGTCTTCACTCACTTCTTTAAGCTTCTATCATATTCTCTCCCCTGGCTTTCTGTTTAAATATAATAAAAGTCTGCTTTTCTCTCATTTTGTATTGCAATTCCTGTTTGTATTATACTAACTTACCTTTAATTTCTCTATAAACTGGCTAAAATTCCTCTGACTGTTAAATCATTATTATATAACTTGTATCTACTCTTAACCAATGTTTTCATATTATGCCTAATTTGGTATAATTATTTAAACTGTATTTGTTTTCTGTATTATTTTTGAAGACTGTAAAATTATTATTCTTAAAATGTTTTGTAGTAATTTGTAGCTTTTCTCCCAGGGTCTACACTGAAAATGGGCTCCTACCCAGTTGGACTTTCCCGATAACCAAATGTCAATAAAAAAATAATAAATAAAGTACAGAGTCATAGCAATGTAGTTTAGTAGATGGGTTTGAGCAGTAGGGCCTACTGCACTGGGGCTTCTGTGGTTGTAGATTACAGAATTGGGCCTACTGTACCGGGGCTTCTGTGGTTTTAGATTACAGAATCTGGCCTACTGTACTGGGGCTTCTGTGGTTATAGATTACAGAACTGGGTCTACTGTACCTGGGCTTCTGTGGTTGCAGATTACAGAATTGTCCCTAGTTGTTTTAGACAGAGGGTTGGGAAGCTTATCATGGGTAGCTTTTTTGTTTTCTTTTTGGCTATACATCTGAACAGAATAAACCTGTCTCAAAATGAATCTAGGACTAATTATGATGACACATTTCAACGAAACTGAAATGGTCGAGCACACTTCTGTGCAAGTGCTTTTTCACTGAAAAAGCACTTTCGTGAAAGTCTGCAAAAAAAAAAAAAAAAAAACCACAACATTTAATTAAAAAAAAAAAAAAAAAAAAAAAGTAAACACATTTATGCAGGGGGCGCAAGCCCCCCTGCACCCCCATGTGAGAGGGTGTGCCCCCACACCCCCTACTTTTATATTCTCTCTCCAAGATCGCACTATTGTGGGGAAAAGGGAATATTTCCTTATCTCCACTGTACGGGGATCTCAGCAACAGCCATTCTGTCATTTTTTTTAGCTCACTTTAGTGAAAGTGCATTTTCGGTGAAAACGCACTTTTGCCAAAGTGTGCTCGCCTGTTTTGGTTTCGGTGAAACGAGCTTTCGCTCAACAGTCCTAAATCCTCATAATGTATACTTAAATAAATGCAAATCTATATACCTATAATATATACATACCCACATGCGGGTGTCATACAAGCGGGCTTAACTATCACTTTATCTAATCACAAGTGGTTGAAAAAAGGAATCAAATCACATTTGATCTAATGATATTATTCAGTATATTTTACCACTTTTAACACTAATAATAAGGAAAGATTATAATTTTTTTGATCACTGGTATGAACTTTCCTAAAGATGTCTAAGTAATATGGCGGTTTGCTTTCTAACTGTATGCTGGATTGTGCGAGCTGGTGATGTGCACTGCCACGGTTTTCCCTTTCTTCCACTGTACTGAGACCATGGAAATGTATATAAGTTAAGGGGATCTGGGGGTGGAGGAGGGCTTGTTCCCCTGCACAAAACTTTTTTTTTCCATTTTTTGTTTTACTTATTCATTTATTATTAATATTATTTTTGTAGTGATGCTGAGTTAAATGAGTTGTATTTACACTAGTTGTGTTTAGATATTCTGTATTTTAAATCAAATGACATTCATCTATACATACAGACCTACATACATGCTATACCAGCTTATACCTGGTAGCTTTTTTAGCTAAATTGTTCAGCAGAATAAATTTCTCTCTCTTAGTAAATAAATAAATAAATAAATAGATAGATACACACATACATAAACAAAAGGATGAAGGAATAAATAAACAAATAAACAAATAAATCTCTGTTTTCTGATGAAGCTGAGTTTTTAAAATCATCTGAGGATTTGTCTTTTATTTTGCATATGGCCTTTAGTTCATTTGCAAGCCACTGACTTTGTTGCTTTCCAAACTCTAGAGATTTTTTTGCAAAGTATTTGTCTTGCAGATAAAATGATGTGTTAGTAAAGGGAGGTGCTATAAATAGTTGAGTCTTGCCAGGATACTAAGGGATTTCACTTTGTATCAAAAAGTTCATTTTGTAATGTATTCATATTTTCTTATTTTCTTGGTTAGAAGGTTATTGAGGTGGGAAGATACTTGTTAATTGCCATTTTTAGGGTACAACTAATAGGGCAATGCTTATGGGGAAGAATGGGCATTTTTGAAATTTTCTTTGGCTTGTGGGTAATTCCTAGATCTAACAGGGCCTGTTTCCCTGTTTTAAACTTAGGAATAGTGGGATCCTTTCACCAGTTGAATAAGCCTGTAGTTAGTAGAGACATAGCTAGGGTAGGGTGCAGAGACGACTGCCCCAGGTGCAAGGTGTTAGGTAGCATGACCAGCACAGTAACGAAGAATGATGATAGGGCAATGCAAGTCAGTGTGTGATTGCGTTTGTTGGGCTACAGTATCTGCAGACTTTTGTATCTGCTTGAATTACTTGTTAACTATGTGTGTGAGTGTGTTAGCTCCTTGCTACAGTTATTTATTTTTTTGTCAACTCTTGTTGGGGGGGGTCCAACCAGGGAACTGGCCAGGTTGGGTAGCAATTGATGCAGTTACATGCTGTGCTGGTTAGTTAACCTTATAACAATTATGTCAGTAGGGTTATATAAAACGAAACAGTATTTCATATTTAATATGTTTAGATTTGGGCCTTGAAATGATGTGAGCAAAGCAACCTAATTATTAAAGAGACATTTTATAACTTTTAAGAATATGCTTATGGGGCTTAGAAGATATAAAAACATCATATTTTGAGAGACCCTCTGCAGTGAATATTATGTTTCCCTTCTGAGAGCCATTTCTCAGCATGTTCACATGCTGTCAGTGCACTTTTTCCCATCACCACACCTGCATAGGAAGGTACACACAGCCCCATGAGTGACAACCTCTCAGACCTTGCTACCCATCACCAGGCTGCATTTAGGATCATTAAAAATGTGCTTGTGTGTGTGTGTGTGTGTGTGTGTGTGTGTGTGTGTGTGTGTGTGTGTGTGTGTGTATGAAATGAGATTCAAATTAACACATTGCAATGTTATCAATTTATTAAGATGAAAATCAGTTATTAGGCTGAATATCATTTCAAGTATAATATTATTTGTTTAACAACTTTTGTGGTCCTCAGGACTGTCTAATTTATACTCTAAGAAGTCTGAATGTTTCTAACACCTTGAATTGTTCTGTTTAATGTACTTGTGCTTGTTAATTTTTCTCCCCGGGCCTCTGCTGAAAATGGGCTACTAGCCCAGTCAGACTTTCCCGGTAAACAAACGTAAATAAATAAATAATAAATAAAATTATACTTGTGTTTAAAAAATACATTATGTTGATTAGTACTAATTATCAGTGTATTCATTCTAGTCAGTCCACCACCAAATGTCACTTTACTTACTTACCTATTCAAAGATCCTGTAGACACAAGTGAGCTACAAGATACTCATGACCCTGGTTTTCATACAGTACACTTTGAGTGCTCGTGACTCAAGTACTTGTAGCAGACCCAAAGAAAGGTGCTAAATACGTCTATAAGGAATCAGAGGAGTTGTGAGGCTTTTTTAAAGCTGGTATAATTGAGACTGTGAAGCAGCAGGATACAGTGAATGTACAGCAGTAGCATCGCACTCCATGTGTGACTGATGAGGTCATTAACCACATTAATGATTTCATTCACTTTACACAGAGTTAACAAGTATTGGTCAAAGGAAAACCACAAAAATCAGACAGCATGAAATACTCAGGAAATATGAATCATAATTCAAGGGCAGTAATGAATGCTTTTATAAGCAATCTACAAGTCTTTGCTCATACTTTTTAAGTAGAACCATTTGGGAAACAAAATTTAGGGGGCATTTTTATTGCATGGGCTTAGTTATGAAATTAGATGAATTCTAATACTAAGAGGCTGCTTTTGTATGAAAACTGTATGTTTCAGTATATGTGGATCTTTAAGTTTTATTTAACTATATGAAACTGTAGTATAGTGTTTCCATGGTATGATGAGTCATTACTTAAGTGTGCTTCTGAAACTCATATGCAATCAATATTATTTAAAAACTTACAAAGATCTGGCCAGATATATAAGAGTTTAACTATGATTTCATGAATTCTACATTCCACAGAAGCAGTCAGTATTAGCTGTGTCTCATGAGCTTTACATAATACCATCATAGGCACCCAGCTTTCCAGTTTTGTTCCCACTTGCTTACTGACATGGGCTGAAGAATCCCATATACTTGCTATAATACCATTTATCACTGTCTTATTGTGCGCTGATCAGTAGCCTCTTGTTTTCCATCATACATATATTGTTATACTATATCCTGCCTACATAACCCATACCACCGAACCCCTAACCACTGTGTGCATAGACGATAATGTACAAAACCAGCATTTGTTTCCATGGTAATGGCCCTGTTGTTGCCATTGTTCCTGTGGTTGTTGCTTGCCATTAGTCTTCAACATGAGTGGTGCCATGCAGTGCAAAAGCCATTGTCCCACCCCCCCCAAGAAAGGATAGATTACTTTTAGACTCTCAGTTCTTCTCCTGTTGCAGTTGTCTATCTGGATCCTAGGTAAAAAAAAAATGTACCCTAAGGTCACCAGTAGCACAAGCAGAAGCATTCCCTCAACACTACTGGGACAACTAACTAATAAGGAGTTCTTAGTGTACCTGGTTTAGCTGTCTGCCCTGTTCATGCCCCCAACAGAACTGCCCTACACCATGTTCTTAATTCTTGAACTCTCTTCCAATGTTTATTAGGCATATTCCTTAAGAAGGCTATTATATGTATGCACACTTTCTACTACTTGCTCACATTCCCACAGGAATAACAATTGTTTAAGTTGTGTTTTTGTTTTGTACAACCCTTCTTTTTCTGAAAGGCACTGTTCTTGTTAATTTTTCTATATTCTGTTTGCCTCAATCCCTGCAACAGTCAAGCCTCCCCATCTGTTTTACTGCACTGAGAGATCTCAGGTAAGTTGCCAGAGATACCATGTGCAATATAGCAGTTATCAATGTTGTGGTACCTTACTGCCTGTTTTCCTCCAGCCCATAATATTTGTAACTTTCCATTACTGCAGCTTTCATTTTGTACTAAATTGACATGCTGAAGTTTGTGCAGGTTTTGGAGGAATGGCCTAATGTATTTACCTCACAGGCACAAGGTACAGAGTTGAAGTCTCTGCATTGGTAATGCTCTGTTTGTTGGCTAGGTATGTAACAGTCTGAAGACTGGTTGGTTGACATAATGGTTAAGGTAATTACCTTACAGACACAAGATATTGATTTTAAGGTTCACCTCTGAAAGGGAAACTGGCTAGGCTTAAATAGCCCATAAGGGCAGCTAGCCGAGTACTCATCTATGAACAAGTCAGGTTTATATTCTGTCTGGTGGCATTAGTATGTAGAGAGTTTGTATTCTCCTTCTATTCAACTGATGTTATTGGTACTCACAGTACGAATCCAGTTTTAGTCCACTGATTTCTAGAATTGAACTCTTGGCCTTGACATTTTGGACTTTCAACATCTGGCTGCCATTCTCATTATCTTACTTAATACGCTTCCTTCCCACGTGAGTGTAGCGTTCAGGCTGCTGTCAGCTACTAATGTGTGTCTGTCTGGGTAAGAAGCATTAGGCAGAGTTTGTGGTCCTCCTTGGCTTTTACATCCTGCAGTCAAGTCTGTAGCTAACTGGTCATCTTTATCTTTCTACACTGGCTCGCTGTCTGTCTTATCAGGTGGCTTCAATAGGTTTACAGCAGCAGCATCTAATGTCACTGTAACTGTTGGGATCAATGATTCCTGCCATCCTGTCAACATTTGGAAAAATGTGAATTACTAGCTGCAGGCTGTTTGCTACCATTACACCATATTCTGTGGCTTTAGCTATTATTAACTTGTTTTTTAACTCTGGCCACTAGATTTTGTTGTTGATTAAGACTCTGCCTGCCTTCCTTTCCAGCTACAGTTTTATCATATGGTGTTCTGGGCACATTAAATATAGAGACTGACGTGCTACTGACCCTGAAGTATTCTCATTATATACCTGGTGCTTTGTGTCTTTACAGATGTGTTTATCCATGAAAGGAAAACTCCACCCTCTCCTACAGTTTAACGTAATCCTTTGTTTGCTATTCTCCATATAATATGGTTCTAGTATTGTGTAGGTAACAGATCCCTGTTTGTACTTTATTAAATGTTCATTCCTTGCCTTGGAATCAAAGGAAGGGAAAGCTCACCTACTTTTTTTAAGCTTAACTTCTCACATATTTTGCAGAGGAACTTCTCTCTACCTGCATGACATACTACATGAACAGAGAAATCTGTAGTTTAGCCTGTCAGGTACTGCTATCAGCCTTAGATGGGCAATTAATCCTGCTGATGTCAGGAGCACACCAGCTGCTATAAAAAAGATAGAAAGTTGTGGAACTGTCTTTATTGCAAAATGAAGGAGAGCTTAACACTCCCCTTTTATACCAAAACAAACAAATTAGATCAGTCATGGGTTTAAAAGCAGTTGTCCCCTCTTCTGACAAATTTACATAAGCAACATTACAGTACTGAAATGCTAAACTTTAAATGTCAGTTATTTAATATATTTTACATATTTGGAAAACTTAAATGTAGTATCAAAGATTTGTGTGACATTTAGAGAAAAGTCAGAAAATATTTTTTCATGTAAAGTATCAACACATTTACCATTTTCAAGACCCCCCAACACACACACACACACACACACACACACACACACACACACACACACACACACAAAACAGAAGTGCAGAAAGAAAGACAGGTGGCAACCCTATTAACTAAGTGCACCAATACTGTTTATAAAAAGGACTTTTATCCTTTTTTGTACCGTCCTTCTAGAAGGTGATGCATATCTGGTACACGGATCCATGTTAAGAGACTCTCACTGACTCTGAGCCAGTCCTTAAAGCAGTAGAGTGCATAAGACATTTCTAGTCCACAAAGGAAATGTGACCATTGATGGCAACCATAATATAAAGCTGAATTTGCATTTACTATGTGCCCTTGCTTGAAAAACATTAAGAAAAGGAAATAAGAATGCTTTAACTGTGAAAAAATGTGCAGGCATCTAACTGTGTCTGTATATATAGATATATATATATATATACATATGAAGTACATGTGTGTAGCACACATCTTACATGCATGTACAGAAACATATGAGTGTGAGTGTATAACATAATGGTGAAATAGATATTGTATGCCTGTGTGTGTTTACTTCATGTCCTTTAAATAAAAATAAATCAAAATGGAAACTGTGTGTGTGTGTGTGTGTGTGTGTGTGTGTGTGTGTGTGTGTGTGTGTGTGTGTGTGTGTGTGTGTGTGTGTATTTATATGGCTTTATATGGTCCAGTTTACAATGTAGTATGTTGAAATTCAGTATTATGGGTTTCAGTCTTATGGGTTTCAGTCAAGTGACTTTTCACTCTTTTGAAATGTCAGTCTTATGGTTTCAGTTAAATGCTTTTCAGTCAAATGAGGTTTCTATCATATGATAGGGATCCATATATATATATATATATATGCCAGTATCATCAAAAGGATTATAATTAAAGCCTAAAATAGGGACTGCATTTTTAAAATTGTTGTTAACCTTTATATTCACAGGCAATGCTCTGGGGAGAAGGTTTTCTATAACACTTCATCGATCTTCTTCCAAACTAGATAAATTAGCATAAGAATAAAATAGAACAGAGCGATACCTGTGGCGAAAAAGACTAGGGGCTGAGAAATACCAATGTTTCAACAAAATGATTAATTGATTAATATAATTGTTTTTTAAATGTCATTACAAAATTTATTTATTTATTTATTTATTTATTTGCATTTGTTAACCGGGTTGGTCCAGCTGGGTAAGAATTACTCTTTTTCAGTGGAGACCCGAGGGGAAAAGCCCCAAACAGACATACAAATACATACGAATAGAGACAAATTAACAATATTACAGAGGAAAACAATATTATGGGTACAATGGATAAGAAAAACATGAGTATAAAATGCAGTTGTTTTTAACTGTGAATTATTCTGAAGAAGTCTTTCTTGGATGAAAGCAGAAATAAAGATTTTGTATGCTAATTTATCAGTCTGGAAGTGCTATTTTGGTGGATTTTTTATTTTTACACACACACACACACACACACACACACACACACACACACACACACATATATATATATATGTGTGTGTGTGTGTGTGTGTGTGTGTGTGTGTGTGTGTGTGTGTTTGGGTGAGTATATATATATTTATTTAGATATATATATATATATATATATATATATATATATTTAGTTTTATATATATATATATATATATATATATATATATATATATATATAATATATAGATAGCCTAGCTATAGCCTAGCCTATAACTCCATCGAAAAGCAAGGTGCAAGCAAATCTCAGAGAGATGCAAGACTCCTGGCTTAGTAGAAAGGCAAATGAGATCCAGAAGTATGCTGATAGCAACAACTCCAAGCATTTCTATGATGCCCTGAAGACCAATGATGACCATCTACAGGCCACAGTCCTCTGGAACATCATCACTATTCAGTGCCAATGGATCCACCCTGCTTACTGACAAGAAAGCCATCCTAGAAAGATGGGCTGAGCACTTTAACAATGTCCTGAATAGGCCCTCCTTTATCAATACTGAAGTCATTGACCACATGCCGCAAGTAGCCATTAACACCTCCCTGGAAGAACCTCCAAAGGAATCAGAAGTAAAGGAAACAATTAAGCTTCTCTCTAGTAGTAAAGCACCAGGCTCTGACTCCATTCCTGCTGAAATCTACAAGACAGGGGGACCAGTCTTGTTACAGAAGCTCACCGAGCTGTTCCAAACCATGTGGCAACAGGACGTTATCCCTCAGGAGCTAAAGGATGCCACCATTGTCCATCTCTATAAGAGAAAGGGAAACAGGCAGTCTTGTGACAACCACAGAGGAATCCCTCTTCTGGTCATTGCCGGCAAAATCCTTGCCAGAGTCCTCCTCAACCATCTCATTCAACACATGGAAGATGGACACCTGCCAGAGAGTCAGTGCAGCTTTAGAGAAGGCTGAGGGACACTGGACATGATATTTGCAGCACATCAAATTCAGGAGAAGTGCCAGGAACAAAACAGGGACCTTTATACAACGTTCGTGGACCTGACTAAAGCCTTTGATACCGTTAGTCATGAGGGGCTATGGCGGATCATGGAGAAGTTTGGCTGCCCAGGTAAATTTATCAGTATGGTGTGCCAGTTCCATGATGGCATGCTTGCTCAAGTACTGGATGATGGAGAGTCCTCTGATGCCTTCCCAGTTACCAATGGAGGCATCATATATATTGGCACCTATGCTGTTCAGCATGATATTCTCGGCCATGTTGGCAGCTGCAATGATGAAGAAACCAGCATCAAGATTAGATACAGGACTGATGGCAGGCTGTTCAACCTGCAGAGGCTACAGGCCAAGACCAAGGTTGAAGAGGACTTTCTTTGAGATTTCCTGTTTGCAGATGACTGCACACTCAATGCTGCCACAGAGGCCCAGATGCAGCAGAGTATGAACTGCTTTTCCACTGCCTGCAGAAACTTTGGCTTCACAATTAATACCAAGAAGACTGAGGTTTTGCATCAGCCTGCACCACAGAAGACATATTTAGAACCAACTATCACCGCTGAAGGTGAGATCTTGAAGGCTGTTGACAAGTTTACATACCTTGGCAGCACACTCTCCAGATTTGTGAACATTAATGATGAGGTAGACACACGCATCGCCAAGGCAAGCTCCACATTTGGACAGTTGCGGGAGTCAGTGTGGGAGAGAAGAGGCATTAAACTGTCCACAAAGCTGAAGGTGTACAAGGCAGCTATACTGCCCACATTACTGTATGCCTGTGAGAAATGGACTGTGTATGAGCATCATGCCAAAAAGCTGAATCAATTCCATATGAACTGCTTAAGAAGGCTGCTGGCAGGACAAAGTTCCAGACACAGCTGTCCTCTTTCAAGCAGGACTGTTAAGTATCTACACCCTGCTGAGGAGAGCCCAAGTCAGGTGGGAAGGCCACCTTGTATGTATGCCAGACACATGCCTCCCAAGAGACTGTTCTATGGTGAACTTGCAGTAGGCAAACGCACACAAGGTGGGCGGAAAAAGCACTTCAAGGATACATTGAAAATCTTCCTGAAGAACTTTGGAATTTACCTGGTCTCCTGGGAAATCCTAGTGCAAGACTACCCAGCCTGACAAAACTGCATCAGCAAAGGTGCTATCTCCTATGAGCAGAGCAGGACCGCAGAGGCACAGAGGAGGTGTGAGCTGCGTAAATCCACAGCCAACTCATTGCCAACAAACTCAAATGACCACTTGTGCCCAACGTGTGGCAGAGCTTTTCAAGCCTGCATCGGATTGATCAGCCGCAGATGGACACACCATACTCAGTCAACCTCCTTGACGTGATATCTTTGGTCATCGTCAACAACGACGGATGAACAACAACACACACACACACACACACACACACATATATATATATATATATATATATATATATATATATATGGGTCTACTTGCTATTATCAAAAACCCACTTTACAGAACTTCAAAAAAATAGAACAACTTCACCGAATGCTTACATTCACAAACTCTCAGATCACAGGAATTTTACTCCAGGAAAGGAACCACTTGGCCACCATGGTGAACTTTGCCCTTTTCCCCACTGTAATGTGATCTTGGAGTTAGCATATTTAGTTAGGGTGTGAGTGTGGGGGGCAAACACCTTGGATGCTTTTAATTTGCTTTGGTTTCTTTATTTAGTGGCCAAGTGGTTCCTTTCCTGGAGTAAAATTCCAGTGATCCAAGAGTTTGTGAAAGTAAGTGTTTGGCAAAGTCGCCCAGGTTTTTTTTAAGTTTGGTGCAGTGCATTTCTGATAATAACAGGTTGACCCATAAACATATATATATATATATATATATATATATATATATATATATATATATATATATATATATATATATATATATATATACACACACACACACACACACACACACACACACACAAATATAAAAGATAATACTATATGTGGGATGCTGCAAACACTTAGAAAGAAATATGCAATGTATATTTTTTTAAGTAGTCACACCTGCTCTGACATATGGATGTGTCTGTGTGTGTGTGTGTGTGTGTGTGTGTGTGTGTGTGTGTGTGTGTGTGTGTGTGTGTTTATATACATAACCCACATATATACAGATGCACACAAAAATATACATTATACACGGAGAATGTGTGTGTGTGTGTGTGTGTGTGTGTGTGTGTGTGTGTGTGTGTGTGTGTGTGTGTGTGTGTGTGTTATATAACTGTCAGCTTTCTAATCAACCTCCTTTTTCCTATTTTCTATATGTCCCAAATGTTTTTTCAAAATAAGATTCCACTGTTATGGTTGTTCCATTTGAAAATTTGTAGGTTTATTATGTTTTCATACTACCTTAGAACAACAAAAGTGATTTAGATATGATTACCCAACCACCATTTTCTTTTGTGAAATCAAAAAACATTCACATTCCTAGTCAGAAAACAATCTAACAGTGCTGTGAGTTGTGCAATATGCATGCATACACTTCATTATTTATAATAAAGTTAACATAGTATAGATAAGCATTTTTAATGTATACATTCTATTTAATGTTCTTTAATGTTTTACTTATTCGCTGTCACTCCTTGGCTATGTCTTGTGTATGCATTCTTTACCAAGTTTCTTTATGGAAGTATTTTGTTTTCTTTGTATTGCTAAGTGCTTTTATTACTTGTTATTATCTTTGCCATTGTAGCCTGAGTTATAGCTGAAAAGGGTCATGTGACCAGTATACTTTCCTCATTAAAGTATAAATAAATACAAAATAGAAAAGGGGGGAGAACATGACAGAAATAATTAAGGAACTAGTAAAGATCATTGCTATTCTGCATCATTCATGAGAGAGAGAGAGAAAAATTCCCCACTGATAACATTGGGAAGTAGCAGACAGACTTACTTTGGAGTCCTCTCCAGTAGTAGTTGTCACCTGTACATGATAACAGCAAGGATCATTTATTGCAGTGAGAGTTTTCACACCTCAGGATAAGAGTGTGGGGGAAGTCTGTCAATTCCTTTAGAACTACAAAATAATCCATTTACAAAGAACTGCCATTTATCTACTTTATTTTTCTGGAAGTAGCTAACAGCTATTTGTAGTATAAAGCAAGGTCTGACAGACACAAAAATGAGACTCACTCAAAGAAACATAGAAGTAGCTCTGTTACAGAAGGTGTGTTAGATGACAGTGATTCATACTCCTGCCATTCTATCTTAATGGCATGAAAAAACAACACCACTTCCATAGGTCTAGCATGACTCATATAAAGAGGACTTGAAATATATTCTAGAAAGAAGAAATGAAAGCAAGAATTCAAGATCACATTACCAAGGCAGGCCCCATCGGCTGTCATTTTGTGAGAAACACATTAAAATTGCAAAAGAAGCTCTTGGATTGACTTTGAGACACTACATAGTTCAGAAAACAAAGATGCAATGAAAAAGAAATCTTTAAGGTCTAAGTTGAAGTTTTCATTTAATGTTTGGAGTGGTCCTATCAGTTGGTTCTATGATTCAGCAAGTCGCACCCTTTAAGTGTCCAAATTCCTAAGTTTCACACTGATAATAAGCTGTTTGCTGACCAGTAGCAACATTTCATTGAGTTCCCCCAGGCTGTAGGATATTGATTCTTTAATTTTGTTTTGACTTTTTTACAGGTTGACTTAATTTGTCTTTCTTTCTTTCCAGTAATGTGGGGCTTACTACTATAAACTAATGATTTCTTTTCAGGATTGATTTTTAGATCACTGCTTGCTTTCAGTATTGAATCAATTAATCCTAAACTTTATTTTTTCCCCTTTGCAGAGTGGACATCAGCAGTTTCAGGTTACAATATCCTCTAATAGGGCAGCTTGTGGTACTGGCTGATGGGCTGTAGTTCCCCCATGAAAGAAAAACTGAAATCTAATTTTATTTTATTTTTGCTTATTTATTTATTAATTTTTTCTTACATTTTAAAATAATTTTCTTTCCCGCTTTGTTGATCAAAACCCAGGGCATTCTACTGTGCATGTATAGAGTTTTGCTTTCTGTTCAAAGAAGAAATAACTTTGCTTTACTGGACTAAAACAGGCCAGTATTAGACCTACTCTAAATAGACAGTTACACTGAACCTTATTAGAGGTTATCCTGCATTTTCAACATGGCAGAAAAGTCATTTAAAGAGGAGGATGACTGGGCTACTGCATGAAATAATAAGGAGCCATTTCATATTGGTTCAACCCGCTCAGATGCTTGAGGCAGCCAAAAAAAGTGAAACAAATAGATGCAGAGGTATTAACATACAAGTAAGTGATCTTTTTAGTAAAGTTTATTTATCTATTTTTAATGCCACTGTCATCCAGTCTGTAGGACAATAAGTATGTTTTTAAATTTGTGTGTGTGTGTGTGTGTGTGTGTGTGTGTGTGTGTGTGTGTGTGTGTGTGTGTGTGCGCATGGGTGAGTTTGTGGATCTGTGTGTGCATGTATGTGCAGAGGAGCATTGCAATGGATTGTAGAGTATGGTCTTGACAAAAAAAAAAGCTGAAATACATTCCTGGGCCATTATTTGTTTACTTTTTCTTCAATTTGATTGCAAGTATATATCTTAAGGGTACGCAGTTATATGAGTGGCTGTAACATATGGTTGTGTGTGTGTGTGTGTGTGTGTGTGTGTGTGTGTGTGTGTGTGTGTGTGAGAGAGAAAGTGGGGGAGCTGCACTATATGGTTCATAGGTTCATAGGTAGGTTCTAGGCTATCAGCCCAAGGGCCTAAGTAAACCTAGCCAACCAGGTTCCCTGGCTTACACCACCCAAGAAAGTTAATTTCCTGTGCCACTGTCGAGCAGAGCCACAGAAGTGATCCCTGGGGTGTCTTTCCTATTTCCCATCCACTCATCAAGATTTTTCTTGAAGAGTGCAAATGAGGAACTTTGCTTGACATAGATGGGTAGCTTGTTCCAGAGTATAGGAAGTCTCTGGGACAGGAATCTATCCCTCCAGCATGTACTGTTTATTGTGGTGACAAGGCTTAAGTCCCCAGAGCATGTAGCTCAGAGAAACTATGATTTCTTTAGGTGTAGCATGTCCAACAGCTCTGGGATTAATGTAGCTTTATATGTTAGGCAGAGATCTCCTCGAAGTAGGCGATATGCTACAGAGTAAAGCTGGAGTTTTTTCAGACACTCAGTGTAGGGCATCTGTTTGAGGCCAGTAATCTTCTTTGTAAGGTACTTCTGCGGACTTTTCAGCTGCTACAGATGTCTTGTGAGGTACATTCCAAAAGGGGTGTTGTACTCTATAATGGGTCTAATGAGTGCCAAGTAGAGGGGAACAATGACCTCTTTTTTCCTGGATGAGATCCCTTTTGTGATGAGGTATGCCACATAGAAGGATTTCCTGACTACTGTGGTGATGTGATTATCAAAGGAGAGACTACTGTCCACCTGGGTCCCATGGTCTCTTTTCACACATTTGGTGTTAAGTAGACTGCCATTTATGTGGTAGTTTTTGGGTACTGAGTTTTTACCAAACGGGATGACAATGCACTTTTTGGCATTGAGCTTGAGGCCATGCCTCTGACACCAGGCATCTGTCTCATTGAGGCCCTTCTGTAGGATGTCCACATCATTTGGGGACTTGACTATGGCTCCTAGTTTGAAGTCATCTGTGAACTTCATTAGCCAGAGGCCTTTTGTGTTATCCTGTACTTCAGAGAAGTAGATACCAAACAGGAGAGGTCCCAGGACTGAACCCTGTGATATTCCACTTGTCACTGGCTTGAAGTCAGATTTGGAGTCTGCAGCTTTTACACTGTGGGTTCTGTCAGTGAGCCAGTTGGCAACCCATCTTGTGACATAGGGATTTATACCTCGTTAAGTGAGTTTAGCTATAATTCCAGAATGGGGGATGGTGTTGAAAGCCTTGACGAGGTCAAGATAGGCTGTGTGGACCACCTCACCCTCATCTATGGCTTAGGTGACTGCCTCAAGGAAGTCGATCAGGTTCAGAAGGCATGATCTGCCTTTCACAACCCCAAACTGGGTGGGGTCTACAATTTGGAGGTTACCAATGCCTTTGTGAGTTCCATGATGGTATGTTCTATGGCCTTGCCTAACAAAAGCAAGCAGAAATACATTCTATTGTAGCCATTAATCTGCCTTTCATTTATGTATGTATTTATTTGTTTGACCACAATCAGACATTTAAAATATGCACAGTAGTTGGCAGGTGCATATGTGTGTGCTTGTGTATGTGTGTGTGTGTGTGTGTGTGTGTGTGTGTGTGTGTGTGTGTGTGTGTGTTGTATGTGTGTGTGTGTGTGTGTGTGTGTAAATGGGTGTGTCAATATATGTGTGTATGCATGGGAGAGTTTGTAGGTCTATGTGTGTATGTATGTGCAGAGGGTCATTGCAATGATATACATTCCTGGGCCACTAGTTTTTCATTTTTTCTTCCATTTGACTACAAGTAGACATCTGAAGGGTACATGGTTGTACAAATGTATGTAACTGTGTGTGTGTGTGTGTGTGTGTGTGTGTGTGTGTGTGTGTGTGTGTGTGTGTGTGTGTGTGTGTGTGTGCGTATGTGCGTATGTGTGTGTGTGTGTGTGTGTGTGTGTGTGTGTGTGTGTGTGTGTGTGTGTGTGTGTGTGTGTGTGTGTGTGTGTTGCTATGAGTTGTGCTATATGGTTCTAATCAAACCAACCAAACATTCATTATTGTGGCCATTATTTATGTGCCTATTATTTATATATGTTTTCATAAGTTTGACCACAATACGAAATCTAAGGTTTGCACAGTCCTACGTGTGAGTGCAATTGGTGGGCATGTGTGTGTGTGTGTGTGTGTGTGTGTGTGTGTGTGTGTGTGAGTGCGCATGCGAGCTTATGTGTGCATGGCAGAGGGGGTTGCAATGGGTTGCATGTTATGTTTTTGAAAGAAGTGAGTTTAAATATATTATTGGGCCATTGTTTATTAATTAATTTGATTGCAAGCAAACATTTGAGGTATACACAGTCATATAAGTGTATGATTCTTGACATCAAGGAGAAATGCCTTCCTGTGGCCATGGATTTTATTCTTTTGATGTCAGACATATAAGTTGTACACAGTCATATAAGTTGCTTCAAGTTGTTGACACATGTATGTGTGTTTGTGTCAGCATGGGAAAGGTGGATTACAGTGGGTTGACTGTATGATTCTGACAGCAGTGAACTGAAATGCATCATTATGATCATTATGTATCTATCCAATAATTTCATCAAAATCATATCTCTGAGGTATGCACAGTTAATAATGTGGCTACACCTGGTGAACAACATTGTGTGTGTGTGTGTGTGTGTGTGTGTGTGTGTGTGTGTGTGTGTGTGTGTGTGTGTGTGTGGTTAGGGATAAACTACTCTACCCAATTATTATTATTTTTATTTTATTGCAGTTTGACATCTGAGGTGTACACAGTCAATAAAGTTACTATAATTGCTAGGTGCAGAGGTTGCTTGTGGATAAAAATAAGCCTAACTGGCCCTACTGTTTTTGTTGAAGTTAAGCAGTCATTATTCTGATGTTTCAAGACAATTGTTTTGTATTGTAAGTTGAAACACTTTACTGTGACTCCTGTGTGTGAAACAGAGTTGAAATACATTACTGTGACCATTTTATCACTTAGAAAGATCTGTGTTGTACCCTTTCAACAAAGCAGCTACAATCTCTGTGTACAGGAGATCTCTGTGGTAAAAGTGACTATCATTAAACTGTCTTTGCAGGACTCATTTACTTATTCAAAGCAAAATAGAACACTTCACTGCAGGTACTCGTGGAAATAAAGTTAAATATATTAATGTCACCATGTTAACATAATCAGACATCTGATTTCTGCTCAGTCAAAAAGTGGCTATAATTCAAGCTATGGGTCCCCTCTATCATCCAGGAAATCCATAGCATGTATTTAAGCTTATTGGAAACATGCATTATCCAACCTAATACCATATTCATGAGCAACATTAATTACCCCACTATTAAGTTGGGATCATATACAATATCAAGCATACAAGCACAAAGATTCATGAATTTTGTAAACACAAAATCCATGGACCAGACTGTCAATATGTCGACCAGGGGTACAAACATACTAAATTTGGTCCTCCCTAATATGGGAGAGTGATGTGCACCCACTTGTTTATTGTCTTGTCTGGTAAGTTCAGACAACAAAATGGTCTCCTTTGAAGTAAAAATAAAGCTGAGAACCCTAGCTATACCTGGAATGGTCAGGAAGTACTCTAACACTAACCTCCTACTATTAAGTGATAACCTGGTAAAATGTAAGCCCATATAAACCCTACAAGCACTGCTGCCTTCACCTAACAGTTCACAGAAACCTTATACAAGCATGTTAATAGCTGCATAAAAGCAGATAACTTACTCAAAAAACAAGCCACCTTGGTGTAATCGCAACATCAATAGGTTGTATAGCAGAAGGAAGAAAATCATGGCAAAAATTAGGAGGTGTAGCACCCAGACGGATAAAATAACTCTCATCAAACTAAACAACTCAGAAGACAAATAAAGTCTGCCAAAGCCAAATTTGAGGTAAATTTGGCCTCTCATGCCAAGGGCAATTATGAGGCATTCTTTAGCTATGTCTGCAACCTCAAAGGCAATACACAATTATGTGCAGAGCTCATTGTTAATGGAATCATCTATACTGAGCCGGAAGATATAGCAAACCTACATTGCAGGCAAATTCATCTCTAACTTTATCCTTCTCTCCTCCTCAACCTCCCTTTTCGAAATACCATCAAATTTAACTCCTACTATTTCTAAGGAACAGGTCCTCAATACCCTCTCTAAGACCAACAATACTCCATCATTGGACCCGGACAATATCCCAGGATGCCTTCTAAATAGCATGCAAAATGACCTATCATGCCTTCTGGAATTGCTGTTTAACTTTAACCTCCAAATGGGCTTCATGCCTTACGAATGAAGAACAGTAGCAGTCATCCATCTGCACAAAGTTGGGCCATCTACAGACCCTAGAAACTGCAGATCCATAAATCTCACTAGTCTGATATGCAAAGCCATGGAAAGAATTATCATGAAAATAATCAATAATGACACAGGAAACCTCCAGACACTAGACCCAACCCATCTGGGTTTCTTCAAAGGCAGATCATGCCTACTCAACCTGGTGTACTTCATTGAGAAGGACATCAAAATAATGGATAAGGGCAAAATGGTTTACACAGCCTACCTTGACCTGGCCAAGGTATTTGATGCAATACCCCACTCAGACATTGTTGAAAATCTCAAGAGGTTAGTTATACACCCTTATGTCACCCAATGTATAGCCAGCTGGCTCATAGACAGGACACAGGAATTTAAACTTGTAAAGTCACCCTACAAAGAGGCCGATCACAAGTGGAGTCCCTCAGGATCTTCTCTGTCAAGGGTCTCTGGCTGACTTAGTTGGCAGATGATTATTAATTACAAACTGTAATAGAATCCCTCATCAATGCTAATGTTGTCCAGGAAGGGCTAACACAGACAACTTGTATCAGAGCCATGGACTAAAACTAAATGCCAAGAAATGCACAATAATATCCTTCAGGAAGTCATTCACCCCTAGTAACTATTATATTGACAACACACCCCTAAAGTCAATCCAGTAGTTAGTGACTTGGGGACATTCATAGACAGTAATCTAGCCTTTGATCATCATATGTCTACAACACTGAAGAAATCATTATATGTTATGCAACTTATAAACAAAGGTATGGCATCAAGGTCCATGGAGGTCATTGTTCCACTGTATTCTGTATTCACCAGACCTATCATTGAGTACAATGCCCCTTTTGGTATATACCAAGCCAGACCCATGCAACAACTGTAAAGTCCACAGAGGCTCCTCACTTAAAGAAAACAGGGTATAAATAATATGCCTTATGTAAACTGCCTCAAAGCTCTACCCCAGTATTTTGTGTCCTACAGGCTGTTGTTGGAAGGTCTACGCCTGGCATACAAGGTATTCAGAGACCCCACCTTGATGGACATCCTGCATAACCATTATAAAGACTTATAAACCTTGCCTATGATATAAATAGAACCTGTTGGATAGACAGGTATGTATCCCAGAGATCCTTTCTCTGGAACAGGCTCCTCAACCATGTGAAGCAGATTTCAGCCCTAACCCAATTCAAGTGTAACATGGACAATTGAATGGGATCAGGAAATTCATTCCTGGTTTGGCACCTATGTCTCTAATGGACACAGGCAGCCTGTAACTGATTCATCTCACAGACCCCTGCTTATAAATGTTTCATACCCAAGCCCCTGCTTACACTTATGTTGCTCACATAAGCAGCAATTATTGTGATTTTACATACTATTGTGCATTTGTGTGAAGTAACTTGGAATCCTTTGCTGTCACTATAATCTGTATAAAACAATGTTGAAATAAATTAATACAAACATTATTATTACAATCTAACATCTGAGGTATGCAAATTCAGTAAAGTTGTTGTAATTACTAGCTGGAGGGCTATTTGCTACTTGTACTGACTGACTCTGTTGTCATTTGCTCAAGATAAAAAGTTATTATTCTAGCTTTGCAGTTCTAATAGGTAGTTCTGTAAAGTGAGATGGAATACTTTACTCTGGATACTATTTTTGTGAAATAAGACTTAAAGTAATGGCCATTGTTATACATTTTCATCACAATCAGGTGTTGGCTGTCTGCACAATCAAACAAAGAGGCTATAATTGCTGGGTATGGGGTCTGTTGATTACAGTTACTGGCCCTTGCTGTCATTTGCTAAACATTATTCTGACTTTTGTGATTAATATGCATTTCTATAAAGCAAGTTGAAATACTTAACAGTCGCTACTGTTTATATGAAACAAAGTTGAAATATGTTACTATGGCCATTTTATTACAACTAGACAACTGATGTATGCAGAACAAGCAAAGTGGCTATAATTGCTGGATGTAGAGCCAGTTTGTGGATGGAAGTATCTAATGATTCATTTTTTATTAATTTAGACAGTAATTAATGTGACTTTGCAGAACCAGTATACATTTGTGTGAAACAAGCTGAAACATTATATGTGGCCATTTTAAACATAGACATCTGTGATATGCAAAGTGAATACAGTGGCTATAATTAGTGTAGGGTTTGTCTGTGGATGATGATGATTGTGTATGTGGTGGTGTTATAGTGTATCTAAAAGTAACATAATAGCCATAACTAGATTCACTTTTCATCACAGTTGAATGTCAGCATTGTACACATTAAGTGGCTTTTTGATGTGCACAGGATGTGAGTGATAATAACTGATGTTTGGTATAGTGATACAGCAAGTAGCACAGTTATCTCACAGTGCTTTGCTCATTGCATGAAATATTGGCTGTGATCCCTTCCATGTGTAGCCTGCAGGTCCTTCCTGTCCGTATGCGTCTGTGTTTTTTTTCAAGTGATTTGGTTTCTTCCAGTTCCTCAAAGACAGGATGTAGGTGAACTGGTATTCCTCTGGCTTGTCTGAAGATAATAGTAGAGAGTGTGTGTGTGCATGTGTGTGAGTGTGTGTGTGTGTGTGTGTGTGTGTGTGTGTGTGTGTGTGTGTGTGTGTGTGTGTGTGTGTGTGTGTGTGTGTGTGTGTGTGTGTGTGTGTGTCTTGTGTGCTAGACCTCACTTATCAGGAGCAGAGTCTGTAGGTGTGTGTGTGTGTGTGTGTGTGTGTGTGTGTGTGTGTGTGTGTGTGTGTGTGTGTGTGTGTGTGTGTGTGTGTGTGTGTGTGTGTGTGTCTTGTGTGATAGACCTCACTTATCAGGAGCGGAGTCTGTAGGTGTGTGTGTGTGTGTGTGTGTGTGTGTGTGTGTGTGTGTGTGTGTGTGTGTGTGTGTGTGTTTGTGTGTGTGTGTGTATATGTGTGTGTGAGTGCGCATGTGTGCACGTGTGCGCATCTGCTCATGTGTGTGCATGTGTGTGCGTGTGTATGTAGCATTATCAGTTTTATCTGTGGAAACGCAATATTGAGGACACATGTATAATTCTTCTGGCTATCATTTAAATAAATAAAACACCAGGCCCCAGACCATTTGGCTGTATAAGGGAATTTTGACACAGGCTTAGTGGTGATCATCCTCAAACTCTGCCCTGGGCTCCACCTAGTGTAAAACTAGCCCTACTCAGAGGCATGCAGAGAAGGTTATTATACCCTGTGTGAAGCTGGAGACAGTGTGGCTGTTATTTATTGAACCTTAATGATAATCAAACCTCAGGCGTGCAGAAAAGGTCACTATAGCCTGTTTAGACACAGTATTATTTTTTAACATTCTTCACAACCAAAAATTAGACATGTATACAGGTAGTTTATTGTTGTAAGTGTGGGTGAGGGCATGTTGTGTTTTCATTACTGTGACCATTTCTGCTTTCACTTTTGCTCAGTCTTCTGACATCATAGGGATTCACTGAAAGTAGCTGTCTTTTGTGGGTACAGGTGAGAAAACATATGTTATATGTGGTGTATTTCGTATTTGAAAAAAAAAGTAAGACTGAATTTGTTTCCTTCATAGTTTTTGGTCAAGTCCTTACCGTTTTAGGGTCCTGATGAAAGTAACTGACCCCAGCTATTGTTTGATCACAGGTAAACTATCTTTGACCTGCCATAATATTGCTTCTGAAGCCCCATTAATTTGAACTCACCAGTCACCTCTGTACAGATCTAGTTCCATGTGGGCACCTTTAATTCTATAACTACATAATGGGTCAGATCTCATTTACTGTATTTATTCCATAAAGGATTTTATGTTGTTTCTTTCCAATTTTCATGACAGACTAGATTTGAGCATGGTATTACTTGACTTGTAATTGTCTATATGTAGTTAAAGTTGTAACTTTTCTTACAAATATACTTAGTCAGTTATTGATAATGTTGCAGTTTAATTCTTGCACTTAAAAGTACTGTAACTCTAGTTTTATAATTCCCCTTTGACTACATTTTTGCTACTTCTTACATGTTCCAGTTTTCACTTAAATTTGTTTACAATTTTACATACAGGTAGGTGTGATCCATTTTCTTTGACAACTGCCAAGTTGAACTTTTATTTATTTTATATATTTTGATTAGTTTACCAGATTTGTCTAACTGGATTTAGTCAAAGACTCATTTTCAGTAGAGGGCTTGGGAAAAAAACTCCAATATTTTGCAAATATTTTAAACAGACATTTGGTAATATATATGAACAATCATTAAGTAATATACTTTAACAATTACACATTCATTTGCTAATTACTTTGTATTCATATGAAAATAGAGGCAACTATTATAGTATAAAACACACTTATGCATTAGGAGTTGTTGAACATGGAGCATTTACAGAGGGGTATTAGTAGGTTTGTCAGATAAATAATAGATCATATGATTAGTGCTTAGAAATTCAAAGAAAGGAAGGTGAGGAAAGGAAGTAAGCAGGGCAGATAATGTTAAGATAGCTAAGATAAGGGGTATAAAGCAGTAAAGCAGGTTCAGAGACATTTATATGTATGGCTGTCATAAAGTTTATATGAGAAATATAGTGCTGGCTGTGAGCAGTGTCACAAACAATGCATAAAGCTTACAGATACTAGTAAAATTATGCAGATATTGGTGAAAACCTGTTGTGAGATATAGGGTTCTAAATGAAGATAAATGGTTTGATAATATGACAAGCTGAAAATAACAGCAGCCTTTACCCCAGAGATGTACAGAAACTGGTACATTGATTTGATAGGTGAAATTGTAGTCATGTTTTAAATGGGATTTCATTTTGAATGGATTTCAGTTGTAGTAGGATGTGGCTCCATAGTTTAGCTACACTATTTGAATACAGAGAGTCACCTGCAGTACTAGATGATTTGGCTGTAGTGATTAGTGATTTTTTTCTAGAGTGAAAAAATTCTAGTGAGGCAGTAGTTTTGTATGAAGTTGTTAAGGGCCAGTCAATTTTATGGCTTATAGAGAAGTCTGTATATTTTAGTTAGCAGAGAAAGAGCTATGGAATGTAATAGTTCTAACCAGTTCAGTTCAATGAAGGATATGCTGTGTTGTGTTCTGTTGTTATATTTTACTGAAAATGTGACTATTCCATTATAACATTGGTCATGTTTAGACAATTGTGAGACCTGAAGGTTAGAGATTATTTGGACAGCACAGTGGAGAGATGGCAGTAAGGAAGCACAGGCTGTCTTCTGGCTATGTCAGTAAGGTATTTTTTATAGGATTAAAGGTTCATAGGTATGTACTAAGCTAATGACCACCAGGACCTTTATAAGCCAATTTTGTCCTCTTGTAACATGTGTGTCTTAATTGGAGGGAGATGTTCTTAGGAAGGGTATGTTAGTTAGGAGGAGGTTTCTAAAAAGTTATGTTGGAGGGTATGTTAGTTAGTTAAAGTTTACTGTTGGCCTCTGTCTATAAGAGACACTGAGGGGACAGCCTGGGGATGAATTTATGATTACCCCCCAATGAAAGGTCAAGGGTATGTTTGAATCAGGCTAGGGGATGGACTTTGCTTCACTTGGCCAGAGACCCTGGTACAGAGTATTGGGATTATTTGAGACACATATCTGTCTCACCATGTTCTATTTATGTCATAAACAAGTTCATATTCCTAGAGTTAGTGTTTCTGCTGCTGCTCATTTTTGTGGCTGCCAAAAGCTTCACCAGGACTGGATCTAAGGATGCCTTATATGTCAAGCACAGACTGCATCCCAACAACCTGTAAGAGACAAAGTACATAGACATGACTCTAACTGATCTATATAGGACAATATATTAATACCATGGATTATGTTGGCAAGGAACCTCTGTGGGTGTTCCAGCTGTTGCATATGCCTTGTCAGGTGCATGCCAAATGGGACATTGTACTCAATTATGGGTCTGATAATGGCCAAGTAAAGCAGTGCTTTAGTTTGCAGAGACCTGGATGCCATAACCTTACTTATAAGTTGGGCAATATAGGATGATTTTCTTACTGCCTTGGCTATGTGTTGGTCAGATGCCAGATTACTGTCTACATATATTTCCAGATCTCTCATCACTGGTTCAACTCTTTGGGGTATCCTATGTGATGATGTGAAGTATTGCCAGCTATGCCAGGAGAAGTAGGGTAGTGGATGTGTAACATATGCCAGTATAGCTAGCTGGAGTTTTGTAAAAAAATTATATGTCATTTGTATATCAAACTGATTTGTACTGGTGCTTGTGTTGAAAATATATTTGTAAAGCTGCCTGTGTTACAAATGTACCAACAGTGGGAAATGCTGGACAGAAAAGCAATACACCTGTATGTCAGACTGCATTATAACTGTTAAAATGAATATATTGTATGACACTAGAAGAGAAGAGGTTAATCTCAGTCCAGACAAATTTGAAAAATAACAAATAACAACAAAGGCCACAATACCAAAGATTTATTAAAAGAACTTAGTGCATCGGCTGAAACAGCCTTCAAAGAGTAAAAAGCAAGTCACAAGACATTACTTAAATACACAATAAATAAGCCTTAGCAGCCAATTAAATAATTACATAATTAACAACTCATTCAATTACATACTTCCAATAACATTCCTTATTCAGCCCAAAAGGCTCCAAAGTACCATACTTTAATATAAAAAGAGTTTCACATTTTAAAAGTTTTTCTTTCAAAGTAATACATTCCTCCAATTTCACTTCTCCTTTTTCTAATACACATCCCTTCAAAGATTCGGGATTAGAGTTATGTATTGCCCTAAAGTGACCACCCAAGGGACTATCTAACTTATTATTTTTTTATGTCCCTAATATGTTCTTGAAGATGAACCTTAAAGGTTCTACACATATGGTATTATATAATTATTTATTTGGCTGCTAAGGCTTATTTATTGTATATTTAAGTAATGTCCTGTGACTTGCTTTTTACTCTTTGGTATCGTGGCCTTTGTCATTATTTGCTATTTTTTATTTTTCTGGTTGTTTTATATCACTTTGAAAAATAGCCTGAAATTAAATTACCTGGTTTAGGCCATAAAGATTGTATCTCACAGGTCTGATTGCAGCCAGAGAAAAAAATGTCTGTAAAAACAGGACTAAGAACCCTACTATATTGTTTTAGGGATAAACTAATTTGCTACCCAGGAAGGGTGGAAGTTTTTTATATAGTTTTATAGCTTCCAAATGCTATAACACATCTTAGGAAAACTCTATGCGTATGTAGTATGACAGATATGTGCTAGATTTTGGTTCAATTTCTAGTAAAGGGGGTAGTGTGGGAATCAGAGTCAGATGGCCAGATGTATGTGATGTCATTCGGTAATCCAGCACTGAAATGATGCTTTAATACTAGATGAGACAGAAGTCTCAGGGCAATCTGTTTGTGAAATCTGACAAAGAAGGACCCCCCTCACCCACATCATCTTGCCTTGCTCTAGTAAGTGAACTAGGGGACAGTAATTCTTTAGATCAGTCAGGAAACTATAGTGAGATTAGTTAAGTATCATTTTTCTGTATCTTTGTGAGCCTTTCCATAGGTGTTATTTTTAATATTTCCTATGATTGAAACTCTGGTGTTAATTGTAAATTGATATTTAGTATGTTCATGTTCTTTTATTATTTATTATTAAATATATTTAAACTTTTCATTGTGACTGGCCTTTTAGAGAATATTTTAACCTTTGAGAAAATTATATTTATTTGGTGACACTGCAGCCACTCCTGAAAGTCTTGCTGCATTGGTCAAACACTACCATTTTTACTATTATTAATTTTACTCAGCATAATTGGGCACCCTTGTAACAGCTTTAGAGTAGCTGGGTTTGGAGTGCTCTGGTGGCAATGTCCACCTTATAGTCTAAGCAGAGAGGGCATAGCTGGTAAATCTGTGCCAGCATTTCTCGTGTGTGTGTGTGTGTGTGTGTGTGTGTGTGTGTGTGTGTGTGTGTGTGTGTGTGTGCGCACGCGAGTGAGAAAATCACATCTCAAAGAGTGTGTGTATCAGCTACTTGGAGCAGGAACACAAAGCACTGGTTTCACAGAGAGGGTGGTGGAGGACTTGGCTTGAAACATTCAGCTGAGAACTCAACTCTACAGCAGGGTGGTCAGTGTAGAGTCTTATTTGGGGCCTGCTGAGAAAGAGGTAAACTCATCCCCAGGATGGGAGTGTGTTACCTTTGTGGTCTTAAGAGAAATTGTGCTTGATGCAGAGAGCTGTATCAGAAAATACTGTGTGTATCTGTTTTTGTTCCAAGTGAATGACCCTCATTGGTGTCCATGGTGAGGATTGAGACTCCTTGATTACTGGCCCAGAGAAGGGATGTCACATCCTATCAAAGGAATAAATTGTCTTGGTGGATATTTTCCAAAAAGGCACTAATGCACTTCTTTGCATTGAGTTTTAGTCCATGGCTTTGGCACCAGTTATTTGTCTGCTTTGGACCATCCTGCAGGATGCTAGTGTCATCGGGGAATTTATGACTCCCCATTTGTAGTCATCTGTGAACTTGGTGAGCCAAAGGTCCTTGACATTAGCCTTGACCTCTGAGATGTAGATGTCAAACAAGAGTGGGCCCAGCATGGAGCCCTGTGATACTCTGCTGGTGAACTGCCTCTAGGGGGAGGTGGTCTTATCAATCCTGACTTCCTGGGCCCTATCCTTGAGCCATCTGGCAATCCAGTGAGTCATGTAGGGATTTATACCTTGTTTGGTGAGTTTGCCTGCAATACCTGAGTGAGGTATTGTATTGACCACCATTTTCCCTTCATCCATTGCCTTGGTTACCTACTCAAAGACGTCTACCATGTTAAGTAGGCATGACCTTCCTTTGACAAAACCAAACTCGGATGGGTCCAGTGTCTGTAGGTTGCCAATGTCTTTGTTGATCATTTCCATGATAATTTATTCCATGGCTTTACATATTAGACTAGCCAGACTAATTAATTAGTAGTTTCCAAGGCCAGTTGATGGTCCACCCTTGTGAATGGAGATAAGTGTTACCTTCCTCCATTAGCTTGGTAATTAGCCTGTTTTGAGGCTGTAGTTGAAAAGTAACTTAAATTGTCCTGATAGGTCATGTTTCATGCTATTTGAGTCAACCTGGGATATAGTCAGGCCCCAGTGAGTGCCACTATGACCTGCTCCCTGTTGATGGTTGGGGAGTTATGCTTGCAGAATTTCATGAGGTGTGGCAAGGCAGGAGTGGGGGTGAAATATGAGCTGAATTTGTCGGTTAGCACATTCACAGAGACACACTTTTCAATGATGGTGGCACCATTTACCACCAGTTCTGCACACTATTGTGTGATATCTTTAAGGTTTTTGTTCATAGCTGTAGAAGGCCTTATGGTTTATCTTTAGCCTGTGAATCTATCTTGACCTTGTAACTGGCCTTACTGGATTTAATTAGTCCTCTTAGTTTCCTGTTCAGTTTAATTAGTGAGTTCTTGTCATTATAAGAGTTGCTCTTTCTAAATTTGGCCATGACTTTTTTTCTTTTGTTACATACCCTGTTAAGATTAGGATGTCACAAGTGCAGTTTGTTTTTGTGGTTTGTTTTGGGATTACATCTGGTAGGTATAGAAGCCTCTAGGAATCCATTTACATGTTTGCACAGTGCTTCTGTGAATAATTCTGCATAGGCTATTGCGAACTCTGGGTTAGGCAGGGTCTTGAATTTTGGTAAACTGTCACTTAATAAGGATGTAGTCTGCTTTAGAATATTTCCTAGTTGTGACATGTTTTCCGAGTTTTCCACACTGTCTTTTGTTTAAAGTGAGAAATCTTTTTGATTTGACCTCACCGGTGTGGACGTAACAAGGAGGTAGGGGTGGAGGGGGCTTGTGCAGCACTATCCCATATCGATGAGAACTGGGTCCTGCGTGAACCTCTGGTTGAAGTGCAACTGATCACAGGTATTTGTGTTAATAAAGTCCCAAAAATGTTGTGCCTGCAAGTTGGAGGCAGTGTATGTTTCCCAGTTTATAGAGGGGTAGTTAAAGTCTCTCATGAATAGAGTGCCTGGTTGGATGGAGGGTGCCTCCAGTAGGTGGATCTTTGTGAAATAGACATTGGCCTATAGATTGCTAAGATATGGTAAGGGACTTTAAGGTGATTGGACATAGACGAACTCCAGCGTATCATCATGTTTAACCAACCTTGAGGTATACTTGTTTACTCTGTATAATGTTTATAGTTTCTGATGATGTTTTATCTATGTGATATATGGTGGTCAACTTTCAACTGGTCAGCTAAGATGGAAACCAGAAGATTTGTGTAGTTTTTGTTTAGAGTTTAGAAGTAGTTGTGAATTATTTAGCCATGATTCAATTAATAAGAATAATTGTATAAGGTCTTGGAGTTTAGAGAGGGGATGTGGCAAAACAGACTGGGGTAGCATTTTTTGTAGCAGTGTACATTTTATTGAAGAATAAATTGAAAAGTATGGGTCCTTGTATAGATCCTTGTGAGACATCAATAACTACAGGCAAGAAGGTGAAGAAATCATGTTTCCATGTCACTGCTTGTGCTTTGTCTGAGATGTAACTATGCAGCTACTACAGCAAAGAGCTGGTGAGCCCTAAGGATGAGAGTTTATGTAAGCATTTCTGAAGGGAAACAGTATTTATTTTATTTTATTTCTTTTGAAATTGATAACTAGGCTATAGCACTGATCCCATTGAACCTATCAGTCTCAGTCCATGGTAAACACAATAGATACATGACATTATATACAAAGAAAATGACAAAATTAAATCTACACGTATATTATATACAAAGTGAATGTCATAGCTGGCTTGAGGGTATAAAGGCGACAAACATGACATTATATCCCGAGTGACTAACAGAACAATATATATATATATATATATATATGTATATATATAAAATACATGCATTATATACTGAGTGGAAATCAAAGTTGACATACTAAAAGAATCACTATCAAAAATAGAGTCACAGCAAGGTATGTAGATGGAAGAAGGGAATGAAGAGGTTAAGTTACATGACCAGAGAAATAGCAGTTACATTTTCAAGAGTCTTTAAATGTGATTTTATTTCTCATCAGAAAATGGGGTAAGAGGAATGATCTATAAGAAAAGAAAGGAGAGTGTCCCACAATTTGGGACCAAGGACTGAGAAAGTATGGTCTGTGCTGTGAAGCCTAGTGGGGGGTTTGGAGGAGATGACATGAGTGGTTAAGATGTCTAGGGTTGCACGCTGGTGTGTCTCTGAATAGTCTGGAAGCTAGTGGTGGGAAGGTGATTTTTTGAGCTATTATACAGAATCAGAATTGCCTACACATAATAAGGTATTGTTGAGTCTAATTATGGTGGCTGCCAAAAAAAAGCAATTACTAGAAAATGGAAATCAAACTCTAAACCAACTATACTATAAGTAGTGAACATAGTAACAGACATTAAACAACTGGAAATGGGATCTTTAGAAAATGGTTGGAGCAAATGACATAGAAAAAAAATTAGAATTTTGGGAACAATACATGCAGAGGAGGAATGAGGCTTAATTCATTAACCCCGAGTACCATCACAGGACGCATTTATGGTTACGTCCGAGCACTCCCTGAGATGAGAGCTATTACTATACATTACACCCGAGTGTTGTCTGGCAGAGTGACTATGTTTACAAGCAGAGATTAACTCCACTGATAAAAACTAAATTAAAAAAGTACCTGAATATTGTTAACTGCCTTCTCAACTTTATTTTCACAGTGGAGTTAACTATAGTTTACATAGGATTTTTTAAAGAAAATCGGCTTTCTGTGGTTGTTATCACTCACAGCTAGCCGATTTTCTCTGTACTGTAATTTAATTTGGCATACCTGTCCAAGTGATGAAGGCACACTGTATTTTTTCCTTTGGCTGCATTAATTCCCACCCCCAAAAAATATAAAAGATCTTATAAAGCCCTAATTTTAGTTACTGTTATAATAACTGAAAAACTTTAGACCGTATTATTTCACTGGCCCCGGAAGTCATGTAAGCAGTGACAGTCCAATCAGATTCATGTAGTCATGGCCACCTCTTGTATAACATCTCCGCCTACTCACCTCACAATTTTTTGTTGGGTATAAATAAATAGGGGTTCCTGTAGCGGCATTGTTTCCTTTTTCTTTACAGACTTCTGCAGGATTCCTCTTCACAGCAAACCATTCATTGTGAGATGTATCTCTAGAGTAACATCCTACCAAAGCGTCATGCAGCCCAAGAATTCAGCATCCAGACAGAACTAAGGTCAGAGGAAGGGAAATTTAGGTAAGCACGTGTATTTTTTTTTTTTTTATTTTTAGGGTAGCTTTTACCCTACCGACCTGCTTCAGCTGAATGATACTTGTTCTCTGTTCTAGGACTTCACTGTTCAACCTTATTTGTCCTTCACCTCTTACCTCACAACTGACATGGGGCAGTCGCCACCCTGGGGCACCAGCATACTTCTTAATTGTACAGATTTTTGCAAGTTATTTCCCGTTTATATCCATTTTTCATAAATTTGTGGTTTTCTCTGCAGTAATTACCACTCGTACTGACAGACATTTGAGTTTCAGTCTTCATTCCTTTCAGAAAATTCATGCTAATGCTAAACCTGTTATTCTATCAACTTTCAGTGTAATAGAAATAAGACAGAAAAAAGTGTGCATGCGTGTATGTGTATGTCTGTCTGTCTGTGTGTGTGAGTGAATGAATGTATGTAAGCAGGAGAGACTGTGTGTTAGAGATCGAGAATGAGAGTGATGTTATGTGAGTGAATGAATGTATGTAAACAGCAGAGACTGTGTGTTAGAGATCGAGAGTGAGAGTGATGTTATGTGAGTGAATGAATCTATGTAAGCAGGAGAGACTGTGTGTTAGAGATCGAGAGTGAGAGTGATGTTATGTGAGTGAATGAATGTATGTAAACAGCAGAGACTGTGTGTTAGAGATCGAGAGTGAGAGTGATGTTATGTGAGTGAATGAATCTATGTAAGCAGGAGAGACTGTGTGTTAGAGATCGAGAGTGAGAGTGATGTTATGTGAGTGAATGAATCTATGTAAGCAGGAGAGACTGTGTGTTAGAGATTGAGAGAGAGTGAGAGTGATGTTGTGTGTTGTGTTCCTAACCCTCGGACGCTTACACTATTTTTTCTAAACCTTTAGAAATCTGCTTGTTGCATTTGCAGGAATCAGATTCCTACAGTTTACATTAGGTGCTAACCAGCTTCATAACATCCGCAAGTAGACTACCAGCATTTAACCACTACTGCATTTCAGTAACAATAGCACCCCATAATCCTTTACGCACTTAGTTACGGCACTACATTTATTATCTCATTTCATGCAAAGGGCAGAAAAGCTCATGCTCAGAGGGTGGATCATGTTTTGGTAAGGCACAGAGAGACTTGAGTGTACAGCATGGTATAGCCATAGTTTTTGGAAATTTATGCTTTAAATAAATAAATAAAGTTAGCATTCATGGTAATAGTGATAGGCTTTCTGTGGGATTTTTCTACATATGTGAGTTAATATACCTGTGTGAATCAGGTGTATGTAATTTGCCTCTTGGAGTCCTCATATCAAGTATTGTTAGAGTTTATAAAGTTTGTGGAATTTACAAGTATTGAAATCCTAAGTTATTTTATGCAATAGTGTTGTACATCTTTTGTAGTTAGCATTTGCCTAACTCATCTACTTAGTTTTTTGTTTTGTTTTTCATATTTGCATTTATGATTGACTGTTTGTTGCTTTGTAATGTTTGAAAATCAAACCAGGAACACTGCTGTGCTAGATAATGAACTTATAATGTCTGATAAGAGCAGTAACATGGAATGTAAAAGGATTAGGTGCACTTAAAAGATATCCATGGTTATGAAAAATTAAGGCATATGCAAGCATTGGTAGTTTTTCTTCAGGAAATCAACTTGAAAGGTGACAAAACTAAGGCAATCCTTTAGTACTGGGAAGGATAGTACCTCTTGAATAGCTAAAAGAAGAGTTTTTACTCTGATTCACCAACTAGTGTATACTTTATATAAAACTGTTAAGGACTGATAGGATAGGTGGTTAATCTGAAAGATGTATTCCAGCAATGGGAAGCTTATACTGGGAAATGTTATGGTCCTACCAAAGACAATACTGCATGTTTTAACAATCAGTAAGATGAGAGGACATAACTCAACATTAATCATAAGAAGGAATTTCAATATTGCACTTTTGTACTATTGCACTTCACTTGTTTACCTATGAGAAAACCAGACCACCTACATCCATGAAACTTTTGGCTGGATTAACAAATGATATTGGGTTAACTGACATTTGGAGTTCCACAAACTCATCAGTTTGAGTTTCTGCATGAGTGGAGGTTATGGAAGAAGTGGCCAGTTGTTTATACTACTACTTTATCCATTGTGGCTTGGACAACCTAGTCTGTAGCGTACCACAACCATATCAGGCTATAGTGTGGTTCTTATGATGGACTAGGTCACAATGCTAGAGGCTGGAACTTGGATCATTTGCTGCATAAATCAGGGACCAAATCCTAGAAAGAACAAGTCATGTATTTTAGCTGTGCTAACTAGGTAATTGTGTTGTATATAATATTGAAATATCAAAAAATATAACTGTAAAAATGGATTTTAGTAACATGATTTCAGACGTTGCCAATAAAACAAAGGAATATTATAGTCTGACCTTGTCTTGCTACATGTTTTATCATGGATACAGCCTAGTCTGTGAGCTGCATGGATGAAGTCATGAGAAACTGCAGAGTATGTTAGAATATGCAATGATGTAGCGGTATCAGCAAGCTCTGAACAATAACTGCATATTTCTACTGTTAGTCAAGAATGTGAATTATGGTCAGAAGGATTTTTCCAGAATACCTTTCTTCCATGTACTCAGTGTCTCTATTTCTTCCATGTTGTTAGTTTAGTTTACATTTGCTGTCAATCTATTCTGAAAATAAATGTTTTTCCTCAAACTGTTGGGCAATACTTCAGGTCACTGGTGTGTACAGTTTATGTGGCAGGAAGGGCTCAGTGATATAAATGTTATATAAATTTTATTACTGCTTTTATACTAGTTCTGGCACTGATCAGCTCAGTATGCAGGGCAATATTTCTGACTTCTTGTGTTTGTGTGTACAGTTTAGGTGAGAGAAAGGGCTCAGTAATATACAACTGTTATGCTACTTTTATTGAATTACTCAGGTCTTTTCTTAAAAGAAGGTGATAACTCAGTCTTACATTACACCTGCACCAGGAATGTAATGAATGTCTACTCAACAGGTTATGTACAGCAGTTATCACCTTTATCTGAGCATGCAGAACATTGCAGTAACAGAATGTAAGTCATTATCACATTATTAATTTACAATATGTGCAGTCAGATTATAAACCTGAGTCATTATCGCTTGTCAGGAAAAAACTCTCAGCATTTGGCCCTGTTATTCACATTACTAAAAGTCATTATCACATTGAAGAATGCACGTGCCAGAATTTGGTTTCTGTCTGTGTGGAGTCATGCATAACCCCACCCCTAAGTTTCTTTCTTTCATTTTTAGTAAATAACTTAGCACATTGACATGTTCCCTAGCAAAGTAATCCCTCATTTTGAAGACTGTATTAGTACTAACAACAGGGTAAAATAAATGTGTCTATATGCTGTACACATGTACAGATATCACAGTTTGTTTAGGGCTTAAGTTATGAAAATTATGATATTTTTCATATTTTGGTAAATAACTTTGCTAGGGAGCATGTTAATGTGCTAAGTAATCCTTCATTTTGAAGACTGTTTTGCTATATACAACATGGTAAAAATGGTGTCTGTATGTTTTACACATGTACAGATATAACAGTTTGTTGAGGATTAGGTTATGGAAATTATGTTTTTTTTTTCATATTTTGGTAAATAACTTTGCTAGGGAGCATGTAATTGTGCTAAGTGATGCCTCATTTTGAAGACAGTGTTAGTCCTTACAACATAATAAAAGACTGTGTCTGTATGCTGTACACATGCACAGATATCAGTTTGTTTAGGACTAAGGTTATGGAAATTATGATATTTTTCATATTTTGGTAAATAACTTTGCAAGGAAGCATGTCAATGTGCTTTGAAGACAGTATTAATAGTTACAACATGGTAAAAGAACTGTGTCTGTATGCTGTTCACATATACAGATAGCACAATTTGTTTAGAACCTAGGTTATAGAAATTATGATTTTTTTCATATTTTGGTAAATAACTTTGCAATGGAGCACATCAGTGTCCCAAGTAATACCTCATTTTGAAGACAGTATTACTCCTTACAACATGGTAAAAGAACCTTATCTCTATGTTGTACACATGTGCAAATATCACAGTTTGTTTAATCTTGTAGGATTATGAAAATTATACATTTGCAATACTTCTCATTATTGTGCCCATATCTTTGCAAGGGAGCATGGTGATGCCACAATGATGCATCATTTTTAGCTGACATAGAGCCACACAACTTGTACACTGATATGTAGCCTCTGTCTGTTACATGTGATGAGATATTATGCTTTGTTTATTTATCAATTAAGAGAAATATAATACTAATCATATTTCTGTGAATATCTGCACAACGGAGCATCACACAATAATGGTTAAGGTATCATTTTAAAGCAGACATTCATACAAACAAATTAATTACAAAGTGTATGGGTGTATATGGTACATTCACAAGATATTGTGATTTGTTTTTACCAAAAAGGTAAAAAATATGCACAATATCAGCATTCATTGGCAAATATTTAATAATGACTTAGATACCCACTATCAATATTTACACTGCTGGAAAGGTCAGTGTCTGCTGAACAACTTTCATGTTTACATTTATTGTCTAGTTCTTATGGTTAAAGAGTTATGAACATTTGTTTTCTGTATAGTATTACAAATGGATTATCTGAAAATGAGCTCAGGCTGCACTGTTGTTCCTATGGTGAAAGTAAGCAGGCACCATTTACTGAGCTGCTCCAGAGAGAATGAGTCAAAAGAAGGCAGGATTTGAATGAGCTATGTAATGTATGACTGACAGTGACTGGATAGATTATAAGTGATATATAATGTTTGCAAGTAAAATTAGGTCAGTATGGTTTGTTTTCATTTACATAAATGTATGATTGCCTATGTCATAAATGATAATTTAATAAAGATATTTCTTGTTTAAAAAAATGAAGGGATTTAGGGTCACTCAAAATTTTCCCTGTTACCCATTATTTTGGTTACAGTCTTGACTTGGTCTTCAAACTTAGAGTAAAGGTAAGTGGACTTGGTGGTAGAACCTGTCACTTGGTCTGATCACTCATTATTTTAGTTTAGGACTGATTAGCCCTGAATTGAGCCACCTGAAGTTGGCCATTTCATGTTCAGGAATCGTTACACAATTACTCTTGAGCTGTTCACTCTCATGCCCCATTACCATCTTTATTTTCATTGAGCCACTGATACTGTAGACTTGTTAAGGTCTAAATGAAGCAATCACATCATTCTTGAACAGATGGCTCCAACCAAGTCATGTGTGTCCTGTCCACCTCATTCCATGGGAGCTTTTGTGTGATCTTTGCCTCCTGGATCTCAGGAGAATAAGATGTAGGGTACAGTGCAGATGGCTCTATTCTGGACTGCTTCTGAACTTGCTTGCACTGTACTTATATTGGTTTGACTATCAGGCAAAAATAAATCACAAGAAACCCTTTGTATGCTCCCTGTGAGATCTAACTACAGCAACTCATCCACCTGCATTTTTTCATGTGGTAGGCAGATATGCAGTCCAAATTGTCTCGCCACATGAAAAGTTTTATCATCAAATTAACATGAGCTCATGCCTCAGTATTCTGTTGCCAAGATTACAGTCATCATGTCATTGTTGCTTCATACATCATTTTTAAACACTGACCTGCATCATCCATAGTTGAGCCCACTTCTGTGGTGTGACTTTTCCATACCTGATAATGAAGACCTTATATGTGTAATTAGCAGTATGTATTCTTCTACTTGTGCATTGGATCCATTCCAATTGCCAAACTAAGGTTGCAATGACATATCTATAGGTTATCAACCCATTTCTTCATCAGATTGTCAATACCTCACTTGCGAAAGAGTTTTTTCCATCTCAAGTAAAGAAGGCCTTGCTTACTACCATCCTAAAAAAGCTACTTTAGATCCTAACACTCTGGAAAATTACTATCCCATCTCAAACCTTACTATTGTTAGTAAGGTGCTTGAGAAAGTACTGTAGCTTCAGCTGGAATCCTACATGAGATATGTAGCATCAGTGATCTTTTTCAGTCGATATTTAGAGCTAGACACAATACTGAGATGGCTCTTACCCGAGTCTTTTATGATCTCCTAGTAACACGTGATTGATGTCACATTGCCATCTTAGTCCATCTCAGTTTCTCATCAGCTTTTGATGCAGGGGAATTACTCTATCCTGCTATACCATTTGGGTGTTTCTGTGGTGTTTCTGATGTTCTCCTACATTGATTTGCCTCCTACCTCTTTGGGTGCTTGCAGAGGATGGTATTAGGGGTCAATTCTTCCTTCTCCCACCCTCTGGATTGTGGGACACCACTGGGTCCCATTCTTGGCCCACTTTGTTTTACAATATATCTACTGCCACTGGGGGTGATGTTATTCATTTAAGAAGTCTACAATATTACTGCTATACTGAAGAGCATCAGCTTTATCTTTCATTACATCTCATTCCCTGAGGGGTCTGTGCCTGCTTTTAATCATTTGACACATGAACTGGAATGTACCTATGATTGGATGGTTAGTAAATGGCTTGATCTCAACACATCCAAAACAGCGGCAATAGTTTTTCATTTCACTCCAAGAGACTATTATATGCCGGTCTTGTTTCTTGATATTTCTTAGAGTGGAGATAAGTTGCATTTCATGTCAAAGATTTTGGACTGATTATTGAAGACATGTTAGCACTTGTTACAAAAAATTATGTCTCATGATTATTCTTCACAAAATGCATATTAACTTGCAGTTTCTTCAAAAATGAGTCAAATAAAATCTTTATAATATGCTTATGTTAAAATCAAAAGGTAAAATAGATTCAGAATTATGCAAAATATAGTTTCATATAAGTTGGAGCTTTATATTTCAAGTACCTTATAACTGTGTTCTCTTTATTAGCAAATTATAGTGTACTGTCAGATAACTGAAGACAAAGTAAGTGCTGAAGGAGTTAGGGGTTGTTGTGATGTTATACCATGCTTAAAGAGTCTGATTTCAAAATGTTAATAGAGTACGCTCTGGCCTTCTCATGCTAGGGGATGAATCACTGCAAGAATGTCTGTAAGATAGTATGTACTGGTACTAAATGTTACAAGGTCAAAAGGCAAATTCTTAGACCAGTTGGTCTATGTTTTAAAAAGGCATACTTGTCAACTGTGAACTTAATGCTCTAAGGGATGATTACAAGGACATAAAATATTCAAAAATTGTATTATTTTTTTAAAAACTATGTTATGTGAAAGTTCTACATGCATGAAATTGATAAAAGGTATATATGCAGTATTATTTTTTTTGTTCTTTGAGACTGATTTGAAAATCTTAGTAGGCAGTCTCCCAACACTGATTATGAAATAAACCAGTACTTTGCACATTCAAAAGCGTTATTTTTAACTCAAGACTAAAAGGTAAAATTGCTTGGTATTTATTTGTGAACTTTAACATTTGGTGCTATGACTCATATTCTAAACTTTGGTATTGCTACAGGGCAGTGTAAAATAAATTACAATGGCCCAGCACAAATTTTTTTTTTCTGTAAATTCCACACTGTTTTGTATAAAATAGTCAAAAATTCAGATATCTAACTATTCAGTCTGTGCAAACTGCTACTAGACTTAATAAAAAAAATGGATTTATATTTTTTTTCTCTGTTAAATAATTGTAGTTAAAAAAGTAAAATGAGTAAATAACTGTTTTGTTAAACAACTGAGTTTGCTTGTTAGGTATATGTAACGTAATAGTGTGAGGACCCCACAAAATATTAAAAAAAAAAATGTTAATTAATATGTAGATGCATACAACAACAACAAGAAAACACAAAGAGGCACCTTGTGTCAAGGGTGGTACTCTCAAGACTAAAAGGCAGGAGGCATAAAAATGGTTTGAGTTGTTTAATGTATAAGTAAAACAAGTTAATTTTAAATCAAGTTCATGAGCCTATAACATGTTAAAACATAAGTGTGTATATTGTAAAATCAAGTTCATGAACCTATAGCATGCTAAAACATAGGTGTGCATGCTGGTAAATCAAGTTTGTGAGCCCATAACACATTGGGACATAGGTGTGACTGTGTAAAAGTACCCTCAGAGGATCCAAAAAAGTGGTCAGTTCTGGACACAGTACCCATCCACCCTGTTATCCCGATCACAATGCTAAAGCTATAAATTTTAAACTTGTAACAAAACAAAAGCAAGGGAGTGCTGTAAAAACTGCTAATCAAAACCTTTCCTCTGTCACTGCACAACAACAAAATTTCTACTCTTCCTTCCCTAAATGGTGTGTAAATTGATATAGTGATTTTTTTCCTAAATTACCAAAATCCAAACTCTACAAGGTAAGTCTTAATAAAAAAAAATAAAAATAAAGTTAAGCAGGCAAAATCAAATCCCTGTAAAAAATGCATATTTTATGTATCATAATTATAACAATAGTTGTAAATATTTTAATGAGTGGTTTCAGTTTCTTAAAAAATGCTGTGGTAAAGTATTTCCATTAAATAAAACTTGTGGTAAAAATAAATTAAAAAAATTAAAAGAGTATTTAAAAAAACAAGGTAAGTAAAAAGCAATGGACAGTATTTTCTTCTTGGTATTTGAATGCTCTTAATAAAAATTTGCATTAAAAATTACAAAATGCTAATAAAAAGTTTCTACAACAGGTAGAAAAGGTTATAAGGCAGTGCAGACCAGTAAAAAATACTTTTAACCTATCTTGGCAGGTTTAAAAAAAAAACTGAACATGGCCAAAAAGCAAAGACTTCTAAAAAAATTGATAATCCTCCAGTATTTACTGCACCCCCACCCTCATATGTACTGCTTCGGGTGGCTCCTATATAAAATTCTGCTGTTTCTCCATCCCCTACATTTTGAACAACTGTCCATTAAACACCAGATCAGCGTAGTACTGTAACATCTCAACCTAGTTCCCCTGTTCAACCCTTATCTTCAAAACAGATGTCTGCAGTCAAAAAAGTTGGCTATCATTTTTAACAAGCATCTGCCTCTCCAACAAAGACTATTATTTATTTATTATTTATTTATTTTACATTTGTTGACCGGGATAGTCAGACTGGATACATGTCCATTTTCAGTGGAGGCCCGGGGAGAAAAGCTCCAAACTTAGAAACAGATAAAGACAAGCAGATTACAGTATATGCACAAACATATTGTATTAACATACAAGTTACAGTCTCACATTTCAAACCTATGAAGAATATAGTTTATATTCAGAAATATATACAAATATGTTACAATTTCTCTTATCAAACCTATAGGTGCAGCTATATACAGTATATCTGCAAAGATGTTACAGTTTCTCTTTTTATTAGTACTAGTATTTGACACTCCTGTGGCTCATATCACGTGCTTACATAATAAGGTAGGACAAAAGGCTACTGCCTCTAAAGAGGATCTTTTGGCACCTCTTAAAAAAATTGGGGGTCTAATAATAAAAAGCTTGTTCGTCACCCTTAGACCCCTGCTGATTTGCATATTATGTCTAAAAGTTTTCCAAATATTAAAAAAATCCATTAAGGTCTTTAAAAAATTAAAACTATAATAAAATATTACAACCCTACTTTAACAAATTTAAATCAGCTTCTTTGAGTAGTTACTTCAAATAAAATGAAAAACAGTTACTTAAAAAGGATAAAATAACACATTTACTCTCACAAAAAATGCACTAATAGACAAAAGGATAGCATTGTTAAATAAAATTACAGAAGTGTATCAGGTTAGGACAAATTGGTCCAAAATATAGGCATGTAAGCAAAATAAAAAAAGCTCCAGCAAATTATTTGAGTCATCTTAAAGCAGTGTTTCCTAGGCATTCAAAAATACCAAATCCAAAAAACTAACTAAACCAGCTATTGCATCTGCTTCTGTGCAAAGTTTGCAGCCTCTGTACAAAATCAAATAAAGCACTTATAGACTGGCAACAAAAGATTTAGAGTCCTTATATTAAGTAGAGGTTCCCCCATTCGATTCTTGGCTAGAGTGCCTTCTGTGTGAAGTCTGCATGTCCTCCCTGTGCTCGAGTGATGTTTAAAGACATGCAGGTAGGTGCATGCGTAAATGGGTGTGCCTTCTTTGAAGGTTGGGTGTCGGGCTGGCAACTTTGCACCATAAAAATCCATTGCCAATTATTAATGGACCACAGTTCCGCTGGTGCAACCCCTAAAAGCCGAAAGACTTTTATTAAGTACTACAAATCACTCTACTGAGTATAAAAAAAATACTAAAATAAGCTGTTAACTTTGCAAATAAAGTAAAAATGAATCCACTGCAATTAACTGTGTTCAGTAAAACAAATCCAACCAAGAAAAAAAAAGACCCACAGAAATATTCCAAACTTTTAATTAAAACAACAAAATGTCTTCAAAGAGAATAACAGTAGCAAAGTATTCGGTTTCACCTTCCTCAGTGCTTATACAAATCAATTAAAAAGCCTTCATTTAAATCAGTAAAAAACATAAAACATGTGACAGCCAACCAATAAAAGAACACACACATAGAAATCTTTACTAAAATAATAAAACCACAACAGGCACCCTAGAGGTATTCTGATTATAAAACATCACATAGTTACCCCCAAGGTTTCTTGATTTCATCCCTGGTAACGTCACCCCTGGTTGTTGTGTGATACCCTGCACATTTATTGGTACTATCACACTTGTATCTCCTGTTCCCAAAATAGGGGCAAACCTATCCTTTCTCCCATTCTTTACTTCCTCCAAAACCTCATCAATTAAATAGTTAGGATACTTCCTAGATATAAACATTTCTTTGACTCTCTGACTTTCGTCTTCGAAGTCCGAGTCCAAAGAGGTCATCCTACAACTACGGACAAACTGTCCCTTGATAATACTTCTCTTCTGTTTAAACGGATGGGAACTGGTGAAATATAGGTACGAGTTAGAAAAGGTTTCCTTTCTATATACATTAGATGTAAACTGCTGCCCTAGGACGTCTTTTTTAATAGTGACGTCCAGAAAGTTCATATAGTCATGTGTAATATGGAAAGTAAATTTCAAAAAATTAGTGGTATGGTTTAGATAGTCTATAAATTCTGTTAAGTTATCCATACTACCTTTCCAAAAAATGCAAATATCATCCAGGTAACATTTGTAATATACCCATATTCAGACTGGAACACAAACTTCTCTTCCCAAACCATGAGTACAATGTTGGCATAAGTAGGGGCACAACTTGCCCCCATGGCCACTCCCTGGATCTGTTTAAACAACTCACCCTCAAAAAATATAAAGTTGTGTTTCAATACCAAATCCATCAACTCTGTATAAACCAAAAAAGTATTGTGGTCAAGTTTTCCATGTTGGTGAATGGCATCCTGGAACCATTCTGACCCTGTAGAATGTGGAATCACATTAAATAAATCCTGAATATCAAGGGTTACAAATATTAAGGAATCTGAATACATGTTGCTATTAATGCTTCTCAAAAATTCCCAGGAGTCCTTAAGTATGCCATTGGCCCTAACCCAAATATCTTTTAATTTTATATCAAAAAATGTGGCTAATGGATGGGTTTTAGAGCCATTGGCTGCCACAATGGGTCTCAGGGGTGGATCCTCCACACTTTTATGTACCTTGGGTATCCCGCAAATAGCAGGGATATGGGGTCTGTCCACACCGAGATACTTAAAAGTGTCCTGGTTTATAAAATTGTCATTCAGCATGTCCTGTAAAACCAAATCAATCTTACGGTATGCTAAGTTAATCTCATTCTTAGATACCCTAACATACCTATTGGTATCATTAAGCATATCCATCATCTTACTAGAATACAAAATACTGTCCATGAAGACCACCCCTCCACCTTTGTCGGGTTGCATCACCCTCATGTATCTATTTTCTTGAATGAATTGGAGAAGTACCTTTTCTTCTCCAGTCATGTTAAATTTACCATGCCATCCACCCCTATATACATTCCTGATTTCTTCTTCGACCTCCCTTTCAAAATTTTTTAGCTGGGGGTGTATAGGGGGATTATAGCTACTGGGTCTTCTAATACCACTATTAGTACCACCACCCTATTGCCCCTGAAACATAATATTTAAATTATTTTTCCATAGAAAAATCCTCAAGTCTATTAAGCTGTCCACTAAATTACCCCCTGTAGAGGGGATGAATTTAAAACCTTTTGAAAATAAAAGAAAATGTTTCCTGTCAATCTCCTCACTACTGTAATTGTAAATTCTAAAGTCATATAGGGTGTGACATGGTCCATCCACAGTAATATTCCCTGTACTCCATTGGTCCAATATGTTGGCTAGTCCCCCTTCCTGGCTACCACTCTTATTTATCTCGTGCCATTTGGGGGACCCCTGTAAAAATACCGCACAGGGGATTTGTGCCTTAACCTATCTAATCTCCTAAGTTCAGGGAATTCAGTATTGTTTGAATCCTGATTTTCCCCCATCCCTGAATCACTGTAGATCACTCTATGGTCCATAGAGTCCCAGGCATTGTGTCCCCCTGGTGGAAAAGAAGAGGAATAAGTACTGTGTTGTCATCCAGATTTATCAAAAAAATTATTTTTTTCGACCAAATTTGTCATTCTTAGGGTACGGGTATGCTTTTTTCTGTCTGTAATCCCTCAAATCCCTATCTATTTTGCCACACTTCCTTTTAAAAATAACATGACATTTTTCTTCCACCTGTTGCTTAATAATAAAATATTTTCTCTTCTCATTTTCAACAGAAAACATGAGATCATTGGTCACTACTTCATTAATGATAAGATCATTGGTCACTACTTCATTAATGATAAGATCATTGGTCACTCCTTCATTAATGATAAGATCATTGGTCACTACTTCATTAATGATAAGATCATTGGTCACTACTTCATTAATGTATTCTATCTCCTGATATACTTGCCCCATAATCCTTTCATTTTCTTTAATCAGGGCTTTCATGACTTCAAAACCACTACGGTCAAAAATACTCAACAATTCTTCGTGGAAGGGGGAGCCTTCCACCACATTGTTCGGAAACTTATAAAAACGCAATCCTTTGGGTACTATACCCCTTTTGATACAGTCATGCAAGTAACAATTGTCAATACCCAGCGTTTTATGTTTGTAAATTAAATCAGTGAGTTTTTTAATATTGGCTCTACAAGACACTTCACTGTCTTTCTCAACATCCCGGTCATTAAATATAAAGTTATTATCAGTACCTTGGTGACTGGAAAAAGACTTGTAACTAACAAGCCATGAAGCCAAAGAGGAAGAGTCCGTCCACTCGTGCTCTCCATTGTCACCATTAGCCATACTATCAGTCATTTCCACAGGAGCATGTCCCTGAACACCACGATCCCCTAAAAGGGAGGACTGTCCATTCGGACCTTGGTTCTGGGAATTCAATGCCAAATGATTGTAACAAAATTTAGTTGCAGCTCCCTTTTGTAATGCAGCCTCACCTGTAGTGCCCCTCAACGGCAAACTGGAAGAAGTTGCAGTTACTTCCTCTACAGGCACATCAGCCTGTCTGCGATCCAAATCGGCTTCCTGATTGCATGCAGGAGTGGAAATGCAATCCTTCCTGTGGGTAGGCCTCATAGGGTTGATATCAAAAGAATTGTCTGTCCCTCGCTGAGAGTTACCAGTCATAAGCAAAATCAATTGGGTAAGGTGCCCCTCCACACGAGACAGGCACAAATCCAGGTCAGTACCTTGAACTGCTTCCCCATCCTGGAAGCTGGCCTCTGCCTCAGATACCTCCATGTAACAAGTAACCCAAAAACTCCAAGGAAAGGGTGCCACATAACCAGGAACCAATAAAACCACAACAGGCACCCAAAGAGGCAGAAGGTAATAATAAAACACGAGCCTGTAGGTGTAAGCAGCAGCAGGTGTAATCACATCCAACTCTGAATAACACCTAAACCTACTCCAGTGTTGAGTAATAATGTTTTTAACCCTAGAGGTATTCTGATTATAAAACATTACATAGTTACTCCCAAGGTTTCTTAATTTCATCCCTGGTAATGTCACCCCTGGTTGTTGTGTGGTACCCTGCACATTTATTGGTAGTATCACACTTGTATCTCCTCTTCCCAAAATAGGGGCAAACCTATCCTTTCTCCCATTCTTTACTTCCTCCAAAACCTCATCAATTAAATAGTTAGGATACTTCCTAGATATAAACATTTCTTTGACTCTCTGACTTTCGTCTTCGAAGTCCGAGTCCAAAGAGGTCATCCTACAACTACAGACAAATTGTCCCTTGATAATACTTCTCTTCTGTTTAAATGGATGGGAACTAGTGAAATATAGGTATAAGTTAGAAAAGGTTTCCTTTCTATATACATTAGATGTAAACTGCTGCCCTAGGACGTATTTTTTAATAGTGACGTCCAGAAAGTTCATATAGTCATGTGTAATATGGGAAGTAAATTTCAAAAAAATAGTGGTATGGTTTAGATAGTCTATGAATTCTGTTAACTTATCCATACTACCTTTCCAAAAAATGCAAATATCATCCCGGTAACGTTTGTAATATACCCAATATTGTGCATATTCAAACTGGAACACAAACTTCTCTTCTCAAACCATGAGCACAATGTTGGCATAAGTAGGGGCACAACTTGCCCCCATGGCCACTCCCTGGATCTGTTTAAACAACTCCCCTTCAAAAAATATAAAGTTGTGTTTCAATACCAAATCCATCAACTCTGTATAAACCAAAAAAGTATTGTGGTCAAGTTTTCCATGTTGGTGAATGGCATCCTGGAACCATTCTGACCCTGTAGAATGTGGAATCACATTAAATAAATCCTGAATATCAAGGATTACAAATATTAAGGAATCTGAATACATGTTGCTATTAATGCTTCTCAAAAATTCCCAGGAGTCCTTAAGTATGCCATTGGCCCTAACCCAAATATCTTTTAATTTTATATCCAAATATTTGGCCAACGGATGGGTTTTAGAGCCATTGGCTGCCACAATGGGTCTCAGGGATGGATCCTCCACACTTTTATGTACCTTGGGTAAAGACGTCCTAGGGCAGCAGTTTACATCTAATGTATATAGAAAGGAAACCTTTTCTAACTCGTACCTATATTTCACTAGTTCCCATCCGTTTAAACAGAAGAGAAGTGTTATCAAGGGACAATTTGTCCGTAGTTGTAGGATGACCTCTTTGGACTCGGACTTCGAAGACGAAAGTCAGAGAGCCAAAGAAATGTTTATATCTAGGAAGTATCCTAGCTATTTAATTGATGAGGTTTTGGAGGAAGTAAAGAATGGGAGAAAGGATAGGTTTGCCCCTATTTTGGGAAGAGGAGATACAAGTGTGATACTACCAATAAATGTGCAGGGTATCACACAACAACCAGGGGTGACATTGCCAGGGATGAAATCAAGAAACCTTGGGGGTAACTATGTGATGTTCTATAATCAGAATACCTCTAGGGTTAAAAACATTATTACTCAACACTGGAGCAGGTTTAGGTGTTATTCAGAGTTGGATGTGATTAAACCTGCTGCTGCTTACACCTACAGGCTCGTGTTTTATTATTACCTTCTGCCTCTTTGGGTGCCTGTTGTGGTTTTATTGGTTCCTGGTTCTGTGGCACCCTTTCCTTGGAGTTTTTGAATCTTTACTAAAATACTTAATGCAGCTTCTGTTGTTTCTTACATAGTACTGGTTTTAAACTCACTGAACTATTTATGCCAGGCTATACATCTGCTTGTAATCTTATAGTCCATGAATATTCAAAATTTTCAACAATATTATTCATATCACCTCCCCTGACATTTTTATTGGTTACCCTTATAGCTCTAAATTTAAAACTATGCTCAATGCTATTATCAGCTATATGCTTAGCCAATGCATTAGACTGAACCCCCCTTCTTATTTCTGGTTTGTGTTCAGTTATGCGATCTTTCAGCTTTCTGCTACGTTTTCCAACATAAAATGAGGTGCACGTTGTGCATGTAGCTAAATATACTATCTGTGATGTTTTACAGTTAGTATAACACTCAAATTTATACACGTATTTAGTAAGAGGATGGATGAATTTTACATCAGTGATAATATCTGTATAGCAACTACAATTCAGACAAGGAAAAGTTCCTTGTTTTATATAAACATTATTTCTATTATAATTCAAATCTTTAAAGCATAGTCTCTGTCTGAGATTTCTCTCATTTCTATCAGAAAAATAAGGTTTCTCAGTAATAATTTGCTTCAGTTCTGGCATAGATAATAATACATTCCAATTTTTTCATATAATATTCTCCACTTCTCTTGTCCTAGCATTAAAAGTTGTTACATATCTTTATCTTATCATCTCTCCTTTCATTAGGGTTATATGTGCAAAGTGTATCACCAAAGACGGTGCCATATTATCTAATCTTTGTTCTGTAATTTCATTTGCAATTTTACTGACAGTTTCCTCATCATGCCCCCTTTCAGTAAATGCAGACATCATTTCCTTCATCTGATAAGTATATGTTTGCTCATTCGTATTTAAACTACTCACCCTACTAAAATGGCTTTTAACAATATTTTAAAGGTATGAGGGGCATGCATACTACATCTATGTATGTATCTATTAGCATGCACTAATTTCTTATGCACACTGGTATGCAATTTTCCTTCATTTTTTCCTAGGTTAACAGCCAGATAAGCAATATTTCTACTACAGTAGCATAGTTTAAATCGTAGAAAATCAGTAGTACCCTATAAAACAGCAACAAAATTATGCAATTCTTTTTCTTTGCCTTTCCACAAGAGAAAACAGTCATCTACAAACCTTTTGTAAAATAACAAATTAGGGTCATAAAATCCATCTTCCTTATATATAAACTTACTTTCCCACTGGTTTAAAACAAGATTGGCATAGGTATTGGTCATGGGAGTACCCATGGCCATCCCTGACATTTGCAAATATGGTTTACCATCAAATAGGAAAATATTATTTGTGAGGATTATGTCGATACTTTTGCAGATATTCCCCACTTCTCTAGCAGACAAATCTGTATTCCAATTCAAAAACTCATGAATGGCCTCTGTCCCATGCTCATTTGGAATGACCATAAACAAAGAATTTATATCTAATGTTACCAATAAAAAATCTGTCCCATCATATTGGTTGCACCAAACATACAGTTTCTTTAGAAAATCACCTGAGTCTTTAATGTAACTTTTACATTGCTGCAAGTAGTTGCTTAATATTTCATGTATATACAAAGGCAGAGGTTATCCAAGCCTTCCCTGAGACAATCAGCCTGAGGAGGGTTGGCAAGAGATTTATGTATTTTAGGCATACCATATATAGCAGGCAAAACAGGACGAGAAAGTAAAATAATTGAATTGTTCTAATGTAATATCATTTTGTAGCTGTAGATCATATATCATCATGTTTAAATTTGAAATGCATTTCCTAACATGTTCAAAATCCAATTTCCAACAGATGACTGAAAGGTTGTCTGTTTTCGATAAGAACTTGAAAGTTAGTAAGAAAACATAAACTGTTGAGGGATGTTAACGACTTCAAATTAGGTCAAATATTTTCCTGGCCTAGAAAATATAGTAATAATAACACTCATAAGCAGAGAGAAAGTGACTTGGATTAATTAGATACTTTTTTGGCTGAGGAAACACAAATGAATGTCAATCAAACAGTTCCTATGGTAACAACCAATGGTGAGAGTGTAATACAAGTTATGAGCGAATCAACAACCACTGAATCATTGGGCCAGAATGGCCGAGAGTCAACCAGTCAGAATTCAATAAGCACACAATCAGGAAGTAATGTTACCATCCCTGGGCCTACTGGAGAGAACAGCATTTTGAATATGAACGCCACACAGAACAACCAGATTTTTTAAAAACAATTCAAACCACTCCCAGTGAAATTACCAGTGAAGATAGACAAAAAAAAACAAGGTCAGGATCCAGGGGGATGTCAAGGCAATGGTCAGAAGTAACCAAAAGGAAGAATGAAAGTCCATTGATGAAGAACAAAATGGTACATCAAAAGTAGACATTTGTAAGACAAATAATATTGTGAATTTGCTGAACTATGCCTTGACTAAAGGAGCAAATGCCTATCCCAATTGAATGTAACCTCCCTGACATCACAGATGCACAGGTGAAAGCTGCCCTCTCCAAAGCAAAAAACACAGCATCTATGGGACTGGACGGTGTCCCAGGCTGTGTCTTACATGAGCTCCAAGAAGAACTGAACCCTCACATTAAGTCACTGTTCAAACTTAGCCTTACTACACGATATGTACCCAAAGAATGGTGTACAGCTACAGTGGTCCCACTCCACAAAGGTGGTGCCACAATGGACCTCGGAAACTATTGCCCCATAAGCCTGACTAGTCTGGTCTGTAAAGCTATGGAGCGTATTATCATGGAACTCATAAACAAAGATATTGGGAGCCTCCACACACTGGACCCCACCCAATTCGGCTTTGTTAAGGGCAGATCTTGCCTCTTAAATCTAGTTGATTTCTTTGAAACAGTTACCAAAGTCATAAATGAGGGCAAGGTAGTCCACACAGCCTACCTGGACCTCGCAAAAGCCTTCGACACAATACCCCACTCAGGCATCATAAATAAGCTTACCAGCTTAAATATCAACCCCTATATCACAAGATGGGTTGCAAACTGGCTCAGAGATAGAACCCACATGGTCAGAATCGCAGGTGCCATGTCCGAATCCAAACCAGTTACAAGTGGCGTCCCACGGGGCTCAGTTCTGGGACCTCTCTTGTTCGGTATATACTTCTCTGAGGTTCAGGCTAACATGGGGGGATTATGGCTGACAAAGTTCACAGATGACTGCAAACTGGGGGCCATAATCAAATCTCCAGCTGACACAAGCATCGTCCAAAAGGGTCTCACAGAGATGGATGCTTGGTGCCAGAGCCACGGCCTCAAGCTAAATGCTAAAAAGTGCATAGTCATTCCCTTTGGGAAAAACAAGGTGCCCGCAAATTACCACATAGGTGGTAATCCATTAAGTACAGAAGAAATAATTAGAGATTTGGGGACCAACGTAGATAGTAATCTCTCCTTTGATAACCACGTTGCCAAAGTGGTTAGAAAGACCTTCTATATAGCCCACCTTATCACAAAAGGGTTCGCATCTAGATCAAGAGAGGTCATTGTGCCCCTCTACTCATCACTCATCAGGCCTATAATTGAATACAATGCCCCTTTTGGGATGTACCTTACCCGACACCTGCAGCAACTGGAGAGACCCCAAAAGTACCTCACCAAGAGGATCATGGGCTACAAACAGATGTGAAAAAAGAAAACTTGGTAGGAAAAAACAGTTTAATACAGAGCAAAGCTTTCGGGCAGAACCCTTCTTCAATACTAATACATTCAAATCTAAAAACTGAAAGCTTATATACAGGTCTAAAATCACATGACCAGCAGCCAAATGAAATCATGTGACAACAAATCATAAAATATACCAAATTACTGATATGTACACATAAAAATATATATAAACAAATATATGTAACTGTAAATAATTATAAAATACAAAAATAAAAAGTCAACCTATTCTACTATTACGTAACTTCACTAACACAGGTTTCAGACTAACCATACTGTTCAAACCAGGAGGTGAATCAGCAGCCAATCTCAAGATCCATTCAAATTCCTTAACCTCAAGATAATTATTAATGTCACCACCCCTTGCATTAGGACATACTACATCAATCACTCTAAACTTGAAAGTATGTTCATGGCCACAAATGCTAATGTGTTTATATAATGCATTTTTAACACAACATCTCCTAATCTCAGAGTTGTGATCAATAATGCGTTCTTTTAATTTACGTGTAGTTTTGCCCACATAAAATGAGGCACACGAGTTACACGTAGCCAAATAAACAACAAACGGGGTGTTACACGTAGCTGAGGTCTTGAAATTAAATATTTTGCCATTGGTAGGGTGTATATATACGTACCACTACCATTACCAAAGATATAAGTACAAGTGACACAGTTAAAACATTGAAATGTACCATGCTTGACAGCAATTGGTGCATAACTAGGTCTATAAAAATCCTTATAGCAAAGTAAACTTTTAATCGTCCTCATATTTCTATAAGTGAAACGTGGTCTATCACCCAGTGATGCCTTCAGCTCATCCAATGCCATAAGAATTACCCAGTTTCTATAGATAATTTGTCTAATAGAGTTAGACCTTCTATTATAGGTTGTGATATATCTAATCAACGATGGTTGCTTATTAGTATTATTATCTAAAGTATTTGAAGGGCTAACCATACCATCAAAGAAAATGGGTTTCAAGGAAGTCTGCCTGGCTTCCATCGTATCTAGTTTAAATTTAGAAAGTAACTGTGCATCATACCCACTAGATGAGAAGTCTTCTACCATTTCTTCCAGCTGTGAAACAAACTCTGTATCTTCCATAGTCAATCTACTAACTCTAGTAAATTGCGATTTTTCTACACCCTTAAAAATATGTGGTGCATGCATACTACTGTAGTGTGTATATCTACCACAGCTGACATCATTTCTATATACACTGGTATTGAAAAGCCCTTCTTGTAACTGAAGTTTGACATCTAGAAAAAATATCATACTATCAGACACTTCCATTTTGAACTTCAAGAAATTAGTCGTGGAGTTCAGATAGTCGACAAAACCATTCAGGTCATGCAATGTGCCATTCCATACCAAAAAGCAATCATCTACAAACCGCTGATAGAAACTAATGTTATGGACAAACCTATTCTTATCATTAAACAAATGATTCCGTTCCCACTGGTAGAGAACTAAGTTGGCATACATATTTGCCACTGAAGTACCCATGGCTACCCCTGTAAGTTGAAGGAACAGAGAGTTATTAAACATAAAGACATCGTTTTTCAAAACTACATCCATGAGACAACAGATATTACCAATAAGTCTATGATCGGGGTTTGGTTGAGATGATAAAAAGTCTCGAAGTTCTATGCCAACATCATTAGGAATAACTGTAAATAAGGATACAATATCAAGAGTTACCAAGTAATGTGTCTTAGTGCTTAAATCTGTTCTTACGTTATTATACCATACATGTAACTTAGATAACAAGTCATAAGTATCCTTTAGGATAGTACTACACCCAAGTAAATAGGGCTGTAGTTGTCTATGCAAGTACACAGATATCGGTTCTGTAACCCAACCTCCCCCAGACACAATGGGTCTCATTGGTGGATTCTCTAAAGATTTATGAATTTTAGGAATGCCATATAGATGAGGAATCAATGGGCATGGTACAGTGAAAAAATGAAAGAGATCTATATCAATATCACCATTAAGCTGTAAATCATAAATTACCATATTCACATAGCTTATACACTTTTTCACATCTATCGATGTGATAACTTTGAAGGCAGTATCGTCATCAAGTAACAAAGAAACAGCTGAAAAGTATTGTCACGATCCATTATAACAGCCATGCCACCTTTGTCCGCTTGCTTAATAACAATGCCATTACAATGCTGTAAACTTTTAAGTGCTTTATACTCAGAGAAACTCAAGTTGTAAGTCTTATTCTTCATGGGTTTTGAATAAAGTTCTCTAATCTGGGACTCGCATATGTTGTGAAAAGCCTTTAGAACCAGAACACTGACCAGAATGAAGATACTACGACGTTTACATTGATCTCCAAGTAAACTAGAGCCTCCAAACAAAAGTCTTAAATTCAAATTTCGGACAAACAATTTAAGGTCAGTTAAGGCAGAGACAACATCATCACAACAGGAAGGTATATACTTAAATCCCTTACTGAGAAGGGAAAAATGCGCTGTTTGTAACTCAAAAGTAGATAGATTTAATACAACATTTACTTGCGACTTACTTTGTTTAGTCCTAAAGGGCTTTCATGCTTCTGTTTACCTACTTGTGGAATCTGCATAACCGGTGGTCCGCTATAAGGATTTTTATAGACCTAGTTATGCACCAATTGCTGTCAAGCATGGTACATTTCAATGTTTTAACTGTGTCACTTGTACTTATATCTTTGGTAATGGTAGTGATACGTATATACACCCTACCAATGGCACTTGGAGATCAATGTAAACGTCGTAGTATCTTCATTCCGGTCAGTGTTCCTGTTTTAAAGGCTTTTCACAACATATGCGAGTCCCAGATTAGAGAACTTTATTCAAAACCCATGAAGAATAAGACTTACAACTTGAGTTTCTCTGAGTATAAAGCACTTAAAAGTTTACAGCATTGTAATGGCATTGTTATTAAGCAAGCGGACAAAGGTGGCATGGCTGTTACAATGGATCGTGACAATACTTTTCAGCTGTTTCTTTGTTACTTGATGACGATACTGCCTTCAAAGTTATCACATCGATAGATGTGAAAAAGTGTATAAGCTATGTGAATATGGTAATTTATGATTTACAGCTTAATGGTGATATTGATATAGATCTCTTTCATTTTTTCACTGTACCATGCCCATTGATTCCTCATCTATATGGCATTCCTAAAATTCATAAATCTTTAGAGAATCCACCAATGAGACCCATTGTGTCCGGGGGAGGTTGGGTTACAGAACCGATATCTGTGTACTTGCATAGACAACTACAGCCCTATTTACTTGGGTGTAGTACTATCCTAAAGGATACTTATGACTTGTTATCTAAGTTACATGTATGGTATAATAACGTAAGAACAGATTTAAGCACTAAGACACATTACTTGGTAACTCTTGATATTGTATCCTTATTTACAGTTATTCCTAATGATGTTGGCATAGAACTTCTGAGAGACTTTTTATCATCTCAACCAAACCCCGATCATAGATTTATTGGTAATATCTGTTGTCTCATGGATGTAGTTTTGAAAAACAATGTCTTTATGTTTAATAACTCCCTGTTTCTTCAACTCACAGGGGTAGCCATGGGTACTTCAGTGACAAATACGTATGCCAATTTAGTTCTTTACCAATGGGAATGGAATTGTTTGTTTAATGATAAGAATATGTTTGTCCATAACATTAGTTTCTACCAGCAGTTTGTAGATGATTGCTTTTTGGTATGGAATGGCACATTGCATGACTTGAATGGTTTTGTCGACTATCTGAACTCCATGACTAATTTCTTGAAGTTCAAAATGGAAGTGTCTGATAGTATGATATTTTTTCTAGATGTCAAACTTCAGTTACAAGAAGGGCTTTTCAATACCAGTGTATATAGAAATGATGTCAGCTGTGGTAGATATACACACTACAGTAGTATGCATGCACCACATATTTTTAAGGGTGTAGAAAAATCGCAATTTACTAGAGTTAGTAGATTGACTATGGAAGATACAGAGTTTGTTTCACAGCTGGAAGAAATGGTAGAAGACTTCTCATCTAGTGGGTATGATGCACAGTTACTTTCTAAAATTAAACTAGATATGATGGAAGCCAGGCAGACTTCCTTGAAACCCACTTTCTTGGAGGGTATGGTTAGCCCTCCAAATACTTTAGACAATAATACCAATAATCAACCATCGTTGATTAGATATATCACAACCTATAATAGAAGGTCTAACTCTATTAGACAAATTATCTATAGAAACTGGGTAATTCTTATGGCATTGGATGAGCTGAAGGCATCACTGGGTGATAGACCACGTTTCACTTATAGAAATATGAGGACGATTAAAAGTTTACTTTGCTATAAGGATTTTTATAGACCTAGTTATGCACCAATTGCTGTCAAGCATGGTACATTTCAATGTTTTAACTGTGTCACTTGTACTTATATATTTGGTAATGGCAGTGATACGTATATACACCCTACCAATGGCAAAATATTTAATTTCAAAACCTCAGCTACGTGTAACACGCCGTTTGTTGTTTATTTGGCTACGTGTAATTCATGTGCCTCATTTTATGTGGGCAAAACTACACGTAAGTTAAAAGAACGCATTATTGATCACAACTCTGAGATTAGGAGATGTTGTGATAAAAATGCATTATAAAAACACATTAGCAATTGTGGCCATGAACATACTTTCAAGTTTAGAGTGATTGATGTAATATGTCCTAATGCAAGGGGTGGTGACATTAATAATTATCTTGAGGTTAAGGAATTTGAATGGATCTTGAGACTGGCTGCTGATTCACCTCCTGGTTTGAACAGTATGGTTAATCTGAAACCTGTGCTAGTGAAGTTATCTAATAGTAGAATAGGTTGACTTTTTATTTTTGTATTTTATAATTATTCACAGTTTTTTAATATATTTTTTTATATATTTTCATATATATTTTTATATATATATTTTATGTGTATATATTAATAATATGGTATATTTTGTGATTTGTTGTCACATGATTTCATTTGGCTGCTGGTCATGTGATTCTAGACCTGTATATAAGCTTTCAGTTTTTAGATTTGAATGTTTTAGTATTGAAGAAGGGTTCTGCCCGAAAGCTTTGCTCTGTATTAAACTGGTTTTTCCTACCAAGTTTTCTTTTTTGTTCAACTTTTGCAGTCAGTTTTTTTTTTGTCTACAAACAGATGTCCTACGCAGCTCGATTAAAGAAACTCCAGCTCTACTCAGTTGCTTACCACCTACTCAGAGGCGATCTATGCCTGACGTACAAAGCCATGTCAAACCCAGAATTAATAGACATGCTCCACCTCAAAAAATCCAAGTCCCTTAGAGCTACATGCTCCAGGGACCTAAACCTCAGCACAAAAATAAATAGGACATGCTGGAGGGACAGATTCACTTCCCAGAGGCTCCCCTCACTCTGGAATAGAATCCAAATTCATGTTAGACATAGCCCCTCGCTGACCCTCTTCAAGCGAACTTTGGACGCGTGGATGGGAAATCACAAATTCACCCCTGGGATCTCTCCTGTGTCCCTGCTAGACCAAGGCACAGTAAACTAATATTAAAAGGGTACCTTCTGTGACCTACTTTACAGAGGCACAGTAGGCTAATCTAATAGGGAGGCGGAAGCCAAATACACTCTGGCTAGGCTTATAAATGCCCTAGGGCAGATAGCCTAATATCTACCTATGAACCTATGAACCTATAAGATATTATCACTAATGTACAATTCATCCATACCCTGACTAAATACGTGTATAAATTTGAGTGTTATACTAACTGTAAAACATCACAGATAGTATATTTAGCTACATGCACAACGTGCACCTCATTTTATGTTGGAAAACGTAGCAGAAAGCTGAAAGATCACATAATTGAACACAAACCAGAAATAAGAAGGGGCGTTCAGTCTCATGCATTGGCTAAGCATATAGCTGATAATAGCACTGAGCATAGTTTTAAATTTAGAGCTATTAGGGTAACCAATAAAAATGTCAGGGGGGGTGATATGAATACTATTCTTGAAAAAATTGAATACTCATGGATTATAAGATTACAAGCAGATGTATATCCTGGCAAAAATAATGCAGTGAGTTTAAAATCAATGCTATGTAAGAAACCGCAGAAGCTGCATTAAGTATTTTAGTAAAGATTTCTTTGTGTGTGTTCTTTTATTGGTTGGCTGTGTCACATGTTTTATGTTTTTTACTGATTTAAATAAAGGCTTTTTAACTGATTTGTCTGAGCACTGAGGAAGGGGAAACTTGAAAGCTTTGCAACTGTTATTCTCGTTGAAGACATTTTGTTGTTTTAATTAAAAGTGCGGAATGTTTCCGTAGTTCTTTCTTTTCCTCGGTTAACTTTGTAAATAAGACAGCTAAAGCCCCCCCCAAAACAAAGCAAAGACAAAAAAAATTGTTGAAAAATTTAGTAAAAGTGCTGGTAAAAAAAAACAAGGTGAGCTGGTTGGTGACAACAAACTGGCAATGCCCCTTCTTCCTCATCTAATGGATCTTGTTTCAATTGTGGTAAAGTAAGACATTAAAAAAATGCCCACACAAGCAAATGCCAACAGTCCAAAATACCTAAACTAAATGGCAGCCAAATTATAATAATGCTGCATTTTCTCCATCAACTCCTCAAATTAAAAATGTCAAAAATCAATATACTATGTCAGAATAATGAAACAAAAATAAATCTTAATCCTTTGCTGCCAATAAATCAAAAGGGACCCTATGTTAAGGTAAAAATAAATTAAATAAAATTCCTTTCCTGGTGGACACTAGAGCCAATAGGTCAGTGTTAAAAGTTACCTCAAATAGTCAGATACCAGTATCAAAACAAAAAGTAAAGGCAAATGCTACTGTTAAGTATCCTGTTTCAATACCTATACCCATTTGTTTAAGACCGATTAAAAAGGGCATTTATTTCTTTTAAGTACTACTGCAGCAATAACTTTACTAAAAGAAGGTATGTTTTACAAACTGAGTTGTACTATTTATTGTATACTAGAAGGGGTGTATTTAAATTTTCCAACAAAATAAAAAAAGCATTAGCGATCTTAGCAAAAGCTAAAAAGCAACTTTTACAGGCATAAAACTGCTAAAAAAACTGCTGCAGCAAATACCTGCTAACTTATGGTCTAAACATGCCAATAAATTAGGCATATTAAAATCTGCAAAACCAGTAAAAATAAAATTAAATTAATCAAAACCTCTCCCTGAAGTTCCACAGTACACACTAAAACCAAAAGCAAAGCAAAAAATCAAACCAGTAATTCAGTCCTTAGTACAACCAAAAATAATACTAACAGATAAAAACCCTCATAATACTCCTATTATCCCTGTAAAAAGCAAAAAAAAAATACTTATAGGTTTGTGCAAAATGTAATGGCTCTAAACAATGCATCATTGCCAGCTTTTCCTGTGATTCCAAATCCAGCAACAATACGTGTTTCATACCACCTACAGCAAAATATTTTTCTGTATTAAATCTGTGTTCAGCATTCTTTTATATACCTATCCACCCTAAAATCAGTTTCTGTTTGCTTTTACTTATATGAGACCACAGTATACATGGACACAGTTGCTACAAAAATACATTAAATCTCCTTCCTTATTTTCTCAAATTCTAAAATAAATAAATAAATAAATAAATAAATAAATAAAATGTGACATTTCTAACTGGGTGTGTGTTAGTTCAATATGTAAATAATTTACTAATAGCATCTGGTTCCTTTCAGCAATGTCAGCAAAATACCCTGCATCTTTTAATTATTCTTGAAAAATCCCGACAGTGTCAAGAAATTTTTTGAAGCTATGGTCATCTCAGGTCATCTAATATCTCAGGGTAGCAGGCAAATGTTATCATCTCGTATTAAAGCAATAGCTAAAGTTCCATATCCAACTACTCAGCATCAGTTTAGATCTTCCTTATGTATGACAAAATATTGCAAACAGTAAATTACTAACTATGCAGAAAAAATAAATAAATAAATACTTCTTGACACCAAAGCGGTGGCATCTTCTTCTTTAAGGAGAATAGTGCATGCATGCCAATGTAGATGCAAACACATTCTGCACTTGTGGGCAGAATTTAAACTACTTAATCCATTTATAGAGAAGGCAAGTGTGTGCATGTGTGCATGCACACAGGTGTATGTGTGTGTGTGTGTGTGTGTGTGTGTGTGTGTGTGTGTGTGTGTGTGTGTGTGTGTGTGTGTGTGTGTGTGTGTGTGTGTGTGTGTGTGTGTGTGTGTGTGTGTGTGTGTGTGTGTGTGTGTGTGTGTGTGTGCATGTGTGTGTGTGTATCTAATTTAAACATTTCTGCATATGAGAGAAAGTGTCTGTATTGGTATGTATGTGTGTATGTAATTTAAACTAGCTGTTCTGTTCATATAGGATCATAGGAGGTTACCAGGCTAATGGCTCTGGGGCCCTTACAAGCCTAGCCAAGACTTTATCCCCAAAAATAAACCTCAGTCAGCACCTATCACCCCTGTCAATGGGAGACACAGGTGGAACCCCTGGGACAAATTTGTGGTTTCCCATCCACTCATCAAGGTTACCTTTGAAGAGAGTCAGCAAGGTGCTCTGTTTGACATGTATGGGAAGTCTATTCCAGAGATGGAGCAGCCTCTGGGAGACAAACCTGTCTCTCTAGCAGGTTTTGTTAATGTCACATATTAGGTTCAGACCTTTTGAGCGGGTAGTGTGTGAGGAGTTAGACTTGATATGGAACATCTCTAGTAGGGAAGGGTCCGAGATTGCCTTGTAGTCAAGGCACAGATCACCCCTGAGCAATCCGTATGATATTGAGTAGAGTGATAGTGATTTGAGCCTGTCTGCATAAGACAGTTGTTGGAGGCCATGGATTCTCTTTGTGAAGTATTTCAGTTGCCTTTCCATTTGGTGCAAATGTTTGGAGAGGTACATCCCAAATGGGGCGTTATACTCAATTATTGGTCTAATTAGGGAGGAGTATAGAGAGGTAATTACGTCCTTTTTTCTGGATGCAATCCTTTTACTTATGAGATGAACCAAGTAAAAGACTTTTCTGACCACTGCTGCTACAGGATGGTCGAATGTGAGGTTATCAACCTGAGTGCCCAGGTCTTTCACCACAGGTTGTGTGCTTAGGGGGTTGCTGTTGATGTGGTAATCAGTAGGGGTCATGTTTTTGCCAAATGGTATGATGATACTTTTTTTGCATTTAGCTTGAGGCCATGACTTTGGCACCAGTCATTAGTTGCTGTGAGACCCTCTTGTAGTATGTTAACATTGTTTGGGGAGTCAATGACAGCACCCAACTTACAGTTGTCAGCAATATAGTGGTGATGACATTGGATATATGATAGATAAAGTGGGGGTGTGTATTGCTGTATAAGACAGAAGATGTATTTGTGTGTGTGCATTGCTATGTGAGAGAGTAGGTGTGTGTATGTGTGTGTAATTGTTGTGTGAGAGAGTGTTGTGTATGTTTGTGCTGTAGAATTTGAAAGCAGTGTTAGTAGCATGATTGCTTTTGGTGCAGAAGGCTGTGGATTCTGCTTCCACACCATGTATATGGAGAGCTGATATTGCAGTGCCCTTTCAGTTGCTGGTCATTTATTGCATTTTAAGGGGAGTGAGGGGTTTTGAACTTCTGAGTGTGTCCTTCTTTGTATGAGATGCCTAGTAACTATGAACTTGTTGTCAGTTTGTCAGTCATTCCCAATTGCAATATTATCAGCTTACCAATTTATTTTTTAATGTAACATAGCCAATTCATTCTTAAAGGGCAGCAAGCACTCAGTCTGTAGATGAAACACTCAAATATAAAGTTGCTTCCCATAGCAACCACTCCATTAGTTACAAATCTCTTTAAGGTGGAATTATTCAGATGTCTTTTACTTCTGCAGAGATTGTGCTTATTGACTGATATTGGTGGATTGTAATAGCAGATGTTTGAGTGTTCTTTTATGGTTGAAATGTTTTGAAATGGGCACTTTTTTAATTATTGGTTCAAACATTTTCTTTCATTGCTTATTAGAAGAATGTTCAAAACTACAAATTTAAAACACATTCTAACAAGTGGTGCTATATTATACAAGGAATATAATTTAATACAATCAGGAAGGTGAATCAAAGAACACAGAGACTTACGCATGCCCCTAAATATGTGTGCAAAGAGCCTATGGTTTGAAAACAGCCCAAAGATAAACTTAATTCTCCATTGGCCAGATGCATTTTCTTTGAATGTTGGTTTTAATGCCATTTCAGTGAATGTGAGTTTCAAGGACAAATAAGTTTACCGACTAAACTGAGTTTGTTGTTTGTTTAGCAAATGGTTATCAGTGTTTGTGCTATTTTATTTCAATAACATTGTAGAAGTAAATAAGAAAACAGTATGTACACTGACAGGTTTGAACAGTGTTTATGGTGAATGGGAAGAAATAGCTAAGTAATGGAACACTGTAATGACTGGGGAGGGAGCTGATGTGAGGGGAGAGGGAGTATAGGGTTACTGCCGGAGGGGCTACTTCAGGTGGGTCCCAATCTATTACCCTGCCTAGGGCCCCATTTAACCATGATCTGGCTCTGATTAAGGAGGTTTTTGTCATAGTTTACTTTGCCCTACATGGCTTGATTTCCCCAGACTTACTGAATCTGTTATATTAGTATAAGGTGACCAGATCCCTGCATTCTTCCTTCCAGGAAATCCAATTAGTAGCCTCAAGCCAATTGAAGTCCTTTGGCTCTTGAGCATTTAGTTACAAATACCATTAATTGAGGTATTTGCTACCAGCATGGTTGAGGGATTTCTCAAACCTTGCTGGCTTTACACTGGAGCTAAAGACATATCTTTTTTAGTTAGCTTATAGTTGACATATCTCTATGTTTTAATCATCCAACAGGTATGCCTTAGGGCTCTGACACTAATTTTATTTATGCCTTTATAGCTATAGTATGTAGAATCAATTACCATTAATTTTTTTCATTCTCTTTTCTCTCATCTCCATGATGTTGCTATTTTATATTCTGTCTGTTAATCTTCAGTGTTATTTTGTATCATATTAGATTCATGTTTCATTGTTGCTTTATATTTTGCGCACTTCTTAGTAATAGGCAGTTAAATAATGTCTAAGATGAAGCTGATGCAACTGGAAGGGCTGTAATCCAAGCAGCCATGATGTTTGTTTCCTGTCTGGAATCATTGCAATGGGAGCATTTCTTTTAGGGCCCTAACTGTCCAATTGTGGCTGGTGGCCTGTACCTCACACCCCATGGCATCTGAATGTTGATTAAATCCTTGTCCACCCCATAGTCCCTTTTTAGACAATGTCAGACTTCTATAGTTTCCAGCATAACTAAAAGGAATCTGGATAACATTTATGTATTGCTGTTCAAAACTAGTAGTCTTAACAAAAAACTTCACTCCCTACTCCCTAGAAGCACTACTCAGCCTTGAAAATATTGATATATTCATCATCACAGAGACCTGGTTCAAGACCATCAGAGCAGGGTTTCAATGCTTATCACATGTTTAGGCCCATGAATTGGAATGTTAACTTGCCAGTCAGCTTCAACATCTGATGCTGTAGTAACTGAACCAAGGATAATGCTTTTTTACATTATTTTGGTTATTATTCACATTCTCAGAGGCAACCGCTTTAATCTGCTTTTTATAACAAACCACAGCAAGATGGACGTAGTCTTTTACATGTCTTACAATGGCTGTCATGTGCAGCACACTGCTCTTACTCATTGTGGTAATAGTCACACTTCATGCATTTCACAAGCTTGTCCTCACTCTGCTTCTTGACCATTTGCTTAGTTTGACCGGAATTATGCTTTTTATAAAGCTTTCCATTAATTTTGCATTTTACCTCACACTCTTTATTTGCTATGTTTAAACGAGCAATTTGCTTTTTCACCAATTCAGCCTCTATGGAAATTTATCTTACTTTTATGAAGTTAAATTGATTTCAGGCTGTAGTATTTGAGGTACTTACACATCAGCCAGCCCAAGCACAGTTCTGTCCCTCATTTGTTAATTTGGTGTGCCATTATAGCCTCAGTTTTTGCCACTTCATATAGCCACCTTATAAATGCATTAGCATGTTCACCATTTGCTTGTATGCATATGTGAAAAAATGCTGACTCATGTATTATATTTTTTTTGGCACAAAATGTTCATTGACTTTACTTACAGCAAGCTCATATTTAACCCTCTGGCCCTCTGTAAATGCAAATAAACTGTATATGGCCACAACCTCACTGCTCATGGCATACAAAAGCATGCCTTCCTGGATTTCCTCTGTTTCTTTAAGTAATTTGTTTGCTATATGAAACCTCTGTCTCCAAGCAAGGCAGTGAAATGGTTTCAAGAAGTCAAATGGCTCCAGTGGTCATATTTCGGCATGACATAACAGATTTAGTAATTTTTGCTGGACAGTTTAAATTCAGTAAAATGAGGATTTTGCAGGGTAAAACAATGGTTTTCATTTAAAATATTCAACTCTGAGTATCTTGGATCATTTGAAATGGTGTAGCAGAATTTAGGAACATGTGAATGTGTTTTTTTAGTTTTCATTCATCAACAGAATCCTGGTTCTGAACCATGTCAGAAATTTCTATGAAAAACATATTCTTCATTTCAAAGGTCAACTCAGAAACTCAGTGATTCACTATCAGTTTCAGCAAGCAGGTAACTTTCATTACAGTACATTACAGTATAACTTGCACTATACATTACTATTAAAAGAACAATTGCAGTATATCATACCTCTCAACCTCTTAGCACAAGAAATCTAAACAAAGCTAAAAATCTGTACTGTAGCTAGGATAGGGTAAGTGGGTAACTGCTCCATGCTCAAAGTAGTGGGGGCATGAACAGCTGATCCCAATCTCTCTTTAATGCAATACTGACTTTTAAAAGCTGGTATTGCATTTGTGATCCAGACCTGAGCAGTATAGTGCTCTGTGTGCGGTCTAAACTGTAACAGCTGCTTTCTACATTGTAGCAAGCAGTTTTCTGCAGGTTTTTTTTTAACTAAAACCTTAGCTCTTGTAGATCTGCATGTAAGCAGGATACAAACTGTAGCATATGTTTGCTACACTTGTAGCAAGCAATTTGCTTCAGTTTAAAAAGATTTTCTTTTAATTAAAACATGAGCACTGTAACTCTCTGTGCAGGCAGAGTATAAACAGTAGCAGCTGCTTTCTACATTTGTAGCAAGCAATTTGCTACAATTTAAAAATAATTTGTAAAACAAAAACATGAGCACTGTAGCACTCTGTGCAGGCAGGATATAAACTACAGCACTTTTTTGCTGCAGTTTAAAAGCAGACTTTTTTAAATAAAATAAGTTGAAGTAGGTTTAAGGGCAGGGCACAGAAATGGAACCTGTATGGCTGGGACGGAGGGAGGTGTTGTAGTACATCTGTCCACTTGGTTGGGATGCCAGTAGAATGAAAGCCTTTTTTGCACTTTAATGGAAGAGCTGGGGGTGTAGATCTAATTGTAATAATAGCATCACTTAAATCTGCTATGCTTCTGCAAAAAATAATGGGGCACAAAGACACAAAATCATGGACAGATTTTAAATATTACTCTTACAAAATTCAAAAGATCCTAGAATAATCGGCTTCACATAAGCATTCATTTTCTAAAAGATAAGAAGTTTGAAACTCAAATTTCTGACATTATTTAATGATGTCAGTCCTCACTGATTTGCCATGAAACAACAAATCTCATGAGGAACAGATCTAAAACTATGAGAGAAATTCTACAAAAATTTGGATAGTTGAAAGGTATGCAGTATATACATTTAGACAATATATACAAGGATTTTAGTGGCTTTATTTTACTTAACACTGTCACCTATTTGCCGTGACATTCACGGCTGATGTCACCTTGGTAAGCATGCCAAGATGCCATAGTACCTCACCAACAGGATCAAAGGGCTAAAACAGATGCCATATGCTGCCCAGTTAAAGAAACTCCAGCTCTTCTCAGTGGCATACTGCCTGCTCAGAGGTGATCTGTGGCTGACGTATAAAGCCATGTCCAACCCGGAATTAATGGACATGCTGCACCTCAGAAAATCCAAATCCCATCGAGCTATGCGCTCGCAAGACTTGAACCTCAGCACTGAAATAAATAGGACATGCTGGAGGGACAGATTCATAACCCAGAGGCTCCCTTCACTCTGGAATAAAATCCCAGTCCAGGTTAGGCAGAGTCCCTCATTGACTCTCTTCAAGAGGAATCTTGATGAGTGGATGGGAGATCGTAGGTTTACCCCGGGTATCACTTCTGTGTCACTGTTAGACAGAGGCACAGTATACTAACCTCGAAAAAGGGCATAGCAAAATTAATTTAAAATGGGTGGTGAAAGCCAAACACACTCTGGCTAGGCTTATAAATGCCCTAGGGCAGATAGCCTAGTATGAACCTATGAACCTATAAGAGAGATGCCCATAACTATGTATTGACACACTGCTCATTTGTCTGCCCACCTGTAGCAGCAGCAACAGGTCCCATCATTGCCCCAGTGTTGGCACTGGGCTTCTGAATGTGCCATACATCCTGTGTGTTCCCATCGGTCCCCATCCTGGAAGAGGCAAATGTCTCATCATTCCCCTTCCCAATCAGTCAGCTCCAACAAGCACCTGAGCTGCTAATCAAACCAAAGTCACTCGAGTCTTAGTCAGGAGTTTATTCTTCTATGCCAACAGAAATATTCCTTAGTACTTCTCTTAAACTGCCAAGCATTCAGTGGTTATAATAAAGGTTTTCAGTTTATTCTCCAGCATGACTTAGGCCTCTACATTACATTACATTAAGGATATGAGTCTCTTTATAACTCTTTTCAACAGCCATCATCATCATCATCATCATCAATAAACTTTTTTTCCCATTTTCTACATGAGGTCGTGGCTATGTGTCAACTGTCACCCTCTCTCTTGATCCAGTGTCACACTCCTACCTTCTTAAACCCTCATGCCTCACTGTTACAGGTCTTCTCTCACACAGTGCATCTACATCTTTGCTCAACACCCTCATTTCCTCTTCCCTTCTTCCTGTCTGTCCCAAATCTTCTTCACCAGATCGGCTTCTGCTTTTCTGCACATGTGCCCTAACCACCATAATCTGTTCTGTTTTTTGCAATTGCAGCTACTTTGGCATCTGATCTTATGTCATTTCCTCAGCTGTCTCACATTGTACATTCTATCACCCATCTCAGACATTTCATCTCCATCATCTCTAGCTTCCTCATCTCCTCTGACTACAGCCCAGATTTCTGTGCCATACAGAGGTGCTGGTTGCACCACAGCTTCTTTGGCATTCTTCTGTCACACACTACTTCTAACAATCTATGCCATTTGGGAACAGCCCATCTGATTCTAGCTTAGATCACCTCATTAATTCTCCTCAACCACCCCTCCCAGATATTTAAACACACTTAGACATGTGCAACATATTTTTGTGCTTTATGATTTAAACTGTGACAATAAATAATAGTAGTGCATGGCAGAGCTTTCAGAGTACTCTTCTGGGCACCCGTTTGCATTCCCCTGTGTTCAGTCAAATAATAAGAATTTGAATGGATTTTTTCTGAATATTTTGTTCTGAAAAACATAACTGGAAAAAAAAACATAAAAGAAAACATAAAATGGCAAACCTTAAGTTTACTAAATAGCTGGTGTCACCTGCAGTTCTCTACTTAAGACACAGTCTCATAATTTTGGTAGTTCTCATTATTTTTAGTCAGATTTTTATCATACATTTTATGAAAACCTTTCTTAAAGAAAAATATTACAATATTATACATGTCATGTCAAATGAGATTTTGTACAGTGAAGGTAGAATTTCCATTCAGGATGAAAACAATATTCCAGCCCAGATCTCAGAAATGAAAACTATCATATTCATCTCCAGTTTATGTTAATGTCTAGATTGTAAGCTTGAAATCAAAACTTGTAGCTTCATGGCCTAAGGAGAAAAAAACTCAAATTTCCATGCATGCAATTAATTTTTAACTAAAAATGGTGTAAGACTGAGGTATCTGGGGTTCATTTAGTTGCCCCCTACCAGAGGATTCAGTGAGGATTGGGTGGAGTAAAGGGGCTATGACTACTTGACTTGGCCTAAGGCTGGAGGCATGGGGAGGATACATTTCTAGGGGTATTCAGTATGTAGACATGTCTTTGTGAAGACCAATGGAAACTAATGAGAGATGCCTATATTAAGGGGGTGGAGAATATTCAGGTTTATGACACTTCCAAGAGTGAATCCTGTGCAATCCCCATAGCATGCCCTCCTTAGGAATGCCTACTAGAAATGTAAAAGGATTTGGTGCTTAACGTTGACACCCTCAGCTTACTGTATATAATGGCATCACTCTTGGCTCCCAAATTTTGCCTCAAAGGAAATAAATCAGGTAAATGACTCTTGCCTGGAGGAAAGCAGATAAGTCAACAGGGAGTTTGAAGTAAGGTATGATGGTCATCTGTGGATTCAGGCAAAAAAAAAAGTTCAAAATCAAAATAAAGAAAAGTAAAAAATTTAGAAGTCCAGATTTTCCAGATTAAATATGGTACAAAATGTTATTGGCTTTCATTAATTTCCCAATATATCGAACAGGAGCATCTTATGACTGTACTTCATGAATGAATGCGGCAAAAGTATGTAATTACAATCTGTTACCGTATTCCAGTGACTTACTGCAAAGGTTCTGTTAAACACAGAACCACACAGTGATTGCTGCTGATCTTACACAGAGTCCCACTGAAACAGTTTTCAAAAAGTGGACCCAAATTTTAAGAAAGAGTCAGATTATGGCCATTTGGGATATGCTTTTCAAATTGTATTATGGCATCAGCCTTTACTTTTCCTTAATAATACACAGCATGCATTATGCATGGATATGACATAACAACTGTTGTTCTTTCGTGTATGAAATTTCACCTACATTTCCTCAGGTTTTTACTAAAGCTTCAGCCAGACAAAACAACTTCATTGCACTGAAACCTGTAAAGAAATGTTTTTTTTTTTTTTCAGTGGGCAAACCTCCTGTACTTCACTATATAAAGATTTCATTTTCGCGTCCCCTTACTTAAAAATATAAACTCTATGGTCACATAATTGTGGAGAAAAGATAATATCCATGCATAGTGATTTACTGATGGTGTGGAAATAGAAACTAACCCAGCAGTAACTTGCTATGTGAAACTATAATCAGGAAGCAGAGCGTGTGGGAAGAGAAACTGTAGAGTTAATGTGTGTCTAGTTTAAACTCAGTGATCTGCTGTAAACATCACATATACTTCATCACAGGTACTGTGGCAGTATTTTTTCAAATGGTGAGGCAGTTAAAGAAAAAAAAAGTCATCATAAACTAACTGAGACACCAGGATGACTGCCACTATGGGAAACATACATTTTCAATGAAAGCAGTTGTCTTCTTTTTGAAAAGGTAATTATTAGGAGGCCAGGAAACCACATTGTACACTCTTGGGAAAAAGATGTTGTACAGGGCTATTTGACTAGACATGATATAAATAAGGAGTTATTGAAAGCACATCCTCTTCAAAGTCCATAAGGATGATAATATCCCATCAGGTAAGCCTACTGTGTCCAGATGTAGAAATTAGCTTGAAGGGGTGGATATAATTATCTCTGCTTAAAATTGATTTTGTGTCAGAGGTTGATTCTTACATTAAAGATTCAGGCCATTTTTTACAAGAATATCTGACCCAGAATGGCAGGCAGGAATGTATACTCTACTCATTGATATTTTTAGTTCACATAGAAGTATTTATTCGGGTGATGGAAGGGCAGGCTCGCAGTTCTTTATAAAGAATGATCCTAGAGAAGATCACATTATGGAGATTTCCCAGCTTTGTTTACTTATCAGCCATTTTGTTTTTCATGATGTTTGGCACTGACAGACTGAAGGCCCCATTTTCTTCACATATGCAAACCATTTTATAGCTGTTGCAGAAAAGGAGTGTATTTCAAATCAGTATTTTTCTCATAGGTATGTTCATTTTTACTATAAATCATAGGATCATAAGAAATGCAAGGCACTTGAGTTATAGACTACATATATCCTACCAGTGCCCACCCTCATGCTATACCCATCTTCAGGTAAAAGCAGGTCAGTCCAAGAGTACATCTATGGGCACCCTTCAGCTCATCCTTTGAGATGAAGGATGTTAGGATGTCACTTTGTTTAACTTGCAGGGGACATCTACTCTAGAGTGGGATTAGCGTCAGTTAATAAATGTGCCTTTCCAGCATGTTTTATTTATGTCCCTAGTTTTTGTGTTAGTGAAGCTATTTAACTTGCAAAGATATAGTTAATCTAGTAAAACAGGGTCCCTAATAATCTAGAATGCAAGCTATGGATCACCCCAGAAGAGCCTGTATGAAACCAAGTAAAGGGATATCCCTTCAGGAATGTCAGGTCAACAGTCTTCTTGGTTAGGAACATCTGGGACCTTTTCAGCTAGTTAATATGCCTACAAAGGTAAGTCCTACAACAGGCATTATACTCATTGATGTGTCTAATTATAGCTGCACACAGTGAGGTAATAGCTTTTTTTGATCTGGATGGCATGCCTTTACATATTAATTATGTGAAACAGAAGGGTTTTCTGACTACTGTTTTTCGCATGGTGGTTGAAGGAAATTAAATAATTGACCTAGGTTCAAGGTCCCTGATTATATTTTCATTTTGTGTTGGGTATTGGCTATACTGTATGTTCGTAGAGAGAGAGAAAGAGAGAGAGAGAGTGAGAGTTGTTTATCAAATATGACAATACTTTATCGAACATAATTTTAATACTTTTTCCATATGCCACTTGTTTACAAAGATTAGTTACTGTGGTAATGAAAGAGTATTTGTTTGCAGTAATTCATAAACTCAGCTAACCCAAGGTCCTAATTCTCCGTCTGGAGACTAAAGGCATGCATGCCAAAAAGTAGGTGTTCCAGTACTGTGCCCTGGGGCACACAACTAGTTACCTTCCATACTTTCCAAGGAGGCCCCTGTCACCATAGCAATGTGGGTTCTGCCTTTCAGGCACTTCACCACACATGGATTTACTTTTAAGGCACTTGGCTTATTACCAGTGGCAGTATGAGATACAGAGTCAAATGCATTGGCCAGATCCAAATAAGCTGTATGTACAGAATGACTGCTTTCTTCAGTTTGTGTGACCTTCTCAAAAAACTCAACTAAATTGAGTAGACAGGATCTCTCTTTGTCAAAGAGAACCAGATGTGGGTCTAGTCTGATAAGGTTTTTGATATCTTTTATGAGGTCAGATGTAATCAGAATGGTCAACCTAATGGATCTATAGTTTGTAGGCTCTTTGGTAGGGCCACCTTTGTGTAGAGGCATCACCACTGTAGTTCTCCACACTTTTTGAACAAATCCTCAAGCTAAGCTCAGATTAAATGATTGATCTCCATACTTTTTGGACAAATCCTGAAGCTAAGCTCAGGTTAAACAATTTAAGAAAGGGGTTCCATACGGGCATGCTTGGTGTTATTGATTAGACATCTAGGTAAATTATCCAGCTGCACGGATGTAGTATTTTTGATTTTAGAGAGCACCTTCAGTATGTGTTCTTGTCGCACGTGTCTTGTATTCAGATGAGATGCTGAGGCCCTGTGATGGGTTCAAGTTGTTTATTGTGCATAAACACATCAGGAGTTGTAACTGAAACATATATTTATGCTAACTGACTGACTCATTACTTCAAACATGCTTGAATGTGCATCTCCATTCATGCCTGCATTCACTCTGACCGACTATACAAAATTTCACTGATCTTGCACATGCTCAGTAACTTATATGCACATGCTATCTAGCTACAGTGGCTGACTAGGTATAATACACACAATGATCTACATGTACCTTTGAGAATAGAAGATGCAGGCCATCTTTGATGAAGAAAGCTGCACTATCAGTCATCTCATCCCATAATGACACATACCGCCCTCTCCCTTGTTGATGACTTTTTTGAAGCCAGTCATCTTTTCTTTGTCTACAAGTACTTTTTTGGAAGAAAGAGTGATTCCACTCATTCCACTCAGGACCAGTGTCTTCCTGCTTTGGACACATGCATGGTAAGATCTTTGCATGCACCATAGGATTGTGCACCTCATGCCATTTACACACTTACAGGCTACCAGTAAATAGTATACACATTTAGACTGCAAGCAGATATTTAGAGACCTTATGATGTCACAGATCCTTACACCAGAAATAGAACTGTCTGTAACACTGTCTCTGTTTAGTCTAGTGAGTGTGAAATCCATGTACCTGACAGAAGAATCACCAATTCCTAAGACATTACTGTTTTCATTTGTGGAATTCAAGATATTAGATGGTGTGTGGTCTCACTCCTGGTTACTGTTTACTATGTCCTAGCATGGTGCTGATATAGTGGTGGATATCTGCTGAGAAAAAAAACTTTTTAATCCTAGAAGGCTTTGGTAGTGATTATTTTACAGCCTTAGCATGAATCATTTTAGTATGATTGTGATGAGATGTGGTTGGTACTATGTGATGATCACAGACCATTTTACTGGGTGAGAGAGATGTCTCCAGATTGCATGGATACTTACACTTCACACAGACTGAATTACTCTTGTCAATTATTAGTTCATTGTATGTGAGCATGTGGCAGTTCCTACACTGCCTGGGAATAACAAGTTCTATAAGGGTGTCAGAAGGCATACGAGCAGGCTTACTGTCCATTTTATTCATGTGGGTCTTGGATTTGTTTTGGTCTGTAGACAGAGAGCTAAATGAAGTGAATGCACAACCAATTCGAGCAGCTGTGATAGGTTTAGCATAGCCATGTGCGGGCTGTGTGACAATACTACAGTTGGTATAGCAATTACTACAGTGGTAATGAGCCTATAGTGAACTGGAGCAATACAACAACCCTGAGGGGCCCAGCATACAACTAATAACAGACAAACACAAACATTCTCAACCTACAGCAATACCAAAGTAATGAAATGATGAGCTAGCAATGATAGCAGCCTTGCACAACCATGTGCATGTTTCATCAGCTATACTAACATGCTCATTGGGAACGCTGGCCAATGGCCAAACACCCAATGGGCTTGTCCAGTAACTCTAAGGGTAACTATTGAAAAGTGATAACCAGCTAGTGTGCAGTATCACCTACAAAGTTATTGCATATATACATTGATGATTTCATCTTTTTTGCAAGGGTCACCCATGGCTTCAAGCGTTTTGAATAATTTGTCGCTAGATAGGTTTGATTTGAAATTCATATAACATGCTGCTTATGATGTAGCACATTTTCTAGATATTACAATGGCTGTCATGTTTACCAGAAACCTGGTATCAAACTATATAGAAAACTGACCATATTTATGCATTATTTGTCCTCTTGAAGTCACCATCCCACACATTTGTTAATGTTTTTACCATATGGTGAATTTCTAAGGGCCTGAAAGGCCTGTTGTCATAATGATAACCTTTTGGAGGAAAAACAAGTTATTTATATCTTTGAAGGATTGGTTATGAGTGGGATGACATAATATCTGCTTATTGGCATGCCAGTACTAAGTCAAGAAAGGAGTTGTTGTACCAAAAATATAAAAGGTATAGGGGTACAGGACTCTAGTGGACAACAACAATGATACACAGTACTCTATGATATATTTTGTTACTGAATATAATGCCTTGACCTCTGAGGTGGTATAAAAAGCTATGAAAAACTATACCCTGTTATTTATTGACCCATATTTTGTGACAATTTGTATCACTTTCCTAATATGCTTGTTGCAGAGAATGAAGTATTAAAGACATTTTGGTCTATAGTGTGTTTTTCTCAGAGACCAGTGGATGCTTGTTCCATTTGAAGAATGCCTTAGCTGCACTTAACCCATGTCAGTTTAATTTTGGGTCATGTTAAAAGGCATCCTGACAAAATTAACTCAGTAATTTTATTAGTACACTTTATTTTAATTGTAATTCTAAAAGTGAGCTTTATATTCTAATGTATAATACCTCTCAGCTGTACAGATTTTTGCAGAATGTCCAGATTTTTGCCTCATATTTTTGGTCTGTTTCACATAGAATTGTGGTTTTCTGGCAAATCATTAGTAAATCATTGAGGGTTGACGTCACAAAATAATGACATACATTTAAGTTTCAGACTTCATACCCTTCATAAAATTCATGATAATGCAAAACCTGTTATTCTACCAACTTTCTAAGTCTGTAAGAGCAATATTTAAAAAATGCCCCTATTTTTGGTCCTTGGTCCTGTCATTAGCTATGGCTTTGTATAGCTCTCTTGCTCTAAGAGTTTGAGAGGTATGTTCTGATGTGCCCTATCAATTTATTTTACATAGGTCAAACTTCCAAAAAGTTTAATGTTATTTTGCAGGAGTATATCATATAAGTAATCGAAAATTAGCAAGTTCCATGGCAGCACATTTTGTATATAAGCCTTCTGGTAAAATAGAAGGACTTAAGGCAGCAGTGTAGATCAACATTAAAGAAAACTGAGTTGTGGGATTATTTATTAGCGAAACATTTTAATTTTAAAGTTTGGTGCTTTAAATCCTAAAGGATAATGATTAAATTGAATATACATTTTTTGATAAATTGATGCCTGTCTCTCGCTAGATTAATTTTAGTTATCTACTTTCAAATCTAGTTTGTTTCATGCTTGTATCTTTTTACTATCCCTGGCAGGCTTTGCTTACAAGATGCAGAGAGTTCCTGTTTCAATAAAATGTTTTTCCAATTGCAAATAGTCATTTTATTATTTTATTTTATGGCTAGTAGGATTATGAAGTAAACAAATTAGGCGGCTCTCAACCTTATTACTAACTTACAACTAAGTTGATAATTTTGTTATGTCTAAGGCTGTAAGTAGCACTGTTATAAACCCAAGTGATCAGTTTTCTCATAGTTACCATTTAAACTATGAATATAATTACTTTGTTTTTCTGACTGTTGACATTAACTCTGCATTAGCATGACTGCCTTTGGCCTATATTATGCTGAAAAAAGTGGTTCAGAAGGATCAGCCCATGTATCAATTTTA